>NC_091855.1:42545216-42847216 GCF_037783145.1 Equus przewalskii
AGTCCGGACATGACACGCAAGAGGCTGGGGCCAGCTAAGGGGACAGATCTTCAGAAAGGTGACAACCACCTCCCTGGGTCAGGGGAGCCAGCTGAGGACACTTCACAGAGATGTGCCCAATATCACAGTGTGTCTTCCGGTCCCCACCCTCCAAGCCCCTCGGAAACCCACACCTCAGAGGCTGGGAGAACCCGAGGCTCGGGTGGCCCAGCTGCCTGAGGCCAGGGCGTCCCCTGAGCGCCTCTGGGGCACCGCGAGGCTCGGGCACAGACAGGGGATGGTCGGAGGGGAGCAAGCAGGCTGCTCTTTGTCGGGGTTTGACCTCAGCCCACGAGCTTCTTTCAAATCTTTCAGCTTTGTGGTTGCACAGGAAAAATTTCCTAAAGCTTTTGTAAAACTTGAAAAGGTCTTGCCCTCCTCGTTTCCCCCAACCTACAAACCCCAAACAAGGCACAAAAAAATAAACAAACCAACGGAACTTCATCTTTGAAACTCAGGCAATAATTGACCTTGAAAATCCGATCCTGCTTTGTCCCTCCCGGGCCTCCTGGGCCCAGCTGTACCCGGCCCAGAGGCCCCATGGCTGATCGAGGGTCCCTCTGTGAAGAGCTGCTCTCGTCCCTATCCCCTGCTCTCCCCCTCTCTGCCTGAGCATCCTGGAAGCTTCTGGAATATGCAGGAGCCAAATCTCCTCCAAGTCAATTCCCTTCAACGTGCTTAGGTTTAACTTTTCCAAACAGTTGGACTAGTCGATACTGGGCGTGAAATGGTGCAGGTGGTGTTCGTGGGGAGTCGTATATAATGTCTGCCAAGATGGTTCAGAAACGCCCCATTACCCCCCATCAGCCCTTCTTGGTCATGAACCTGAGACTACAGGACCCGTGGCTTGGTCCAGCCTTTGTTCTAGGATGTATAGACGGAGCCCGGGCAGGGAAGAAGGCGGGGTTTAAAAACAGCAGGCTGTGGGGACATCCTGGTGACCATCCTCCCCACGGCAGCCTTCCAAGTCACCCTCCGTCCACCCCGTCCTCCACCTCCACCCCCGCCACACATCCCCCTCAGCTTCCTCGCTTGTAGAATTGTTCACAGGGCGAGTGTGTAAGGTTAAAATGCAGTCTGTAAGAAGGTTTCATTGATTCGTGAAGGGAATACGATTAACATGTGAATGTCCCCTGAGCCCCACAGAATAAAAAGAATTTTGACCTGGCTGGCTCTGTGTCACCCCTTCCCTTCCCCCCCAGGGAGAGCGCTGTATTCACCAGCTGGGTTTCAAGGTTTTTATGATGCAGATTTGGGCCCAGAGGGCACAAAGGGAGAGGTCTCAGGAGGGAGAGAGAGGAGCGGGGTCTCTCTGGCTGGGCGAGCTGCACGCTCCCCTTTGTGGCGGAGAAATACGGAGAATGGGTGATGCGGAAAAAAACAAAAGGAGGCCAGTCTAGCTCGTCTAAAGGGCCGGGGAGGAGGACTGTCAGAGAGAAGGCTCCAGAGAGGAGGGGGCATTGGGGGGACGGGGGAGTTAGACAAGCGGCACTGGGACCAGGAGCTGCAGCCCCTACCACACCGTTTCCAGAGACACCAGCAGCCACCAGGAGTCCTTGTAAATTCTTTGGTCGCTGGACTGCTCCTTCCGTGTCTGTAACTCAGGGGTGCGCTGGGACACTTGGGGCCCTGGGTTTACCTGGGCTACACACCCATCCAGCCACCGTTCACTCATCTCTTCCTCAAATGCTGAGCCTACCTTATGGCTCCGGCTCTGTGGCTGGTCATGCACGAGGCGGTGGTTACAGAGATGAGCCCAGGGAGAGGAGGAGCCAGACCAAGCCAGGGAACGTTTCCATTCAGTGTGTGCTGGGCGTCATGTCAGGGGCAAGCACAGGGGAGCCGTGAGAGCTAAGAGGGCAGAAGTCCCTCCCCTGGAGAAGCTGTGTCAGAGAGGTGGCCTGCAAGATGAAGGACGAGGAGATACTGTCCATTGGCAAAGGAATGAGGGTGGGAGAGGGCACGTGCAGGCATTCTTGGCTGAGGGCACAGCATGTGCAAAGGCCCAGGGGCCAGTTTGCAAGTCTGTAAAGACTCTGGCATGGAGGAAGCTCTGACTTTACAGTGATGGGTAGTGAGAGATGCGAGTTTGAATTTTATCCTGGAGGCAAAGGGAGCCAAGGGAAGGATTTAAGGCCAAGGATGACAGGAAGCTCAGGTTTTCAGCTCCGAAGTTTGCTTTGGCAGCTGCACGAGAAAAATCAGCTGAGGGGTGAAGACTCCACTTAGCTGCACAAAGGTGAGGGTCTTACCTGCGGCTACCTCCACCAGAGCAGGCACAGGTGTGAGTGTGTGCCTGTGTGTGCGCGTGCCAGCATGTGGTATCCATGCCGGGGTGTGTATGTGTGTGCCTCTGTGTGAGCGAGTGCGTGTGTGTGTGTCCCAGCTCTGGGACCTCAGTCTGGAGAAGGGACGTGGAACCAGAAGCCCCCCCACGTACAGGAACCCCTTGCTCCATGTTCCCGGACAAGCGGAGAAGCCGCGAGAGGTGCAGCGGGCGGCCTACGGCTGAGCGAGGACAGACGGTGCGGGAACAGCTGGAGGAGAATCAATTTGTTCTCTGCTACAGCAAGACATAAACCAATTAGAGCCGCCCCGACAGGGGCCTTGGTGCCGGGAGAGACAGCAGGAGAAGGGCAGATCCAGGCATGTTAATCCTTGCTGGTGCCTTCCAGCTGCCTGTGGGATAAAGCTCAGCCTCGCAAGAAGGGGCCAGGTCCCCCTCCATCTGCTTGCTGCCTCCCCTCAGGGTGGTCCTCCAACACCGCCCCCTCCTCAGCCCACCCCACACACACAGGAGGTAACAGAGGGCCTCAGGCAAAGCGTGCACTTTCCTGCCCCAGGGCTTTTGCTCATGTGAGTCCTGTCCTCGAAATGCTTCTCCTGGCCTCCACAGGCCCCCAGCCTGTGCCCCGCCTCCCTGGCCCACCCCCCAGGGGCTCTCCTTCATCCCAGCCAGGACAGACTTGCTGTGTCTTCTTTGTGTTGTCCCGCTGCTGGCCTTTGGCCAGTGGGGGCTCCAGCAAGAGCACTGGGAAGACTGGAGCCACTGGGCTTCCACTCCAGCCCGAGCTCGGTGCCCGGCTGTGGAACCGAATCTCTCCAGGATCCCCTCCACATCAGTGCGAAGGGGTCACACGCAGGCCTCGCAGAGCCATGAGGGGTAAACAGCGCCTGCCGGGCATGGGCGCGAGGGCCAGTCTGAGAGGCTCCCTCTGTGTCCTGCCTGAGCCCCTGTGTCGGCCTCAGGACCCCTCCCCCCGCATCCTGGGCCTAGCGCCCAGTGGGTGCTCAGGAAGGCTGGCTGCTTCGTGGTGACCCTGCCGTTCCTCTGACCACAATGCTCCCCCCACCCACCCTCTGGTCCCCTCGGCCTACGCACCCCCCAGCTGTGTCCAGGCCGGGAGCCCGGCTCCTCCCACCCCTGCTGGCTCCTGACGCCATGCAGCTGTGAGCTATCCCTGCGCGGCCCCCTGGGGGCTGTGGCGCCCTCTTTCCAGGAACCAGCATCCCAGCATCTGCAAACTGAGATGGTCCAGGCTGCGCCTGGGGGGCCGGGGCTCCTGGACTGAGTGAAGGGGGCGCATTGCGGGGGAGTGGCTGGGGAGCCCACCTTGCCTCCTCTGGCACCTGGCCAAGTAGGCCCACGACGGGTGGTCCTGTGTCCCCATGGCACCATCAACTGACACCTTCAGTACCACCTCCCTGGCCCTTGGTTTCTCGGGCCCTATGTGGGTGTTGCTGCGGCAGGGCTGGGCTGGCTGTTGGCTCGCTGGCTTCCTGAGCACCTCCTGCCTGCCCGAGCGGGGCTGAGGGCTGGCGACTGGGCTTCACCTTCCCAGTTTAGAGGGAAGAATGTCACCTAGGCCATAACAGAACTCCATGAGCAGTCTGTGCTGGCTGCCTGGAGGAGGGGACGCTAGCTGGCCTTGAAGGAGGATGGGGATGCGCCCAGCGCAGATGGAAAGGACAGCCCACAGCAGAGGCAGGGGTGAGGCAGAGCAGGTGTGCTCTCCAGGGGACCCAGGGACCTGGGGGGTGGAGGTGGGCAGGACCCCACCAGGAGAGCCTCATACACCTGGCTGAGAGAGTGTGGCTTTCACTGTGAGGGGCACAGGGACCCAGTGGAAGTGGGAGAACGACAAAGTCAGCTTTGTGCCTCTGAAAACCTGGAGCCAAGGAGGTGAGGTGGAGAGGGGGAGGCACAACTTGCTGGGATGGAGGGAGGGGATGCTGGAGGGGAGGCTGGGATGGGTGCCCCGGGGGGGGGGGGGCGGAGAGGGGGGCAGCGGTTACTGGATTCTTGTATGTTCTCTGGAGGAGGTGAATCTGGAGAGCAGGACCCCAGACAGGGAGCGAGGCCCTGCTGTGACCCCAAGGACCGTGCAGGGAGGGCTGGGCCCCGCCGACCCCAGGGGCCAGGAGCAGCAGCAGCAGGCCCCACAGCCAGGCTGTGTTCGAGGGGCGCACAGCCCCGTTACACCAAGGACGAGGAGGTGCCCTTCCTCCCAGCTGCCCTATGCCCTGGATTCCAGGCCACCCAGTCCCTCCCTCCAGGGACAAGCCGCAGGCCACAAAGCACACAGTGAAGCCCTTAGCCAGAGCCACAGGGAGGCCGGCTCCCTCTCAGCGGGGCCGTCTTTCTAGTAATCTCCGTTGTCCCAGGACAGGAGCAGAGCAAGACAAAGCTCCGGAGGCCGCGTGGACAGACTCACAGACAGCCGCTCCGGGGTCGCAGAAGACGCCACGCCCGGCATCTCCGCCCGCACAGGGGGGGAGACACGATGCACCCGGCGGGCACACCCCACGTGCCGCACGTCCAGACGCACAGGGAGACGCGCCGGGAGACAGGACACACCCCACGCGCTGCACGTCCAGATGCACACGCAGGCACGGCCCCGCCAAAGGCCCCGCGCGCCCACGTGCCGCCGCCAGCCGGCCTCCCCGGCCCAGCCCCCACCCCGGGCAGGTGGCAGTCGGGCGGATGTGCAGGGGCGAGGAGGACTGGTAAGGCGGCTCGCCCTCCTGACCTGCAGGCCAGCAGCCCCCGAGTGCCCTCTGCGTGCCGCCCGTGGGCGAGCAGGCAAACGTGCTAACGGCAAGAGCAGAGGGAGAACCGCAGAGGCGCTGAAACACCGCCTTCTAGAAGCTGCTTGGGGAAGTGGCGCGTGAGAAGCACACCTGCGGGGCTGCCTGTCCTTGGGGGTGAGAAGCCAGCTTGGGGGAGGAGCTGATGGGGGAGGAGGGCGTTCCAGGGGCTGGAGCTCAGGGAGAGCTAGTCAGAGGAGGCGCCTGTCCCTGGCAGCTGTCACCACGTCCTGGACACCCCCAGGGCGACGGGCGGGTGCACACCGTCCTTTATGGACAGTCACAGACAGTGCCACTCACACCGGGACCCTGTCTGTGTGGCCGCCCTAGGGGTCCTACAGCTGGTGTCAGGCTGGGCCGAGGCTGTGCTGGGCGTTGAATGCCAGGCGGGGACTGGGGGTGAATCTTTAAGCCGGATTTTGAGTTAGGGGGACAACCAGCGCTGGATTCAGGAATGTTGAACATTTCCCGGAGGCTGAGGCCGGGATGGGGGCGCCGCACGCGTGGGGAGACCGCAGGCCTGGGAGGCGAAGACCAGGGGAACCCGGATGGGGCCGCAGGAGTCACCTCCTAGAGCGACGTTCCCAAAGCACAGACCTCCCCTGCCGAAGGCGGCATTTCTCCAGCTCAACCGCCCGAGGCCCCTGGAGGAGGCAGCGCGCACACCAGGAGGCGAGTCCGAGGCAAGGAAACCTCTTCCGGTTGTGAGGAGGTGAGCTCACCTCGCTGAAGCGAGGTTCTGACCTCGGTGCAAGGATGGACCCAAATACGAGCCCCGGTGACCAGGCGCAGCCTTCGAGGACACGGCGATCGGGCCAAGACGTGACAAAGGGCCTGAGGTCTTCACCGGTCCCTGGAGGAGTTGAAGGCGCTCTCCTCGCCAACCCCCTCAGCCCCCTCGACAGTTTCCTTTTCTTTCCAGAAGTTCTCGGTTCTCCATGGCTCCGGCCTCGCAGCCCCCCGCTTCTCCGGCTGGCAGAGTCACCTTTCTCCGAGCCCCTGTCCTCGGTCCTGGCGCTTCCTGTCGACCTGCCTGGGAGGCCGTGGGACCCCGGTTTCTGGGCCTCCTTTGCCCCCCGCAGTCACGCAGAGCCCAGAAGCCTCTTGACTCTGGTCTTCTCTCTGTCTCAAAAAAGACAAGAAAAGAAAAAAAAAACCAACGAGAATCACTCCTGGTAAATAAAATCTCCCCTTCGTCCCCGGCGAGGGTGAGTCAGCTCGCTGCTGTTCCAGTGGCGGGACTGCTACCCTCCTGGTGACTCACAGGCTGTCATGCGAGAACCCCGTCTCAAGGACAGGGGCCTGGGGAGCCCCTTAGCCACCGCAAGCCCCCTCCTCTGCCGGCCCCTCTCTGCTGCCCCCCCTCCCTCTGCTGTGGCCGCCGCCCCCTCGAGCTCCATGACCGCCTGGCAGCGCCCCTCAGGCCTCTGTGGGCAAGCCTGCTCTCTCTGGAAGGTTCTTTCCCGCTTGCCCGCTCGCCTGGTAAGCTCTTCTCCTCCCCCGTGAGCCGTCTGTGGCCCCTCCCGGCCCTGAGCCAGAGGGCGTGAGCAGCATGGGCACCTCCCTGGGCACACACACCGAGACAGCAGTCCCGGGCACTCCTCAGTGCCATCCTTTCACGTCTGCTCCCCCCTTTCTGAGGCCAAGCTGGCCTTCAGAGCTCTGTCACCCTCGGATCCACCACTAGAACCCCCGCCCCTGACAGGCCACATGCTCTGCTGCCACAGCCGGCCGCCCACACTGGGGCCGCCTCCCTTCCTCTCAAAGCCGCTGCCAGGGCCCGGGCCGCAGAGGCACCTACCCATGGCCAGTGCTGCTGAGCACCGTCACACCTGCGGTCTTCAGCAAGAAAGACCCCGGCACCACAGCCTGAGCAGTGCGTCTGGGATGACCCCTAAGTCGAGGAGGACACAGGGGAGGAGCATGGACAGTGCCAGCTACGTGTGGGGCCAGAGCCCTGGAGATGAGTCCTCATCCTGTCCCTGGGGGCCTGTGACCTGCTGAGAGCCACGGGCTCCTCCCCTGTAACGTGAGCCGCCAGAGCTGGTGGAACAGGACCTTGTACGTGAATCTCTTACCCAGGGCTTGCACACAGTTGGTGCTCAGTAAAGGCACAAGTGCCCTGCTCTGCCCTGCTGGTGGCGTTGTACCCAACGCGGTCCACTGGCACAGCCACCTGAAGCTTGCTGTCTGCGCGCAGGCTCTGTGGTTTGGAAATATGCCCTCAGCTTTCACCAGGGGTGGTTACGAGGAGCAGTTTTATGAGACTTGTCATGGCATTTACTGTCCAGATGCTATTGGGGACATTATCCATTTTTCGTTTCAGGGCCACCTACCTGGAGCCTCGTAGGAAAAGCATTTTTCAGAGCCAAGGCTGGAAAAGCTTTGCACTTTCCAGGGCACTCAGTGAGTGCCGCCTTTGCTGGAACATTTTCCTAATGCAGGTGTGCAGAGACACACCTCTCTTCAACCCAGGCCACAGTCATCTCCAGGCTGATGGAAGCGGCCTCATCCACCTTCCCCAGGGTCTCACACATTCCCTGTGTGTTTTAATGGGAAGAGAGCTGGGAAGCCCTACCCTAAGGGATGGTGAAGACAATTGTACTGATCTGATTTCCCTTTTCACTTTGGCTGCCAGGAATCTCAGAGTCAAATTCAAGACTCCAAACAAAGCCTCTAGGCAGGACTTTTGGCTTGCATGTTTGGCCTCCACTTTTCTCTTTGTTGTTTCATTCCTGTCCTCATTTATTTTGCTCTAGTCTGAGAGCTTTTATATGTTTGCATTTCACTCATTTTTGCTATATCTTGCCTGTAGCCTGAGATAATCCTTCATGAAGCGAGACAGGGTTTAAGTAGATGCTTAATGTGTCAGGAATGAAACAGATCCAATCGCCATCCCCCAAAATCCCGCACGGCTCCAGTGCCAGAAGCAGACCCAGCCCTTCCCCTCCTGTGTTCTCCTCCCTGAGTTTGTACGTGTCCAGAGCCTGTGTTGGATGCTGTGTTGGATGGTGACACCTTCCGAGGGAGGATGCACAGACCCACACTCGAGAGGGAGCTTCTGACTCATGGAACTTGAGAGCCCAGAGGATGGAGCCTGGCCCCGTCCTTCATTCTAGGTGACATGGAAGCCAAGAGAGGGTGGGTGGCAGGTCCCAGGTCACACAGCATGATGGTGGTGCTCCTGGCTTCCCCTCACACAGGACTCGCACGCCTAATCCACCCCCAAGCAAGGTAGCAGTCTCTTGGGTGGAGATGCCACGTAAACATGAGGTTCGTTTGTTCTGATGACTGCCTGGCAGTGCCTTTGCTGGAGGTTTTGGGACGAGCATGAAAACTGTCAACGACGGGGCGCCACTGCCCACCAAACCTTTCAGCAATGTGGAAAGCGCCACCCGATACCAGCCACCAGGCTCCCCGCGAGGTGGGGAACATTGCCGCCAGGGCCACCGGGGAGCGGAAACGAGAGGCACAGCTCAAGAGACGGAAAGAAAAAGAGCCTTTCAGAGCAACGCCGGTTGGAGCCCATCGGCCTCTGCCCCCTGCGTGTTTCAGGCTCTGTGACACACTGCCAGCATGGGAGCACAGTGTACATATGCATGCATGCTCACACACACACAGTCACGGGTGCTCACACTCACACACGTGTACACACAGCAATTCATACATGTGTGCGCACACTTGTACAAACATGCACATGTTGGCATGTTCACATGCATGTGCACCCGTACACGCATACTCTCACATGTCCCTGCAAAGCACATGCTCACACATATACAGTGCTCTCATGTCCGTACACGTGCACACGTGCACGCTCACACGTATGCACCTGTGATCACACACGAATGCCTGCACGTACACAGCATGGAGCACTGTCTGGTGGTGGCCGCGGTCCCTCCGGGAGCCATCCCAGTGATGGACGTGGAAGCTTGAACGACGCACACTCTCAGCTCCGGGCGTCGTTCTAAGCCCGTGCAAAGTAGCATTTCCAGCCCCAGCAGCGGAGTCTCGTAAAAGCTGTGCCTCGCTGTCGAAAAATAGTGGCAGCGGGTGAGCAGGGCTTGCAAAGCCCCAGAGAACTGCAGTACTTTTCGGAGCTGCGGCAAAATGATGGCCGCGGTGTGCCCCTGTCCTCAGGGCTCCCGCAAACACGCCCTCCCGGGGGACCACGGCCCCGAGCCCACGCAGACCTCCTCCTCGCCCCTCCAGCCTGCATGGCTCCTTCCAGTGCCTTCTGGCTCCAGTCCCGGGGGGGCAGCGGGGGACTGCTTGTGAAGGGTGCTGGGTGGGCATTTTGAGGGAAGGCCCCAGGCCTCCCGCATGCCCCCCCCGCCGGCTCGCTCCATGTGCCAAGCCATCGGGCACCCCTCCTCTCTGAGCCCACCCAGAACTGGGACTGTATCTTGGTGAAAAAGACTGATGGCAGAGGATCAGAGCCCTGGGGAGGCTGCTGCCAGGCGGAAGCCTGGGGAAACTGAAAACATCACGTCAACAGCATCTCAGGATGGAGGAGCTCAGAGTGGCATCTTGAAAGAAGACACCAGTTTGGGTTACCGCGTTAGTGCTCAGGGCCCGTGGGGTGTGGGGAAGAGGAGGCCACTCACTCCAGTGGCAGGAGGGGTCCCCTGGGAGCTTGCCTCCCCTTCCTGGGGTGCACTATGCAGAGGGGCCACGCCCGGGCTGGGTGTTCTATACAAACTCTGATCTTGCCAGCAGCCCCGAGAGCTGGGGACCACGTCACACTGCACAGAGAGGAAGCACTGAGACAGAGCAGCCACAGCTCCCTGTGACCACTCACCCGCAGGGAGCAGGACGCGGCTCGACTTCCATGCCGCCCCCCTTGGGCCTGGCCCCCAGTGGAAGCCCACAAGGTACACTCTGTGTGTGGAGCCTGTAGCTGCATTTCTGTGCACTCAGCGCTAAAATACGGCTTAGATCTGAGGATGGGGTTGTGGCAGCTTCTCTGTTGCTGTCAGGCCACTGGGAGAATTGGGGCCTGGGCATAATTTTCTCCGTGAACCAAGGCTGTTGGGTGAACGGAATCTGTCTGGATGCACAGGAGAGCCGGTGGGTGAGAATGCCGGCCTCATGGCCCGGGGTGCCTGCTGCAGCTGCACCCCCGTGCTGGGCCTCTGGCCTCCCCCTGTTGGGGTGGGAGATGCTCAGACCACCACCCTCTCCAAACCTGTCAGCAGAAAACCTAACAAGAAAGGGTCAGCAGAGTGCTCCAAACCTGGGAAGGGAGGGGGGAGCCTTCCTGGGGGAGTCAGGGGCAGTCCACCGGGACCTCGGCTGCTGAGCTGGGTGTGCCAGTGGACACCACACTGAGGGTTGAGGAAATGCTGGTTTGGAAAGAGGAAGAGGAGGGGAGCTGGGGGCATGTTGGTTTGTTTTAATATTCACCAGATGAAATAGAGAGATCTGGAGTCTGCAAGGGAATGAGCTCAGGGGCACCTGTTCCCAACCTCCACCCCAAGGTTGGTCTCTCCAAGGTCCTGGAGAGGGCAGAGGCCCTCCTTCACCCCTGTACTCAGACAGAGGTGAAAGGAAGATGCTACCTGACTTGCTGTGTGACTCTGGACAGGGGACTCCCCCTCTCTGGGTCTGTTTTTCTATTTGTAAAACGAAGAGGGATGAGTGGTGAGAGGACAGCTAAGAGCCGGGAGGAAGGGGAGAGCGAGGGAGGCGCGAGGTGGGGACAGACGGGCACTGGCCGTGAGCTGCGGTGACTACGACCTCCGTGCACGTCGGACCGGCTCTGTTGCCTGGTGTGGAGCTTTCCCGGATCCCAGTCCAGTAAGGGAATCAACGTGCAAAATGGAAAATTAAAATCGGGTGCCGTCAGGACAAGGACAAAGGGCCGGGCCACGGAGCCGCGTGGAGAGCAGAGAGCTCCCTGAGGGGCTGGGCTGCGAGGACACGCTGGGCTCCCGCTCACAGAAGGCACTGCTGGACAGGGACAGGAGCCGGGGCGGGGGCAGGGTGCCTAGGGACCCCGGGGGCTCATCCCGGCAGGAGAAGGGGCTTTCAAGGAAGGTGGGCTCTGGCAAGGGTGGCTCCCCCATCATGCAGAGGGCCTGCACTGGAACCTGAGCGGTGCTGCCCGCAAGGGGAGAAACCAAAGGAAAATCTGCAGTGCCCCTCTGCATTCCCAAGGGGGCATTTGGTGCCTCTGCAGCCAGCTGGGCCTGTGTGTGTATGCAAAGCGTGCGTGATGGGAGTGCAGGTGTGTGTGTGCGTGTGTGTGCATTCTGTGTATGTGCTTGTGCATGAGGAGGGGTTATGATCATGGACATTAGGAAAATTCCCAGTACCCAGGCAAACCCTGGCCCCAAAGCCCCTTGAGCAGGACGAGGGGGTCCTGACTGCCAGGGCTGACTGAGGGCGGGGCCTCGCCGCCTAGGCTGTCTCCCTCCTGGGCAGGCTGGCTGGGCTGCCACCTCCGGGTGGATCCCTGCCAGGTGTCCTGGCTCGCACTGCCCCCCAGTGGCCATCCTGGGCGCCCAAGGGTCTGGGGCTGGAGTAGATGGAGAGCTGGCCGACAAGGCCCCAGAGTGGCCAAGGCCATAGTCCCCCTCTGGGTAGGGAACCCCTCCCCTTGGGCCCCCTCCAGCAAAATGGCAGATATTCTGGCCTGAGACCTCCAGACCCACCAAGATGGTGCCCGTCACCTTTCACCAACCTCCTGGAGGGAGGACCCAGCCCCCTTCAGCTACCTCTACTGTCAGGGCATGGACCAGCCCCTCAACATGCCCACACAGAGTCACCTCCCGTCTGCCAGCTGCTCCTGGTGGCCTCCGCCAGGTCACACCCCCACCTCAGACCTTGGTGGCCACACCTGGGTTAGCAGGGACTGGGGTCCTTGCAACTCGGATGTCTTGTGAGTTTGGGACTTCAAGGTCTGATCACAGGGATCTGGGAGCAGCTGGGGACGTAGCTCTCAGACCCCCCCGTGGAGAGTTCCCTCAAGGCCCCTCCAGGGCTGGACTCTGCGTCCACTCCCACGGCTGCCGTGGGAAGGGACCAGAGCCAGCCCACTCAACCTTTCATTTGGTGGAAGAAAACTAAAGGGAAGTGGGGACCCCTCCCTGGCCGATGGGGACTGGGACCCCCAAGGCAGGGCTGGGCCCAGGGCCCCCAGCACGGTGCATTTTCAAGAGTTGCTATTTCAGGAGACAGAGCGAGCGCCTAGGAGACAAAACTGCCTGTGAATGAAAGAGAAAGCAGTCCTCTCACGGCCAAGGTGGGGGTGGGGGCTGGCCCTGCACCACGAAAGGTCCCCCAAAGGGTCAAGGCTCAGCCTCTCTGGCAGGGTCGCCGGATCAAAAACAAGATGCCCAACTGCATTCGAGTTTCGGATAAACATGCGGTGTTCAGGACGTCCTCAGACTAAACCGTGATTTGTGGTTCATTGAAAATTCCAACATAACTGGGTCCTGTCTTTTTATTTACTAAACTGGCAACAAGAGCGTGGTTTCTCCTCCGGGCTCCCGGGGACTTTTCTCTCTCCCTGGCACAGAGGAGGCCATCCTGGGCTAAGGGTCCGAGCCATCTCGACCCTCCTCCTGCATCTCAGACTGACTGAGCGGTGGGTAGGCAGAGGCCGCTGTGCAGTGTCCTGTGGATGACAACCCCCCGGGTCATTAACACACACGGGCGTGTTGAAGAGCTCCAGCCCCGATCATGGTCTGTATTGATTAGATTGATCTCCAGGCGTTTCTCCGGGGTGTCCTTCATCAACACCCACTGTCTCTTCGCTATACAGCCCACAAGGACTGGTGACCCTTCTAGAGTGTTCTGGGCCCCTCTGGCATGCTCCATGACCAGTCTTGGACCTTATCTTCTACATTTTGCCCCCGGAGGTCCCCAGGGTTAACCTCACAGGTGTTGGTCTCAGCTCAGGCCACAAAGGTGTAGACAGGCATCTTTAGCTGATTTCTGCGGAGACGCTGCCCACAGCTGGTGGGGGCTGCCTGAGCCCTGAGGACTTGCTACTGGCATTGGTGGGGGTTTCGAGCTCCCCATGGGGCTGGGCTGTTTGAGGTGGGGCCCCGAGAAGGCGTCTGAGGCCCCCTTGGTGGGAAGAGCCCATCCTGCTTAGGTCTGTGTTGTCACAGGGTCTCCCTTATGCAGGAACAGATGCCTTGGGTTGGCTGCACAGACCTCTGAGCCCCCTCTTTCCACCCACCCCTGCCCAACTGCCCCCTTCCCAGGGCCACGGGGGCTCCATGGCCACTCTGATGCCCCCTCCACCTGCCAGCCCCAGCCATGCGCACTGGCACGGATCACCCAGTCTAACGGAGGGACTGCCAGGGGAGGGGTCCCCACCCTGGGGCGGGTGAGGGCTGTGGGCACCGGCCTCAGGCGGACTCGGAGGGCGGGACCCAGACCTGCCCCAGGAGCTGGGCCACGGGAGACCAGGGTGCTGGGCTGAGGGAAGAGCAGAGACGGGCAAAGCCGAGATGGCCTGGTCAGGTGTGGGTGTCTGAGGGCCCCTTCTGGTGGGAGGGGAAGGTGGGCCAGGCATTGGGAGGACCAGGCGCGGCCAGGCTTTTGCTTTTTCTGTAAGCCAGATGGTAAATATTGGAGGCGCTGAGGGCCATGTGGTCTCTATCGAAAGGACTCAACTCTGCGCAACCATAGTCACTGTGAACGGATGGGCAGAGCTGTGTGCCAATAAAACTTTATTCACAACACCAGGGGGCAGGTCCATGTGGCCCGGGGTGGTGGTTTTAACTCCCTGGTCTAGGCTGGAGATGATAAGGAGGGAGACCAGGGACCCGGGAACAGCCAGGGTGCGGGATCCAGGTCAGCCCAGCCTCTGGATCCACACAAGGCTGAGGGTCACAGGACTCATGCAAGGTGACTGAGCCGGCGATGGAAAATGTGTCCCGGTTCCTCGTGCCCTTTCCCGCCAGAACGGTTTTATCCGAGCATCTGGAGGAGTGAATGAGAGGACAAGAAGTCTGTTCCCGGCCAGAGGGGGCGGCAGGGACCGCAGGTGGAGTCCATTCGGTCACAGGAGCACCCAGGTGTGGTCCCAGGCAGCCCAGAGGAAGTCAAGACAGGGAGGGAGGTCTATGGGTCTGGAAAACTGGCAGGAAGGAGATTCTTGGCCACGACCCCGAGTTTTCTGAGCCTCGGAGAAAAGATCAAGGACATCCTCCAGCCTGGCCGGCCCTCCGGACCGCCTCCTGGCCTGGGAACAGGCCACCTCACTGTCCGAGAGCCCCGGAGGTGGGAGTTCCAGAGAAGACGGCTGGGCACTGGGTTTCTCCCTCCTGCAGGGGGATCCCAGGGGCGAGAGGGCAGGGAGGGCTCAGGCTGCCCCCCCCCGTGTCGGCCCCAGACCCATCCGCGGGAGGCCGGCTCCTGAGGGCACTGGCGTCCCCTGGTGGCTGCAGCCTCTCTGGGTCCCCGGCCCCAGCGGGTGGCATCTGGAGGAGGCAGGAGCCCTAGCTTCCAGCCTCTCCACCGTTTCTGAGACAGAGATGATATACCCTTGCGGCAAATTTGGGGAATTTCCTGAGCTCAGAGCGCTGGTCGCCCTGCCCCGACGCAGCGCTGTCTGCCAGGGCTTCTGCCCGGAGCCACGAGCAGGAAAGTCTGTCCAGCCCTGCTGCCCCCAAGATGTTCCGAGTCCCCACCCTGGACACGCTCCTACTTCACCCTGGACACCCACCCCCTCACTCACAACCCGAGGCCGTGCCCATCCACCACAGGACAAAGGCCACGTTCCCTGCGTGGTTCTCCACGGCTCCAACACCCCTGTGGACCCTCCGGCCATCCAGCTCACCTCATTGCGTCCTGGCTCCGCACACCAGACCCTTGGAGGGTCTGCAAGCCTCCTTGCCCTGCCACCAGCGCCCCGAGGCTGGGGCTACCTGTCTGGTTCACTCTGCAGCTCAGGCGCTTAGCACAAGGCCTGGCATAGAGGAGGAGCTCAGTGAAGATACTGCATCAGTCGGTCCGTGGTCCCTCTGCTTGGGAAGCCTCCACCCCGACAGCCCCTGCCCCCTGCTGGAGAACTCCTACACACCCTGAGACTTAGCTCGGACATCGCCTCCCCTGGAAAGCCTGCCCTGATTGCACAGGACAGGGTCATCCTTTGCTCCTCTGGGTGTCCACCACCCTGGGCACAGGCCTCTCCTGTGGCAGGACTTGGGAATATGAATAAAATAGATTTCTGTATTTTCATATAATGTATTTGATTATATTTTCATATTATATATTGACATATTTTTATTTGTAATGTATTTTAAGTTTTATATATGACATATAATACAAAATATATCATATTTAATATATTATAAAATAATATATATTATATAGTAATATATAAATATATTTATGTATAAAAATATTTATAAATAGAAATAAAGGATATTTTGGGGACACTTGGGTAACTTTGAATATAGACTGTATGTTAATCAGAATTACTCTATTGAGGCTGGATAATAGAATCGTGATTTTGTAGGAAATGTCCTCATCCGCAGGTCAGAGGCGTCATATTTAGCTGGGAGCAGGGAGGACCCTCGGGAGGGACCAGGTTTGCGTTGTGGACTCCCCGATGTGACTTGCTCACGGCCCCTGTGCACAGCTGCACAAGTCAGCAGCTGCCGAGTGGAGCTGCCCGTGGTCTTCGCGGGAAGATAGAGAAGAGGCACGCTTCTGGAAATGAGTGGGTGTCATTGGCCTCAGCCGGAAGAGGGGAGGAGGCCCCTGAGGTGAGGTTTTGATCTCAGGCAAAGGATGAGACCCTGTCAAGAAGGGAGGGGCCAACACCTTGAGACCCAGTGGAGAGGGACAGGCAGGCACGGCTGCAGCGGGGCGCGGGCAGGTGCTCAGGAAGGAGCCGGAGGGAGGCCAGGTGGAGAGGTGATGAGCTCCTGAGTGCGGGCCCAGCGGGCCTGGGTGCAGCTCCACTCCCGTCCTTGACCAATGGATAGGAAGTATCTGTATGAGAGGCGGTGAGCACTAACGAGCTCAGGTCTAAGTGTTGGGATCCCGGGGCCTGGGGAGGCCCTGTCGCTGGTGGGGGCGGGGGGTGGATGAATGAATAATTGAGACCAGCTCTGGTTTTGAAAAGAGCGGCCTGCCCCAGACCCTGGACAGGCCCGAGAACTCTCGTGCATGCAGAGGAGCAGAGATGCCCCTCACCCCCAAGTGTAAAGTGTGAAGAAACCAACATCCGCGGTCTCAGCACCACCAGATCCCTAGCATGCCCCTGAGGGCCGCCAGGGCCCTGGGCGGGGGGTGGGGCGGTCGGGATCCCCTCTGTGTTAGTGTCCCGGGGCTGCCCTAACAAAGGACCTCTGACTGGGGAGCTTAAAGCAACAGAAATGAATGGTCTCACAGCTCCGGAGGCCAGATGTCTGAAATGAAGATGTAGGTAGGGCCACACTCCTTCTGGAAGCTGTGGGGAAGGATCCTTCCTTGCCTCTTCTGGCTTCTAGTGGTGGCCGACAATCCTCTGCCAATGCTACTTCCCGGGCCTGCAGCCGCACCCCTCCCAGCCCTGCCTCTGCCTTCACACAGCGTCTTCCCCTGTTGTCTTGTGCCTCCATGGCATTCTCTCTCTGCATCTGTCACTGTGTTTTCTTTTCTCATAAGGATGCCAGTCATATTGAATTAGGGGTCCACCCAGCTCCAGTGTGACCTCATCTTAATTTAACTAATTATACCTGCAACAGCCTTATTTCCAGAGAAGCTTACATTTAAAGTACTGGGAGTTACGACTTGTACGTATCGTTTGGGGGGGACAAAATTCAACCCATGATACCCTCCTTATCCTCCCCTCTATGCCTGTCCTTTTTTTAAACTGGGAAAGTCTGTCTCAAAAACCTTTAAATTAATGAATAAATTACTTGCACGTTCCAGCTTCCTGAAAGGACCAAGTTTCCCAGTGGAGAAGATGGTGCATCTGCATCGAGAGTCGAACCCAAAGAGAAAGTGCCCTGGAATGAATTTGCTGAGTCTGTTCAAAGAGCAGGAATGGGCTGCTTTCCTCCTGACCCTTGGGCTGTGCTGCCCGGTGAAAGCGGGTCTCCAAGAGAGCCACCTATGACCTGGATCTGAGCTGAGGTCCACCATCCTGCAAAAGGAAGCCCTCTCCGGCTCTAAGGAGCACTGTAAGACAGGGGGACTGTGGAGCCCACAGAAGTCATTCAGCTATCAAGTGGATGGTGGTGCCCGAAGGAGCCGAGACCTCAGAGCCCCGGGCGCTCACTGCGGGCTGATGGGGTGGGTGGGTGTTGGCATTTTCAACCTGGGCTGTAACCTTTCCTCTCCCCAACCATCTGTGAGCTTTTGAGAGGCAGAGCGGTGTCTCCCTCAGGCCCATGTCCCTTGGGGCGGCCAGTTTCTGGTAATTAATAGATACACAGTGAATGGTCAAGGAATTCAGGGGTAAACAAAAAGAATCTATTATTTGCTAATCTGAAATGTGGTTATCAAATCTAAAGTTCCAAATAATCTATTTAGGCCAAAACGGATGCAGTGTCTTTTCTCAACAATGATTCTCAAGGAACCATTTTCACAGTTATTCACAAAGTTTATGTCTGCGAACCACTCAACAAGTGACGTTCTGGGTTTTCACTGACATTTTCACTGCTCCGCGTGGACTCCTCGCCGGTCGGCACCCACGGTCTCTGCATGTCAGTGCTGGCAGGAAGCACCTGATGTGTGAATGAATGAATCAACAACAGACGTGGCTTCCCGCAGCCGCCGTGGAGCGGACTGCCTGCCAGGGTGTCTCTCTCCCTAGACCGTGAGCTCCTGGAGGGCAGCGAGCACTTCTCATTTCTCGTTCATCCCCCAGAGCTCCCGGGATGTTCAATGTCTGTCTGTTGAATGAAGGAGTGAATGAAGACAGCCCTGTAGAAACAGGTGCCTTACATCCATTCTATGGATTAGACCACGGAGATCCCAAGTGAGACCTACAGAGCTCCAACGAGGGGACCCACAAGGATGACTCCACTCTGGGATGGGGCCAGGAACCCTGCTTGGTGCTGTCTGGGACCGGCTGTGGTTCTCCAGGGTGAAGCAGGAGGAAAGCAGCACCCGAGACCCGGGCCCCTCACCGCTTGATGTGCACGGTCCTGCTCTGTGCTCAGAGGGCTCAGTCCCTTGAAACAAATGCCCTTGAAGGAGTGAAAGTGCGATTTCCAAGCAAAAGGGAGTTTTTGTGCCCACCATCCTTCCCTCCCAGCGCCTTCAGTCTTACAGGCTGATTTGTAAGACTCGCAGAGAAGCCCTAGTGGAGGGAAGGACGTGGTTAAGATGAAGAGCTCATGCAAGTGGCTGGGGGCTTGTTGACCTCCCCAGGAGAACATGTCACGTCAGCCTGATCTTGCATGTGAGCACACACGTGTGTATCTTCTCGGCCCCTTGCCAGGATCTGTGTGTGCCAGCTTCAGAAAGCGCACGGATCCAGGCAATGGACACGCAGAGAGAAATGTGTGACCTCTAGGAGCTCCAGATGTGGCACGTCATCCTGTAGCTTCCCTTTCTCCAGCTCGCTCCTCCCAAAAAAGGACATAAGGAAGCAAACAACTGAACCATTAAAGTCGCATTCACAGTTCCTCCCTCCACATGCTCCACTTTTTTTTTCTTTTACTGAGAAAGTCCATTCGAAGAATTTTTAAATTAATGACTAAATTAATTGCACAGTCCAGCTTCATAAAAGGATTGATTTAAAATATGCAAAATTCATTGGATTTTTAAATGCCCTGAAGCGTTTGCATTTCACCCAAATCAGCTGTGCAAACAGCGACGGTCTCCAGCAGCTCCAGGGGCGGACACATGCCAGTGGGCTGGAGCCTCCACTTTTGAGACACGTGGCCTCAGGAATGTCACTTGACCTTTCTGAAGCTCGTGTCCCTCACCTGTGAAAAGAGGATGATGCTCTCAGAGGCCAACGAAAGGGATCAGGAAGAAAATGGATGGAAAGTTCCAACAGAGCATCTGGTCAGACTAGGGCACACCCCAGGGCACCTGCTCCAATGACAATAGAAATTGTCATTAAGGTGGAAGCCATTGTTCTCTCCTGCTTCGATCACCTGACTCCAAGAACTGGAGAAGAACTTCGGAATTGTCTGTTTTGCCTTCTCATATGGGGAAACTGAGTCTCAGACAGGCCAAGGGGCTTCTGTGCTCAACAGAATAATGCCCCCAAAAGATGTCCACATCCGTATCCTAGGACTCTGTGGCTATATTACCTTACACGGAAAAAGGACTTTGCAGAAGTTAGGGGTCTTGAGATGGGGTGTTATCCTGGATTAGCCAGGTGGTCCTGGTCCAATCTGATGAGCTCTTAAGAGGGCGAGGCTTTCATGGCTGTGTTTGGAAAGAGAAATGATGAAGGAAGAAGAGTCAGAGAGATGCTACACTGCTGGCCTTGAAGATGGAGGAAGGGGCCACGATCCAAGGAATGCAGATGCCTCTAGAAGCTGGAAAAGTCAAGGAAACAGATTTCCCCCCAGAGCTTCTGGAAGGAATGCAGCCCTTCAAAACCTTGATTTTAGCCCAGGGAGACTCATGTCGGACTTCGGACATGTCCATTTCTGACAAATGTCCAGAAAATCCAGAGAGACAGAAAATAGATTAGTGGTTGCCAAGAGCTGGGGGATGGCGGAGGTGGGGTGATTGCTTAATAGATATAGGATTGCATTCAGAGAAACAGAACCAATAGGAAATATACAGATATCTGGAAAGAGGTTCATTATGAAGTATTGGCTCCCACGACTGTGGAAGATGAGAAGGCCCACGATCCCGCTGTCTGCAAGCTGCAGGCTAGGAAAACCGGTGGTACAGTTCCACAAAGAAGGTCCAAAAACTAGGAGCCCTGATGTCGGAGGGCAGGAGAAGACGGATGTCCCAGCTCGGCAGAGAGAGTGAATTCGCCCTTCCTCTGCCTTTTTCTTCTGTTCAGACCCTCAACAGATTGGATGGGGCAACCCAGCCTAGGCGAGGGCACTCTGCTTTCCTCCGTCCTCCTATTCAAATGCTAATCTCTTCCGGAGCCGCCCTCACAGACACACCCAGAAATCAGTTTCACCAGCTATCTGGGCTGTGGCCCCAGTGAAGTTGACACATAAAATCAATCAGCACAGGGGTTTGCATTTGGGGTGATGAAGTTTTGGAATCATCAGTGGCAATGGTTGCACAACAGTGGGAATGTATTTAATGTCACTGAATGGTACACTTTAAAATGGATAAAATGGTAAATTCCATGTTATGTGCAGTTACCACACACACACACACAAAAGTTACCACACACAAAAAAAGGCAATGAAGCAATGGGCATCTGTTGGTCAAGGTGTTTGGTTAGTTCTGTCCTGACTGCATCGAGGGGCCCTGGAGAGCCCGTGGGGTTCGGTGACAAGTGCGTACACCTGCTGTCAGTCAGCTCTCAGTCTCACCTGGAAGATGGAGATGGGCATCGGTGTCTCGGAAGATTGTGAGGCGTGAGAGCCAGCCCCCTCCCCGTCCAAGCGCCCCGTCTTCCCAGAGCCACCTTCTTCAGGAGGCTGACCAAGCGCCTCCCTCACTGGCATCCTCTTGCCTGCTCATTTCTCACATCGATTATCACTCAAGTCTGTTTATCTTTTTAATTCAGCCCATGCGGGAACGTGTCTTTCCTGACTTCCAGGGGAGAGCGAGAAGGGGTTTGAAACACATCATGGACCTGAGAGGAGAGGGGTTCAGAGAGACAGTCGTGAGCGTCTGTGCATGCGCGGCTGCCCAGGTGTGGGGGAGACATGGGGAGCATTTGAGGATGATTCACAGACACAGGACATGAGGCGACTCTGTTCTCCTTTAGGCTCAAACCCTGGAGATACCACCGAGGGCAAAGTCTACCGGGCAGACTGTCCCAGCTTCAGAGGACGGCAGGGTCGCCTGAAGGCTGCGGCCGTCCAGACCGGCGTGTGCTAGACCACTCTGTCCAGCTCATCCATCTGAGCTGATTGCTTTAAATAAAATCAGCCGTTTCTCCCGCTAATGTGAGGATGGTGGGATCAATTGGGTACACAGAAACAGATTACCAAGCAGGTGGCTTTGGGCTAAAGATAAATTGTGTCCTCACATAACTTAGGAGAGTGGGATGTCGATAGCTCCTAATGTGCAAAGCAAGACTGTTTAGTTACTTATTTCTGCTGGGAAGCCCAGGCTGAGGCTCGGGGCTCCAGGAGCCCCAGAAGTCCCTCCCCGGTAGAAAATATGATCTCTGAAAGTGCTACCCTGTGCTCCAATCGTGATGGGGGCCGTTTCCTGGGGTGGGGAGTGGTGACACAAGTCCCTGTCTGCCCCCTGCTCGCCTGCCCCCACACAGCAGACAGCAAAGCAAGCCGGGGCACACACTCTCTGCTCAGCGCCTGGCGATCACATCCCGCTGCCAGCAGAATGGTTCTTGGGGTCCACCCCTTCTCCTTACCTGAGTTAACCTCTCCAGACATCTGGCTGGCAGATCTGCCTAGACTGCTGGAACAAACCTGCTCACCACATATTTCTCCCACTTCTCATATCTCTGCCATGCTTGGCCTTTGCCTAGGATGTCAGCCCCCTGGGCATCCATCCACTCCCTTACTTCTTTTTTTTTTTTCCTTCTTTTTTGGAAATAATTATAGATTCACAGGAAGTTGCAAAAATAGCACCCCTGCACCCCTCACCCAGTTTGCCCAGTGATGACATCTTGCACAACCACAGCATACATACTATCAGAATCAGGAAACTAACCTGGGTCTCCCCACCGACCTTTGTCAGATTTCACCAGTGCTCCCCGCCAGCTTAGTCAGCTCAGGCTGCTGTAGCAAATGCCGCAGACTCGGGGACTCAAACAACAGACGTTATTGCTCAGGGTTCGGGAGGCTGGGACGTCCAATATCAAGGCACTGGCTGCCTCAATGCCTCGTGAGGGCCTGCTTCCTGCTTTGCAGATGGCCACCTTCCTGGGGGAGAGAGGACCTCTCGGTGGTCTCTTTCACACGGGCTGTAATCCCACCATGAGAGCTCCACCCTCACAACCTAATCACCTCCCACAGGCCCCACCTCCTAACGCCGTCACATGGGGATGAGGGCTTCAGCATATGAATCGGGGTGGGGGGTACAAACAGTCCACAGGACATGCATTCATTATGTGTGCATTGTACGTGCACGTGCGGGTGCGTATTTAATTCTGTGCAATTTTATCACGTGGGTGGATTTGTGTAACCACTGCCACAATCAAGATACAGCACCATCCCATCGCCACAAGGACCCCTCTTCCTATGTTTTTATTGTCACCCCCATGCCCTCTTTTCCTCTCTTCCCATCCCTAACCCCTGGCCACCACTAATCTGTTCTTTAATTTTGTCACTTCGAGAATGTTCTATGTGACCTTTCGAGATCAGCTTTTCTCACTTAGCATAACGCCCTAGAGATCCATCCACGTTGTTGCGTGCATCCAGTGTGTTCCTTTCATTGCCCGGTGGTGGTCCGTGGCCTGGAGGTACCACAGTCTGTTTAATCGTCCATCCACTGAAGGTGTCTGGGTCTCCAGTTTTTGGCTCTCACGAATAAAGCTGCTGTGAACACCTGCACAGGTTTTTGGGTGAACACATGTTTTCGTTTCTCTGGGATAAATGCCCAGGGGTGCAATTTCTGGGTCATAAGGTACGTGGATGTTTAGTTTGTAAAGAAAGCATCAAACTTCTCCAGAGTGGCCATTTTACACTCCCAGCTAATATATAAGAAATTCCACGTTTCTGCATCTTTGCCAGCATTTGGCGTTACCATGATTTATTTTTTTGAGGAGTATTTTGTAGAATGTCCC
This sequence comes from Equus przewalskii, assembly GCF_037783145.1. NCBI lineage: Eukaryota > Metazoa > Chordata > Mammalia > Perissodactyla > Equidae > Equus > Equus przewalskii. The sequence continues at coordinate 42,568,156 of NC_091855.1, forward strand.
TCAACCAGGGGACACTGCTGTTTTCCATGATTGTCCCTATTTTTCATTTTAGCTGTTCTGACAGGCACGTGGTCACAGCTCACCGTGGTTTTCATGAGCCTTTCCCTGGTGGCTAGGGACAATGCACATTTTTCAGGAGCCCGTTTGCCATCTGTCTGTCCTGTTGGGTGGAATGTCTGTTCCTGGTTTTTGCTCATTTTCTAATTGGATTGTCGGTTTTTACATGGCTGAGTTGTGAGAATTCTGTACACAGTGTAGATACAGGTCCTTGGTCAGATCTAAGGTACCAAAACTGCAGCTTCCTTTCCCGTCCTGAGAACAGGATCTTTCTCAGTTTCGAGAAGCCCAGGTTATTATTTTTTCTTTCACGGATTGTGATTTTGGTGTTGTGTCTAAGAACTCTTCCCCTAGTCCCTAGATGCCAAAGGTTTTCTCCTACAAGATTCACATTTTTACATGTTTATATTTACATGATTATATTCAAATCCTTGACTTATCCTGAGTTGATTTTGATATAAGATGTGAGCTGTAGATTGAGGTTCGTTTCTAGATCTGTAGGCTTCCACTTACTGCGTCACCTGTGTGCAAATCTCCACTGGTTTTAACACACGAAGCCTTGGTCCTCCGTGCTCCCCGCCCCGAGCCCAGCACCCCACGCCTGTGCCCTGGAGCCCCCAGAACTCTTCCTCACACCTCCTCGGGCTGCCTGCTAGGCCTGCCTTCCCGCCTTGAGCGCACCCTGCCTTCTCCCACCCTAGCCAACTCAGGGGCAGCCGAGTCCGCCTGCCATCGCCCTGTCCCTGGATGTGTCCATTGGTCGTACCATTCTCTTCCCAAACTGTGGCTCCTCGTCCACATGGCCAACCTGGAGGAGAGCACAGCACTCACTCCTTGACTCCTCACCGCTCGTGTCTGGGCATGCCATCCCAGGTCCCCAGTGCACCCCTCATCCTGCATGGCCTCCTGCGAGCTGTCACCCTCAGACCCCCCCAGCCTCTAGTCACAGTTGCTGATCCTTCCAGCTCTCACTGGACCCTCCCCAGACTCCAAACCTCCAGCCTCCCAGGAGCTCTCGCAGGTGAGCCCTCTGCTCTCCCCTGACTGCCCACAGCCTCTTGTCTTCACAGCTTCCCGCGGATTCCATTACCATCGGAGGAGGATGTGAGAACCTGCCCGTCGGGCCAGTCTGCCCCTGCCCTCCACATCGGCATTCCAGCTGCCCGGTGGGCACTGCGTGGGCACCTCGGCATTACCAGCTCTGGATTTAACTCATCACTTACCCCCCTCCCACCTCACTCGTCCTCCTGCGTCCCCCGTGTGGTGAATGGCAATGTCGGCCACCCTGCCACCCAGAGCGGGCGCCGCCTTCGAGTCTCTCTCCTCTCAATGTTCAGATCATCACCCCCTGGGCCCTGCCCACTGTTGCCATCTCTCCTCCCCTCCCCCCTCAGCCTCTCCCTGCACTTCTAGTTCAGACAGCTCCGTTTCACTTCCCTCTGGTCCATGCTCCACACACCTGATCGCTCCACCTGCAGTGACGATGTTCACAGTCCTCGTCCTGCCATACAGTGTAGGTGCAGCCTCTGTCTGCCTTCCCCGCCTCACCTCCCCGCCTCACCTCCGCAACCCCCCCCCCATACCCGGAGACAGCCACCCTCCCCTCCCTCACTGTATTCCTGGTCTCTGGTGTCCAGGTCTTTGCCCATTCTGTTCGTCTGCTTGGCACGCTCTTCCACCCTTTTCGTTGGTCCCTTCTCATCCAGCATCAGGTCTCTGCAGAAGCATCATGTTATCTGGGAAGCTTTTCCTGACCCCTCTGCTCCAGGCCCCTGCCCTGCGCCAGGAGACCCTGCATCTCCTCAATAATTGCTTATGAATGTCCGTCTCATGACCTAGAGTGTAGAATGAGTGACGACAGGTGTCCTCCCCCGCTGGGCCTCAGTTTCCCCATCTGTAAGGGGAAAGGATTAAACTCCAGGATGTCAGAGGACTGAGTGCTCTTGGAGGGCGGGGTCTGAGCTCTGGTTCCCTCCGTCCCCCATGTGGTACAGAGGAGGGGCTCGGGGAATGTGTGTGAAGTAGAAGAGAGGATTTGGAACAAGGAACAGCCAAGGAGGAGTGCCGACACGAGACAATTCAGTTAAAACAAAGTCCAGCTGAGACCCAGTGCGAACCCTGGGGTCAGAGGGAGGGCCAGCCCGCAGCCCCAGAAGGGAGCAGACACAGGTTCCCAGGGTCTGGAGAGACGAGTCCTCAGCAGACTTCCGAGGGGCGGCACTGGGTCCAGCAGGGTGGCTGGCACCAGCACTGTCGCGGCTGGTCTGGCCATCCCTGGGAAACAGTAGTCTCACCAGAAGGACCACTGCCACCTGCAGGACCGTGAGGCCCCAGATCCAGCAGGAGGCGCCTGCCCAGAGTCCCTCCAGGGATCCAGAGGTGCAGTGTGCGGTGGATCAGGGCTCCCTGACCTCATCCTTTTCTCGGAACTGCCTTACCTCTGATGCCCAAGGGAGACGCTTATGGGGCCGACTGTACCTGGGATGCCTGAGGGCAGGAAGGGCAGGGGCTTAAGAGCCAGACCACAGGCAGCCACGTGCCACCTGCCCATGCCCTCCGCTGTGGACTGCAGGGACAATGTGTCCTTCACAGCCCAGGGTTTGCAGCCCAGCAGGCGCCTGGCAGGGGGCAGTGGTTCAACCGGGGCAAATTTGTGTCTGTTTTCACATTTGGGGTCAGCTTGGGCATGAACCACCTAAATGAATCTTGCTTGGTGGCGGGGGGAGGATGCCACAGCAGGGACCACTCACTGTCCATCATTTTCGTGATCAATGGGCCGTTTGGGAGTGCTCCCAGGGGCTGGGGCTGGCAGCCCAGGCCACAGGCCGGCTTTCACCAGGAGGCATGCCATGGGGATCTGGATCCGTCCTTTGGAGAGGAGAAGGTGGCATGGGCCAAGACCAGGAGAACATTGTTGGAACAGCTGAGAGGTGCAAGAGGGACCCTGGCTCTCCTCCACTCTGTGCCCCACGCTTGGCGGCAGGGCCTGTTACATGATTTGAGGGGCCCTGTACAAAATGAAAATGTGGGGCTCCCTGTTAGTAATTTTTAAGACAGCAACAGCAGTGTGGCCCTTCTGAGGACAGGGCCCTATTGCACATCTGCGAAGTTCGCCCAGCTTAGGACCCTGAATATAGATTTGCTTCCCTGCCCAAAGAGACAGATGTCGACTTATAAAAATGGCCTCCCTGTGCTCATTCATAAATTCACACATCACCCGAGGCTTCCTCATCTAGAACAGCCTCCTCTTGCTGACTTTAAACAGTGGAGTGCCGGGGCCGGCCCCAGGGCATATAGCGGATGAGTTCGGCATGCTCTGCTTCAGTGGCCCGGGTTTGCGAGTTCGGATTCCGGGCACTGACCTACGCCACTCATCAGCCATGCTGTGGCCACGTCCCACATACAACATAGAGGAAGACTGGCACAGATGTTAGCTCAGGGCCAATCTTCCTCAGCAAAAAAAATAAGTAAATAAATTGTGGAGTGCATCAATCAGTGCCTCCTTTTGTGCATCTAGATCCTCTTGTGGATTTCTGCTCTGGGGAAATGTCAACAGCTCTGGGCCTCAGCTTTTGCATCTGTGAAGCCAGGCTACTGGACCCGACTGAGCTGCTCTGGTCTACCTAGAGTGCAGACCTGGCTCATTTCTGAAGGCTCGGCCCTGGGTGGGGGCCCACCTGTGCCCCAGAACTGCCCTGACACTGTCCTCCTGTTCTTCTGGCCCTCACACCAACTCTGTTTTACTTTCCCCACATGGTGTTTTTAACCAGGATGCCAGATACTTGGACCAAACCGGCTGTTACCCTGGAGGCCACCAATAAATTTCGTAGGCAAATAAAATTGACTGAAAATTAGCATAAGAAGCCTTAAATTAACAGGATGTAATTTTATGAATATCTCACAAACTAGTCAAAGATGTATGTCAGCCCGGGGTGAGTCAACCCTTTCAAGTGTCTTTCATTATACAAGGCTGCTAATTTATCTCAAATGTAAGCAATGTGCTTTCTTCCTAAACATTGTGTTCTTTGTTCTGCAATTTGGAAAAATAAATTCCCTTTAAAGCACTGCCTTGCTCAACCACAAAACAAGGCGAGGAGGCGGGATCAGAGGTGCCCGGCCGTCCCTCTGTCTAGGAAGCCCCCAGCCAGCTGAGCTCTGGAAGTGCTTGCTGGAGCAGAGGAGACGCCAAGGCCAGGGCCTCGGGGGCTGGGAGGCCTCCACAACGGAGGTGCCCACTCCTGTGGCCGATGGTGGTGAGCTGGAAGAAGGCTGGCCTTTGCTTTCTCTGCAGCACAAAGCTGCATCCTACCAGGCTTGGCCGTGGGCCCGGGGCAGTAAAACTCAACCTTTGTTGAGCTCATGCCCTGTGCCAGGTGCTGGGCACACGGCGAGGTGAGCCCTGGCCCCCCTCGGGATGCTCACAGGGCAGCGTGACCAGGGCCTCTGTGGCGGCGTCCCCAGGACTCTTGAAGCACACATAAGAGGCTGGCTCCCCACCCAAGGGCTAAGAAGACCACAGGGGGCAGTTTGAAGGAAGCCTTAAAGAGCGAGCCGGCCCCAGCTGGGAGCTGGGGAAGGTGTCACAGAGGTGAGAGGAGGCCAAGCTCTCTGGGATTCCCAGAGCAGTGCAGGGAGGACGTGATTTGGGGGAAGTACAGGACCCACCATGAGGCCCTTCCTACAGCTGTAGGTTCTGGTGAGACAAATGACCCAGGAAACAGCTCACCCTGGTTCAGATCTGCGTTCCTCCGATTGCCCCCATGCGTCAGAAACACAGGTGCTGGCTAAGCTGGGCTGAGGTGAGCCTAGGTGCCCAGGTTACTGAGCGACACTCTTAAGAGCAAGCTGGAAGGTTCCGACTCAGTTCTGGAGTTCTGTATTTCGTTTGCCAAGGAGGCAGACGGGTGCAGAAAGTTTAGAGGGGCGACGGCCTGGGCGGGAGGTCCTCGGCGTTCTGATGGTGGTGGAGGCGTGGGACCAGGTGGGACTCCTTGGGGTGCAGAGATGCAGGAGGAGGACCCAGCACAGAGCCCGAGGGACTCACCCCGCAGAGCCCAGGCGGAGGGCGCCTGCAGCCAAGGAGGCTGGACCGACACCCAGTGAGCAGGGAAGGACTGCGGCCTGGGCAGCACGTCTGGAGGACAGAGCAGTATGAGATAAGAAAAGATGTGTATGTTGGTGTCTGCTCCTGGTTTCAGGCACAGGGAGCCTAAAATCCTCAGAATTTCCTACGTGATAAGAGCACCAGGAGCGGCGCTTGTTCTCATGTTTGGTCTCTGCCCCGGGGTCTGGCACTGAGGCCTAAAACCCTTGGAATTTCCTGGGCGATAGGAGTGTCTCGCTCTAATGAGGCGACTCTGGGTGGGTTCCCGGAGTGGGGCTGGTCACCAGAACCACCAGCCATGATTCGAAGCCTGGAATTTGCAGCTCTCCTCCCACTTCCCCAGAGAGGGGAGGGGTCCGGAGATGGAGTTAATGATCGACCGTGCCCACGTGAGGAAGCCTCCATGAAATCCCAATGGGACGGGGTTCAGGGAGCTTCCGGGTGGGTGACCACGTCCACACTGGGAGGGTGATGTACCCCAGCTCCACGGGGACAGAAGCTCCTGCACTCGGGACCCTCCCAGACGCCGCCGCTCCCCCCGCCCCATGCATCTCTTCATCTGGCTGTTCATCTGTATCCCTTATCAGCTCCTTTAAGAAACTGGTCAGCGCAAGTCAGTGTTTCCCCGAGTTCTATGAGCTGCTCCAGCAAATTAATCGAACCCGAGGAGCGGGTCATGGGAACCTCGGATTTGTAGCCAGGCCATCAGAATTTGTGGGGAACCTGGGGACCTGCTGCTTGTGATTGGCATCTGAAGTTCAGAGGGGGCAGTCTTGTGGGACTGAGCCCTTAACCTGTGGGGTCTGATGCTCTCTCCAGGTCAACAATGTCAGAACTGAGTTAAGCTGTAGGACGCCCAGCTGGCGTCCAGAGAACTGCTTGGTGTGAGATAAAACCCCACACATTTGGTGAGCAGAAGCGTCAGAAGTGAGCGTTAAGGAGACACAGGCGGAAGAACTCCTCCTCTTCCAACACAGCAGCCAGCTGCTCAGAGGGGGCCTGGGGGGAAGGAACGGGAAGCCAGGATTCCACAGCACAGAGCTCGCTGCCACTTCTTGCTCAATGTCCTCTGATGGGGGGAGTCCCTGTTCTGATGACATGCAGCTCTCCTGGGGCAGAGGGGCCCCGGATGGGAAGACACAGGCTGCCCCACCTCTGCTTTTATCACACCGTGGGGCTGGACAGTCTCTTCCTCCAGCCTCTCTGCCTCAGTTTCCCTTCTGCACAGAGCCGGAGGCACCATCTCTGTGGGATCATTCTGGGGCTTCCTGAAATCCACACAGGATGAGCAATGACACATATCCGTGCCTTTGCTCCTGCCACTGAAAATGCTACCCCACCTGTCTCCATGGAGCTCGGGCCTGTCCTTCTGTCCTGGCGGTCACTGTCAGCATCCAGGAGGCCCGTTGAAGGGCGGCGGACAGAGCAGCAGACTTGATCCCGTCCCTAACAGTGTGCTCTTTGTTCTGAAGTCCGGCAGCCGAGGAGGGGAGGACGAGTGGGCAGAACCAGAGCTCCATTCGTCCCGAACGTCCACAGCTGCCGTATCCTCGGCCACCTGCTGTGTGTCCAGCTGCTCCCCAATGCCCAGAACCCCCGGGACAAAGGCACAGCCGTCCACACGTCAGACCAGGAAGCCAGGCGAGCTGCTCTGTGAGCGCAGAGGGACCTGGATGCAGACCCCCCTGTGGTCTCGCTCCGAGTCCTCCCCTGGGCCCTGAGCTCTCAGCCTTCGGGGAAACTTCTTCCCAAAAAGAAAGACGGAAAACAAATCTGCCTCTGAGAATGTCCCATGAACCGCGTGCGGGAAGGCTTGGAGGACAGAGCTGTAGGTCACTTTAGGAGCTCAGGGGTCAAGGGGTCAAACTTTGGCTCCAGTCTGACCAGAGAGAGATGAATCCACAGAGAGCCCCAGTCATCTGGGAAGGTCCTGGGGGTGGCAGATGGAGGGGGCAGGCTGGCAATGTCCGGCCCGTCCCCACTAGGGGGGCTCTAAGCTGATGGATTTCTCGGCTGTAAGGTCAACATGAGACAGTCCCCAGGTAACTCCTCTCCTGCTGGCGGGGCCGGACGTTGTGCAATGAGTTGTGTCTGTAAACTGTCACTCTGCCCAGCTGCCATCTTTGCTCTGATTCCAAGTCAACTCGACGCTTGTTCCTGACTCGCCTTCCACGGACATCCAGCTGCAGAAAGAGAATGCACTGGCCGTGTCCCACAAGTCCAGGCTGTTTCTCGCTGAGCAGTAGCACATGGGCACTCTGCTTTGTGATACCCCCAGCGCGTGGATGCAGGAAATGCCCCGAGGCAACGAGAGACAGCCCGCAGCCCCAGGCTTCTTGCCAGCAAGAAGCATGTCCCTAAGCCATTTCATTGCCAGCCCTCGCTCGTCACTTCTCACACCTTTTCTCCACTGGTGCCTATTTCAGGGAGTTTGGTCACAAGCCCCTATCATTTTCAGCCCTCTCTGTGGAGGGGACACAGAGCAAAGGGGCGTGACAGGTGCCAGAGAACATGGAGGAGCAAGGAGAGCACATCCTGCATGGAGTGCGAGCGCCATCACATGGTCATCGCGTGCTGAGTGGGGACAGGCTGCCTCCAGGCGCCCCACATTTTTGGACCTGCGATTAGAGAACAGACAGCTGCTTGAAGAGATACAGAAGCTGGGGGTAGGCATGGGAATAGACATAACATGCCCCCAAAGGTCAGTTGGGCAGATTAGGGGACGCAGGATTATCAGAGATGCTGAGCAGGGATGCGTCAGTGTGCTGGCGCTGCCATGGCAAAGCACCAAAGCTTGGGCCGCTTAGACAACAGAGGTTTACTTATCTCCGCACAGTTCTGGAGGCTGGAAAGTCTGAGATCAAGGTGTCAGTAGGGTGGGTTTCTCCTGAGGTCTCACTCCTTGGCTTGTGGACGGCCATCTTCTCCCTGTGTCCTCACATGGTCGTCCCTCTGTGTGCGTCTATGTCCTGATCTCTTCTTCTTATAAAGACACCAGTCAGATAGGACTAGGGCCCAACCTGGTGACCTCATTTTAATTTATTGTCTCTGTAAAGACCGCATCTCCAAACACAGCCACATTCTAGGTACGGGGGGTTAGGACGTCAACAAATGAATTTGGGAGGACACAATTCAGCCCATAACAGAGGATGAAACGTGTATCTAAAGAATCTGAAAATGAAGCATAAAGTTTGAAAAACAGCCCCCAATTCCTGTGGTTTGTGGGGGCTGGAGGTTGTGGGTGAACCAACATGATAAGGACAGCCAAGCCCGGCCCATTAATCAGCAGAAGCTTTCAGCAAAGCTCATCAAGAGATAAATGCAATGCACTTCATGTCAAGTGCACCAGTCTGCCCTGAAATCAGCTGAGTATTCATCACAGTGATGATTTCCCAGGAAAATTAAATAATTGCAGCCCAGGTGGGGGGACCTTAGTCACCACCTCATATTCCCGCTCTTCATGCTGCCCCCAAGGGCCCTTGCTCAGCTCCCCGCCTGCTAGGGTGATGGAGTCCATTACCATGGACACTCGAGAAGGCTCTCATTCTTGTCCAGACACTGCTGGATGGGACGACTACTGCCTGAGAGCCGCTGGGCGGCTGTCAGTCCCTCGTCTCTGGACGTGAGCCTCCTCAGTGTGCAGCAGTGACCCACCCCAGCAGAGCGTGGGGGAATTGGAAAGCTGAGGAGAATCTTCTCAGCTCTCCAGCCCACAGCTCTTAGGACTTTCAGGATTACAGAGAAGAGGATAAGTGGGCTGGGGCCCCTAACAGACCCTGTATCAGTCCGGTTAGGAAGGTTATGCTCTAGAAACAAGCAGCCCCTACATCTCAGTGGCTTCCAACCACATACTACGCCTCCCTCGCCCCACACATCCATCTTTGGTGGCCTCACTCTCTCCCTATTGTCTTCACTCCAGGACCTGGGCAGTCAGAGCAGCCCCCATCCTGGGGACTTGGTGTCATGCAGAAACACCCACTGGCTCTTAAATCTGCTCCCTGAAAGTGATACGTAACACATCCATCTGCATTTTGTTGGCTGAGTCAAGTCTGTGGCCACCCTCAGTGTTAATAGGGTGGGGAATACAATCCTCCGTCAGAATAACTGGAAGAGCATGAGGGTCTGACCCCAGCTCTAAGCTTGCCTCACCAGCCCCTCCCACAGCCCAGGAAGGGTCCCCTCCTCAGGGGAAGGCGTGGGGACAGCCCGCCAGGCTCCAGCATAGGGGAATGCCCAAGTGGGGGAAGAGATGGCTGTCTGGGAGTGTCACTGAGACCTAAGGATGCTGGGAGCATCTTGGAGACCAACCTCCACATCTCACTATGTATTTATTTTTAAAATTTGCATCCTAGGTTCAGACAGTTGAGTTCATCATTCTCCTTGCTTCACGGCTCACAATGACCAACCAGCTACTATATTTCCTGTTTTTAATCTCCCCTTTTCTTCCCAATCCTCATCCTTATTTCCTCCTTGCCCCTTAAGGCGCTCGCTGGAATGTGTCTCATACGCATTCTTGAATACGTATTTAACTTTAAAAAACATGGAACTGTTGGGTTTTTTGTAAGTATTGTTTCAGTTGTAAGTACATTTTGTTGTGCTATAAAGCTCCTGTTTCTTACTTTTTTCATTCAACAATATGCCTGAAAAATCTGCCCGTGCTGTTTGGTGCTGTGTTTGCTGCTAGCTCCGCGATTCTGTGTTACAGCGTTCCACATTCTGCGTCTCCATCTCACCCTTCCCCTGCAATGACACTCGGGCTGTCCTCTCCACATACAGGGCTGCAACGAGGTCCCTTTACGCGTCCCCTGGCCCCATGCACGTCCTAAGGAGGCAGATTGTTGAGATACGAGCTACACAAGCACAGTGTGGAACGTGCTGCCAGAGCCCCAGAAAGGCAGCCGGGCTCCCCCCGGCAGCAGTGTTTGAGGACCCCCACTTCCTCACATCTCTGCTTGTTACAAAATTAGCATCTTGTTATTATTTTTGCATTTCCCCCCAAATTGCTAGTGCAATTGAGTCTCTCTTTGCACACTCGTCAGCTATTTCAGGATTTTCCTTCTTCAAACTGCCCATTGTTTTCTGCAGGTCGCCCATCTCTTTGTGATTGATTTTCAGAGTCCCTTGTGTGTTCCAGACAGGAATCCTTTGTCAATCTCAGTCTTGTAAATATCATATTAATCTGTTACCTGTCCGTTGACTCAGAGTCTGTTTCCCGTTGACCAATATCTTCAGTTCTGATGTAGTCAAACCCATCAGCAAGTCGTCCTACGGGTGTGCTTTGTAAACGATCTTATTTCAGAAGTCCCACCCCCATCTGAAGGTCACAAGGGTATTCTACACATTTTTTGTTACTTTTATAGTTTTACTCCTGACATATAGGACTTAATCCACTTATATTTAACCCGTCTACATTCACCAAGCCTGTGGCACGAGGTGTTAGGAAATCAATCTAATGTTTCTACTACATAGTGAGTCAATTTTCCCTACACTGAAAATTAGATAATTTATCCTCCCCCCCTGGTTTGTGAGTCCACCTCCCTCACACGCTGTGTTTCCATTTGTAAAGGGCATGGTTTTAAGCTCTCTGCTCTGTTTTTATGATGATGATGCAGTAGATGGAATTCCAAGATGGCCCCAAGAGCCCCTCCCGCCCCTGCCCCGTGCATCCGCTGTGTATAAGCCCCTCCCCTCATGTCTTGTGACGGGGCATCTCTCCTGTAATTAAGTGATGAGTATGAGTTGCCTTTGAGTTAATAAAAGGGAGATTATCCATGTGGGCCTGGCCAAAGGCCTGGGCCCTGCCTGGAAGATTGGTTCCAAGTGTGAGCAGGACTGGATGTGAGTGACATCCTCTACTGCTGGCTCTGAAGGTGGAAGGCCCGCCTGGCAAGGAACACAGCTGGCCTCCAGGATCTGAGGCAGCCCCAGGCTGACAGTGTGCAAGGAAATGGGGTCCTCAGGCCGACCACTGCGAGGAACCGAATTTGGCCAGCAACATGAATGAGCAGGGAAGTGCATTCATCCCCCAGGCTCCCAGAGAGGAATGGAGCCCACACTGCAATGTGAGACCCCTCCCCACGCCCCCAGCAGAACCCAGCCAAGCCACGCCAGACTTCTCACCTAGAGAACTAGGAAATAACAAATTGCTTGAAGTCACTGAATTTACAGTGATTTCTTACACAGCCAGAAAAACAAATCCATCGTCTTTTTGGATGTCTCTGTCCTGCAGCCACCACCACACCAACTCTGACCTCTTCTTTTTCAAAACTGATTTAGCAATCTGTGGACATTACGGCTTCTACCTGTTTTAAAATGAGTTTAAATCCCTCAAAAATATGCAGCTGGTATTTTAACCCAATTACACAGAATTTACAGATTAATGTGGGAAAATCTGACATTTTTACAATTTAAAGCATCCATAAACATGATCTCTCACTCCATTTGTTTTATGTTTTCTTTTACGTCTGTAATGAACTGAATCTTCCGAAATTGATCTGTTGACGCCCTAACGCTCAGTGTGATGGGTGTCGGGAGGTCATTAGGGTTAGATGAGGTCATGAGGGTGGGGCCCCCATGTTGGGATGAGCGCCCTTACAAGAGGAGAAACCAGAGAGCTGGCTCTCTGCCTGTCTCTTTCTCTCCACCATGTGAGGACACAGCAAGAGGGCAGCCATCTACAAATCAGGCAGGGAGCCCTCCCAGAACCCCACCACACTGGCACCCTGATCTCGGACTTCCAGACTCCAGGACTGTGAGAAACACACTTCTGTTATTTAAGCTCCTCCACCCGCACTCTACAGTGTTTTCTTGTGGCAGCCCGAGCAGCCTAAGACAGTGTCCTTTAAATGCTCAATTTTCTCTCTCCACTTTTTCTCGTCTTCTTTTGCGTCCTTTCCATTTCTTAAATTTTAATTTTCTCCTCCGTGAAGTCTTTCTGCCTTTATTTCTGGCTGAATTTCTAGATCCTTCATGGTTTTTGTTTCTCTTGTGAACACATCTCTTTTTCTATTCTATTTCTAATTGGTTAACACTGGTGTAGAGGAAAGCCACTAATTTCAGTATGTTGATCTTGTATTCAGCAATCTTGCAAAACTCTATTATTAGTTCCTATCAATTTCTGTTCATTCTGGAGGGTTTCTGTGTCGACGATATGTAATCTGTGCATAATGACAGCTGGGTCTCTTCCCGTCCTTTCATTTTCTCCTCTCGGGGCATCAGCCAGAGCCTCTCGTATTTCAATAGCTGTGGTGTTCCTGTTTGTCTGTTTCCAACATGACAGGAAATGAATCTGGAGTTTTATCTACAGAGCAGTAGGTTTTCTGTAAACTTTTAATATGTAAAGCCTTTATCACATTAAAAATGTTCATTTCTATTCAGAGTTTCCTAAGGATTTTTAAAAATCACAAAAAAATGGTGAGTTTTATCAAATGCCTTGCTGTATCTATTAAGGGTCACTTTGCGCTTCTAATGCAATAATGTGGTAAACAGCATTGATAGAGTTTCTCATGTTAAATTATTCTTGCACGCCTAGAATAAACTCAACTAGATCGTTTTTCAAAATACACTGTAGGGTTAATTAGCTAGCCGCTCATTTGGAATTTTGCCTCTATTTTTGTAAGTGAAATAGACTTATTTCTTTTTCTTGTATTGGCCATATCCAAATTTGGAATAAATGTTACTTTCGCCTCATAAAACAAGTTGGGCAGATTTCCCTTATTTTCTATTTTCTGGAACAACTTCTCTAAGAGTATTTATCTGATCCTTAGCTGTTTCATAGAACTCTCATCTAAAGCATCGATGCCTGAGGATTTTTTGAGGTGGATGTCTTTGATTGCTATTTCAACTTCTTAAGAGCTTAAGTTCATTGTCTTATTCCAATCTTCTTTTTCTCTGCTTTATTTTTGGAATGCTTGATCTATCAGTTTCAAAGAGGGATATTTTTAATGACAGTTATGATTGTTGAATTATCTAGTTTTCTCCACAGTTTCTTTGGTTGTGGGTCCGCATATTCCAATGTTATCTTTTTAGGACAATGTATGTTCATGATTGCTGTATTTTTTCCACAATGCTATTTTCATTGAGGCATAATTCACATATGAAAAAACACACAGATTCTAAGCACACAGTTTGATGAGCTTTGACAAATGTGTACACTATGTACCCAACTCCCAAATCAAGGTATAGAACAACTTTGTCACCCCAGAGAGTTGCCACATGCCCCATCCCACCCTCTGCCTTTGCCATCACAGCTAGCTTGCCAATTACAGACCTTCACAGAAATGCAATTGTCCGTATGTACTCATTTTTTTTTAGATTTATTCACTCAACATAATGCTTTGGCTATTCATTCATGTTATTGCATGTGTTGGTCACACATTCCTTGTCACTGCAGAGTAGTCTTCCACTGTATGAATAAACCACAATTCGTTTGTCCATTCTCCTGTTGATGGACATTTGGGTTGTTTCCAGTTTTTAGCTATTTTGAGTAAAATTGGTATGAATAATTTTATACAACTATTTTATGTTTTTAGATCTCCTAAGTAAGTATCTAAGAGTGGCATCGTTTGATCATTGGATAAATGTATATTTACTTTTATAAGAAATTGTCAAAGACTTTTCCAAAGTGGTTGTAGCATTTGACACTTTCACAGCAATTTTTGAGAGGCCCAATTGTCCCATATCCTCATCAGCACTTGCTACTGTCAGTTTTTAACTTCAGTCATTCCGTGAGTATGAAATGAATTGAACTCACTGTGGTATTAAATTGTTTCTCTAATCACTAATAATGCGAAGTACCTTTTCATGAATGTATTGGCCATTTGCACATCTTCTTTTGTGAAGTACCTATGCAAATCTTTTGCTCATATTTTATAGGGCTATCTTTTTAGTTTTGATTTCTAGGAGCTCTGTATATGTGCTGGATATAAGTCCTTTTTCAAATATATCTACTGTACTGTAAATATTTTCTCCCAATCTGTTGCTTGCATTTTCACTTTACTAGAGGAGTCTTTTAATGAGAAGAGCAGAAATCTCTAATTTTTTTCAAATCCAGTTTATCATTATTTTCTTTCATGGTTATCATTTTTGGAACCTCTCTAAGAATTTTTGCTTGCACCAAGGTCTCAAAGATATTCTCCAAAGATTAATCTTTTAAATTTAGGTCTATGATCCACATCAAAATAATTTTTTCTATCGTATGACGTTGCAGTCAAGATTCACTTTTTTTCCCATATGGAGATCAAGTTGTTCCAGCATCACTTGTTGGAAAGAGTTTCCTTTCCCCGTGGAATTACATCGGAGCTTGAGTCACATTTCAATTGGCCATATATGTGTGAATCTATTTCTAGACTCTATATTTTGTTACATTAATCTATTTGTCTAACCACACACCAATACCATGTGAAATAATCGCTATGGCATTCTTGCAATTCTCGAAATCAAGTGTGTAAAATCACCAACACTGTCTTTTCCATGCTTGTGTTGGCCATTCTAGGTCTTTTATATTTCTACCTAGACTTTTGGACAGCTTTATTGACCTATAATAATCAATATACAATTAACTGCATCTATTTCAAGCGTACAGTTTGACAGGATTTGATATATTACACATCTGTGAAACCATCACCACAATCAGGAAAAGCAATCTATCCGTCTTCCCCGAAGGTTTCCTGTTGCCCCTTTATAATCTCCACGTTCTTGCCTCCCTCCAGGCAAAGCCTGGTCTGCTTCCTGTGCTGCAGATTAGTTTGTATTTTCTAGAGTTTATATAAGTGAAATCATGCTGTATGTGAGCTTTTCTTATCTGATATCTTTCACTCCATTTTTTTGAGATCCACACATGTTGTTGAGTGTCTCGATAGTTCATTTCCCTTATTGCTGAATGGTATTCCATTGTATGAATGTGCTAAAATTTATTTATCCGTTCACCCGTTGCTGGAGATTGGGGCTGTCTCCCATTTGGGAGTATTACAAATAGAACCACTATGAACATTCGTGTACAAGTATTTGTGTTGATATATGCTTTGTTTTCTGTGTAAGTATCTGAGAGTGGAATGGCTAGAACATATGGTAGGGGTATGCTTAACTTTTTAAAGAACTGCCCAACTGTTTTTCCAAGTGGTTATGCCATTTTACACCCCCAGCAGCAGTATATGAGAGCTTCAGTTGCTCTAGATTTTGGTCAACATTTGGTGTGGTGTGGTCAGTCTTTTCCATTTTAGCCATCCTAGTAAGTACGCAGTGGTATTTCCCTGTGGTTTTAATTTGTAGTTTACTAATGACTACTGATGATGGCCAGATTTTCACCTGCTTATTCGCCATCTATATGTCTTCTTTGGTGAAGTGTATATTCAAATATGTTTTGTCGAATATATTTTAAAAATTAGGTTGTGTTTTCTTATTACTAAGTTTTGAGAGATTTTTTATATTCTAGATACAAATCCTTTATCAGAGATACACTTTGAAAATATTTTCTCCTGGTCTGTAGCTTGTCCTTTCATTCTCTTAATGGCGTCTTTTGAAGAGCAGTGTTTAGTTTTGATGAAGAGCAATTTACCCATTTGCTCTTTTATGGTTCATGCTTTTAAGGTCACATCCAAGAACTCTTTATGTAACTCAAGGTCACAAAAATTTTCTCCTATATTTTCCTTTAGAAGATTTATCGTTTTAGGTTTTATATTTAACTCTTGGATCCATTTTGAGTTAATTTTTGTATATGGTTCAAGTTACAGATTAAAGTTCAATTTATGGGGTACGGATATCCAGTTGATCCAGCACCATCTGTTGAAAAGACCATCCATTTCCCCACTCTTGCACCTTTGTCAAAAATCAGTTTTCTATGCATTTGTGGGTCTAATTCTAAACCTGATTTTCTGTTCCATTAGCCTATTTGTCTATCTTGTGATCCATATCACAGTATAGCTATTTTTGTTACACAGTTACAAAAAAAATTCTTTTTTCTAGCGATGAAGACTTTTAAGTTCTACTCTCTTAGCAACTTTCAAATACGCAATACAGTATTATTAACCACAGTCGCCAGGCTGTACGTTACATCCCCGTGATTATTTATAACTGGAAATTTGTACCTTTTGACCCTCGTCACCCATTTTACTCACCCCTCCAAACCCCTGCCTCTGGCAACGACGAATCTGTCCTCTGCATTTATGAGCTTGCTTTTATTTTTTTTTAATTCCACATATAAGTGAGATCATATGATATTTCTATTTCTCTATCTGACTTGTTTCACCTAGCATAATGTCCTCAAGCTCCCTCCCTGCTGTCTCAGGTGGCAAGATTTCATCCTTTTTCATGACTGAATAGTATTCCAGTGTGTGTGTGTGTGTGTGTGTGTGTGTGTGTATACATACCACATCTTCTTTATCCATTCATCTGTCAACGGATAAAGGCTGTTTCATGTCTCGACTACTGTAACGTTGCAATGACCATAAGAGGTGTATATATCTTTTCAAATTAGTGTTTTCACACTATAGCTTCTTAATAAGTCTTGAAATCAGGTGGCGTTATCCCCTCAACTTTATTTTTATTTTTCAAAGTTGTTTTGGCCATTTTAACTCCTGTGCATTTCCATATAAATTCTAGACTCAGCTTTTCCATTTCTACCAAAGAAGCCTGTTGAGATTTTTATTGTGATTACATTGAATCTATAGACTAATTTGGGGTGAATTGGAATTTTAACAATATCGAGTTTTCTGGTCCATGATCCAGGAGCCTTGTCTCCAGGGGCTCCAATTCCAAGTATATTGGACCACTTGAAGGTATAGCACATTGGTGCCTTTTCCACTTAAAGTTTTTTTCCTGTGTGTTTCATTTTGGGTATTTTCTATTGCTATATCTGAATGTTCACTCTTCTTTTCTTCTGCAATATGTAATATGCTATTAAGTCCATCCAGTGTACTTTTCATCACAGATATTGCAGTTTTCATCTCCAGGTATTCTATTTGGCCTTTTTTATATTCTCCATGAATCTACGTAACTTTTGAACATATGGAGTACGTTAAAAATAACTCCTTTGAGGTGCTGGTCTGTCAGTTCTAACATCTGTGACAGTTCTGGGTTGTTTTTGATTGATTGACTATTCTCCTCACTGTGGGACTTATTTTCCTGCTTCTTTGCCTGCCTTATAATCTTTGATTTGATTCCAGACATTGTGAAGTCTACCCTGTTGGGTGCTGGATTTCTCTAAACATTCTTGAGCTGTGCTCTGAGACACAGTTATGTTGCTTGCAAACTGTTTGGTGCTTTGTGTTTTGTCTGTAAGATCTGTTAAGTGAGACCAGAGCAGTGTTTAATCCAGGACCAGGTGGTGCAAAGGTGAAGAGAGTGAGGGTCCTGGAGTGCAAAGTTGAAGGAGGTGTTTACACTCAGAGTCATCAAGTGCAGGGGCCTGAATGTGTGCGGTAGGGGTCTCACTTGCCTCACCCTGTGCTAGCCCTGATAAAGGCTAACTATTTTCCACTACTCAGGCAAGACCTTTCCAAGTACTTTACCCAGAGCTCCATGAATTATGAGATTTTTCCAGCCTGGCTGTTGGAAGAGGCAATATTCCCAGTTCTGTGAGAGCACGAGACACTATTCCTTTTAATCTGTTCAAGTCATTCTTTCCCTGCCTGGGTGGTTTCCTCACACGAACGTGCTGATCAGCCCTCAACTGAACACTCCAGAGGATGTTCCGCAGACAGCTGGGGTTCCTTATTTATGCTGCTTTCTCCTCTCTGGTTCTCTGTCCTGTGAACTCCAGCTAGTCTCCCTGGACCCTCCTCTTGAGATCTTCAACACAGGAACTCTGCCTAGCTCTGTCTGGACTCCCCAGCGCTGCACCACAGACTACAAATTGTCTCAAGGCAGTGAGCTGGGACAATGTAGGGACCAGCTCGCTTGTTTCCCGTCTCTCAGGGGTCACTGTCCTTCTTCACCTGTTAAGGGTCTTGAAAAACACTGTTTTATATGTTTTGTCTTCTTATTACTATTATTGATGTTGTTGTTGTTTCAGATGAAAGAGTACATTTGATCCCTGTTACTCCTTCAGAGCTGGAAGTGGAAGTCTATTTCTATATAAATTTTAGAATCAGTTTGTCAACTTCTATAAGAAAGCCTGCTGGGATATTGACTGAAATTGCATCGAATCTATAGATCAATATGGAGAAAATCGTCATCTTAATAACATTGAGTCTCCCAATCCATGAACATGGCATAGCTCCCCAATTATTCAGGTCTTCTTTAATTTATGAACACAATATTTTGAATTCTTCATTTTATTTAATTGATTCCTAAAAAGTTAATGTTTTATGTTCTTTGAAATAATATTTATGTTTAATTTCATTTTTCAATTGTTTGTTGCTGGCATCTAGAAACAAATTGGTTTTTGTATGCTGGCCTTGTATCCTGAAACCTTGCTAAATTAACTCACAACTTATAGATTTTTTTTCTTGGTAGATTCTTTTGATTTTTCATATACAGAATCATGTCATCTGAGAATAAAGAAAACTTACTTCTTCCTTTCTGATAAGTGATGACTTATCCCGAATGACTTTTTCAAATGTTCAACCAAACTCGCATTCCTGAAATAAACCTAATTTTGCCATTATGTATTATCATTTTATATACTGTTGGATTTCACTTGCTAATATTTTGAAAATTTTTGCATCTAGTTCCTGAGCAATATTGATCTGTAGTTTTCTTTTTCTTATAATACCCTTTTCACGTTTTGATATCAGCTTTATACTGGGCCTCATAAAATGAGTTGGGAAAAGTTCATTCCTATTTTCTGAAAAAGTTAGCATAGCATTGGTATTATTTCTTTCTTAAATGTTTGATAGAAATAAAAAATGAAACCATCTGGGCCTGGAGTTTTGTGAGCCTTAAATTAAAAATTCAAGTTCCATAATAAATAAGTGTAGAGATTTTCAGATTTTCTGTTTCTTCTTGTCTTAGCTTTAGTAAGTTGAGTTTTTCAAGGGAATTTTCCACCCCATCCAAGTTGTTGAATTTATTTGCATAAATTTGCTCATAATATTCCCTTATTATCTTAGAAGTGTCTGTAAAACAGTAGTGATTCCTGATATTGCTGATCTGTTTTATTCTCCATTTAAAAAAAATCAATTTTGCTAAGTTTTTATCAGTTTTATTGTACTTTATCAGTATTTACTTTAAAGAACTTTTGGGTTTGTTCATTTTCTGTATAGCTTGACTGTATTCTATTTAACTCATTCCCATGCTATCTTAAGATAGAAGAGAAGGTCATTGATTTCAAACATTTATTCTTTTCTAATACAAGCCTTTTAAGCTATAATGTTCTTCTAAAATTGATTTAGCTGAATCCCACATATTTTTCAAAATAAACTTATTCATTTTAAGAATACTTTCAGACTTACAAAAATGTTGCAAAGACAGTGCAAAGAGTTGCCATTTACCCCATACCCAGTTTCCCCCTTGTTAATATCTTACATGTATGATGTAAGTATACATACACATATATGACAGATTGGTCACAACTAATGAACCAATATTGAAATGTTATTAACTAAAGTCCATGCTTTATGTGGGTTTCCTTAGTTTTTGTGTAATGTTCTTTTTCTGTCTCAGAATCCCATCAAGGACACGTATTACAGGTACTCATCACATCTCCGATGCCTCCTCTAAGCTGTGATCATTTTTCAGACTTTCCTTGTTTTTGATGATTTTGATAATTTTGAGGACTCCTGGTCAGGTATTTTGTAAATGTGTGCATCCCACACATTTTGATATGTTGTATTTTCATTCTCGTCAAGGTTGAGAGTTTTTCTAGTTTCTCTTGTCCCTGTTTCCACTCACCGGTTATTTAGAAGTGTTTTGCTTCATTTCCTCAACTTCAAGGATTTCTAGTTATCTTTTGATTTCTAGTTTAACTCCATTGTGGTCAGGGAACTTACTCTTCGTTAATTCTACCTTTTGAAATACACTGAGATTTGCTTTATGACACAATGTATGTTCTCTCTTGATGAAGTTTCACAGGCAATTGAAAAGAATGTGTATTCCGCATTTTTTGGGTGTAGCAGTCTATAAATGTCAATTGTATCAACATCGTTGAGAGTGTTAGTCAAATGTTTTATATCTTCTAGATTTTTGGTCTACTTGCCTACAAATTTCTGAAAGGGGAAAGTTATGTCTCCAACTATGATTTTGGATGTTTATTCCTCCCTTTGGTTTGTTAATTTTTGCTTCATGTATTTTTAAGCTCTGTTTTAAGGTGCAAATGCACTTAGGATTATTATGTCTCCTTAATGAATCAACACTTCCAGCATGAAGTGTCCATCTTTACCTCCAGTAGAATCCATTTACATCTAACCTAACTATGGATATGGTCAAGTTTAAATAAACCTTCTTGTAATTTGTTTTCTATTTGTCTCTCTTGTCTTTTTCTTTGTTCCTCCTTTCCTGCCTGAATCAAATATATTTAGCAATCCACCCTATCTCCTACTTTGAATATTTTGGCTTAGCTCTATAATGGTTACTACAAGGATTACATGTAATCACATTTACCTTGATTTACACCACTTTATATATAAGCATCTTACAACAGTATCTTTTTATTTAACTCCCTCCCATCCTTTGTGCAATTGTACATATTTCCTTTCTACATGTAATAAACTTCAATTATAATGTTATAAAAGCAATCACTTATTTTAAAGAAGTTAAGAAAATAAGTCTCTTTATTTATTATGTATTTACTATTTTCAATGCTCTCATCCTCTCCTATAGGTCTGAGTTTCAATCTAGCATTATATCTTTTCATTAAAGAACATCCTTTAGCATTTTTTTCTTCTTTTTCTACAATTGTTTTTAATTTCAAGACTCTTTTACACTTTTGTTCCTGTTTTTAAACAGCTTTATTGAGGTATAATTGATAGACATATTTAATGTATACAATTTGACGAGTTTTTACACATGCGTACACCTGTGAAACCATCACCACAATCCAGGTAACAGACATATCCATCGCTTCCAAAAGTTTCCTTGTGTCCCTTTGTGTGTGTGTGTGCTAAGAACTCTTAACATGAGATCTACCCTCTTAACAAATTTTTAAATGCATAATACAGCTTTTGTCCACTGTAGGCATGATGCTGTACACAAGATCTCTTGAACATGCAGAATTCATCTTGCATAACTGAAACTTTCTACCAACTGGACAAGGACTCCTCATTTCCCACTCCTCTGAGCATGGATTTTGAAAGCACAAAAGAAAAGTGACTCACTACATACAAGGGAGCTCCAATGAAACCATTAGTAGATTTCTCAGCAGAAACCTTGCAGGCCAGAAAAAAATGGGATGATATATTCATGTATGAAAGAAAAAAGCTGCCAACCAAGAACGTTATACTAGGCAAAACTATCCTTCAGAAATGAAGGGGAAATAAAGACTTTCCCAGACAAACAAAACCTGAAGTAGTTCGTCACCACTACACCTGCCTTACAAGAAATGCTAAAGGGGTTCAAGTTAAATGAAAGGATGCTGAACAGCAACATGAAAGCATATGAAAGTATAAAACTCACTGGTAAAAGTAAATGTAGAGACAAATCCATTTTTAAGCATGCTTGAAGCAAATGAAACATAGAAAGTTTTAGCAAAGAAATACAAGATATCAGCAAAGAAATAGAAGATACAAAGAAAATCCAAATGAGAATTATAGAATGAAAAAATATAATAATTGAAAAAATATTAATGGGTATGCTCAACAGACGAATGGAGAGGACAGAAAAAAGAATCACTGAACTCGAAAATAGAACAATGGAGAGAAAACAGACTAAAAGAATGAAAAGATTTTCAAAGACCTGTGAGACTATAACAAGAGATATAACATTCATATCATTGGAGTCCCAGAAGGAGAGAGGAAAGAGAGTGGGGCTGGAAAAAAGTATTTAAAGAAGCAATGGCTGAAAATTTCCTAGATTTGGCAAAAGGCATAAACCAACATATTTAAGAAGCTAAGTGAAGCCCAAACAAATATACCCAAATAAGTCCATGCCAAGACACATTATAGTCAAATTTCTGGACACACACACAAAATCTATCTATGTGTCTATGTATCTATATATCCATGTATCTATGTATCTATCTATCTATCTATAGAGAGAGAGACAGAGAAAACATCACAACATCTTAACCTCCAAGGGAAAATAAACAATTAAAACAAGAATGAATTTCTCATTAGAAACCATGGAGACCAAAGGGAAGTAGAAGAACTTTTTGCAAGGACTGAGGAAAAAGAATTGTCAATGCAGAATTCTCTATCCAGAGAAAATATGCTTCAGTAATTAAAAGAGGAAATCAGAGCATTCTGAGATGGAGAAAAACTAAGAAAATTTGTCACCCACTGACTTAGCCCAAACAATGGCTAAAAGAGGTTCACTAAATATAAAGAAAATGATTAAAATAATGGAATCCTGGAACATCAGAAAAGAAAGAAAAGCAACAAAAACAGCAAAAATATAAGTAAATATAATAGACTTTCCTTCTCCTCTTGTGTTTTCTAAATTATGTTTGACAGTTAAAGCAAAAATAATAACACCATCTCATGCAGTTTTCAATATATGTGGAAGAAATATTTAATACAATTACATTATAAACAAGGAAGGGTAAAGGGATGTAGAAGGAGGTAATTATTCTAAACTTCACCTGAACTGGTAAAATGATGACAGCAGTAGACTGTGATAAGTTGTGTATATATAATGTAACACCTGGATCAACCACTAAAACAGCTATACAAAGATACACTCGAAAACACTATAAATAAAATGTATGAGTGGGATAGATTTGAGAATAATACCAGAAATGAGAGGTGATGAAATGGGCCAATATTGCAGTAAAGTTGCTGTATTTTCCCAGAATTGTTATTAACCTGAAGTATATTGTGACAGATTAGAGACGCATATTATAATCCATAGAGCAAACACTAACAAACACAGCTAAAAAATTTTTTTAAAAAATGGCACCATGAGAATTTGCTTAAAACATTATATAAGGCAAGAAAAGAGGAACAAAATAACAAAAAATACATAAGTCATATAGAATACAAATTACAAAATAGCAGACATAAACCCAACCATATCAATAATTACGTTAAATGTGAATGGACTATATACTCCAATTGAAAGATGGAGATTGTAAAACTGCATAAAAAAGCAAATCTAACTAAATGGCGACTATAAAAGATACACTTTAGATTCAAAGACAAATAAGTTGAAAGTGAAAAGATGGAAAAAGACATACCACCCAAAAGTAATCTTAAAAGAGCTAAAGAGGCTATGCTAATATCAGACAAAACAGACTTAAAAACAAGAAATATTACTAGCGCCAAAGAGGAACATTTCATAATGATAAAAGAATCAATACATAAGGGGAAAGAGTAGCTATGAATTTATATGCACCTAAAAACAGAGCCCTAAACGAATGAAGCAAAGACAGAACTGAGAAGAGTCATAGATACTTCAACAGTTATACTTGAATTTAATATAGTTGATTTAAGTGATCTTTTCTCAATAAATGCCAGAACAAATAGATAGGAAATCTGTAAGGATATATACGACTTGAAAAACACGAACGACTCAACCTAACACATATAGAACAACCCACCCAACAGCAGAAAAAAACACAGTTTTTTCAATTACACCTGCAACATTCTCCAGGACAGATCATGTGCTAGGCATGAAAAAAATTCCCAAAAAATTTAAAATGATCGAAATAATCCAAAGTGTCTTCTCTGACCACAGCAGAGTTAAATTACAAACTAACAACAGAAAGAAATCAGGAAAATACTCATATGTTTCAAAATCAAACATCACAGTTCTAAATAATGCATGGGTCAGGGAAAAAAATTAAAAAGGAATTGAAAAAGTATAAAACAAAATGAAAACATGACATTAAAATTTATGTGATGTAATTAGAGCAATGTTTAGAGGGAAATTTCAGATTTACAATCTTATGCTGGAAAGGAAGAAAGATTTAACAAAATCAAGAATGAAAGAGGGGACATCACTCCAGAATTCCAGGAAGTAAAAGGATTATACGGGAAGATTATGAGCAATTTTATTTGAAAATTTAAACAACTTAGATGAAAAGAAAAAATTCCTGGAAAAACATAAAATATTAAAACTGAGTAAAAAGGAAAAAGAACAAAGGGAAATTTCTAAACAAAGTAATTCAATTAGTAGTTTAAGTGCTTCCCAAAAATGAAGTCCAGGTTAGGACGGCTTCACCAGTGAGTTCTACCAAACATTTCAGGAAAAAAAAATAACACCAACTCTTCACCAAGTCTTTTAAAGAATAGAGGAGTATGAAATACTTCCCAATTCAATTTGCGAAGCTCTATTCCCCTGACATCAAAGACTGACAAAGACATCACAAAAAAATAAAACCACAGACCAATATCCCTCATGAAATTTGATGCCACAATCATTAGCAAAATATTAACAAATCAATCTAAGTAACAAATGAGAATGTTTTGACATGATAAGCAGTGGGATTTATCCCAGAAAAGCAAGGCTGGTTGACATCCAAAAGTCAATTGATGTAATACACCATCTTAAGAGAAAAAAGGGGGAATTGACTATATCAACAGATTCAATAAATTCATTTTACAAAATCTAATACCCATCCGTGATAAAAAATTCTCCAAAAACTAAGAATAAATGGGATCTCTCTCAACCTGATAAATTGCATCCATGAAAAGCCTATATCCACCATCATACTTAATTGTAAAAAAATATTTTCCCTGGAATGTTGGGAAGAAGACAAGAATGTCTGCTCTTACCACTTACATTCAATATCATGCTGGAGCTTCTAGCCACTGCAACAAGGCAAGAAAAGGAAATTAAAGGCGTACAATTTGGAAAAGAAGAGGCAAAACTGTCTTTATTCTCAGATGACATGATCTTGCATATAGAAAATACTAAAGAATCTACAAAATTACTACTAGAAATAACAAGCAAGTTTAGCAAGGTCAGAGGATACAAGATCAAGATACAAAAAAATCAATTTTATCTCTATATATTATCAATAAACAATCTGAAGATAAAATTAAGAAAACAATTCCACTGACAAAAGCATCAAAAAATATTTAGGAATAAATTTAACAAGGGAAATTCAAAACCTTTGCACAAAAAACTATAAAACATTGGTAAGAGAAATTAAAACAGACCTAAATTAATGAAGAGATATACTATGTTTACAGATTGGAAGACAATATTTGTAAGATGGTAATCGTCTGCTTTCATCTTTTTACTGTTGAGTATGATGTTAACTGTGAGGTTGTCATGTATGGCCTTTATTATGTTGAGGTACATTCCTTATATACCTAATTTCTTGAGAGTTTTTATCATAAAAGGATGTTGAATTTTGTCAAATGCTTTTTCTACATCAACTGAGATGATCATATGATTTGTATCCTTCATTCTGTTAATGTGGTGTGTCACATTCACTGATTTGTGTATGTTGAGCCATCCTTGCGTCCCAGGGATAAATCCTACTTGATCACATTGTGTGATCTTTTTAATGTGCTGTTGAATTTGGTTTGCTGGTATTTCTACTTTCATCAAGAATATTAGCCTGTAATTTTCTTTTCTTGTAGTGTCCTTATCTGACTTTTGTACGAGAGAAATGCTGGCCTTGTAAAATGAGTTTCAAAGTGTTCCCTCCCCTTCAATTTTTTGGAAGAGTTTGAGAAGGATTTGGTGTTAATTCTTCCCTAAATGTTTGGTAGGATTCACCCATGAAGTCATCTGGTCATGGGCTTTTCTTTATTGGGAGATTTTTGATTACTGTTTCAATTACTCATTATTAGTCTGTTCAGATTTTCTGTTTCTTCATTATTTTGTGTTGCTGGTTTTACATTTCTAAATTATCCATTTCTTCTAGATTATCTAATGTGTGGGCCTCTAATTGTTCATACTAGTCTCTTACGATCTTTGTATTTCTGGGGTATCAGTTGTAATGCCTCTTCTTTCATTTAAAATTTTATTTATTTGAGTCTTCTTTCTTTTTTCTTGGTTAGTCTAGCTAAACAATCTAAAATTCATATGGAACCACAAAAGACCCCAAATAGCCAAAGCAATCTTGAGAAAGAAGAATAAAATTGGAGGCATCATGCTTCCTGATTTCAAACTATGTTACAAAGTTATCGTAATCATAACAGTATACTGAAGGCATGAAAGCAAACACACAGACCAATGGAACATAATAGAGAGCCCAGAAATAAACTCAGCATAGACAGTCAACAAATCTTTGACAAGGGCACCAAGACTACACAATCGGGAAAGGATAGTCTCTGCAGCAAATGGTGTTGGAAAAACTGGATGTCCACGTGCAAAAGAATCAGACTGAACTCTTATCTTTCACCACACACAAAATCAACTCAAAATGGATTAGAGACCTGGAACTGTAAAACTGCTGGAAGAAGACAGAGAAAAAGCTCCTTGACATTGGTCTTGGCAATGATTTTTTTGGATATGACACCAAATGCACAGGTAACAAAAGAAAAAATAAACAAGTGGGACTACATCAAACAAAAAACCTTCTATACAGGAGAGGAGACAGTCAACAAAATGAAAAAGGCAACGTATGGAATGGGAGGAAATATTTACAAAACATACATTTGGTAAGGGGTTAATATCCAAAATATAAAATGAATTCATACAACTCAATAGCAAAAAAAAAAAACCAAACAAACAAACAAACAAACAAACAAAACCCCAAGTAATCTGATTAGAAAGTGAGCTAAGGACCTGAATGGACATTTTTCCAAATAAGACATAGAAATGGTCAACAGGTATATGAAATTGTTCTCAACATCACTAATCATCAGGGAAATGCAAATCAAAACCACAATGAGATATTACTTCACACCTGTTAATATGGGAAGTGTTGGTGAGGATGTGAAGAAATTAGAACCCTTGTGCACTGTTGGTAGAAATATAAATTGGTGCAGCGATTATGGAAAACAGCATGGAGTTTCCTTAAAAAATTAAAAACAGAGCTACCATATGATCCAGCTATTCCACTTCTGTGTATATATCCAAAGGAAATGAGGGCAGGATCTGAAGGAGACATCTGCACCCATGCGCTCACTGCAGCTTTACTCACAACAGCTGAGACACAGAGACAATGTAAGTATCCATAATGGATGAATGGATAAAGAAAATGTGAGATTTATATATATACAAAATGAAATATTATTCAGCCGTAAAAAAGAAGGAAATCCTACCATTTGGGACAACACGGATGAGCCTGGAGGACACATGCTAAGTGAAACAGGCCAGTCACAGAAGGACAAATACTGCGAGACCTCACTTATATGTGGAATCTAAAAAAGTTGAACTCATAGAGCCGGAGAGTAGAATGGTGGTTACTGCGGGCTGCGGGTGGGGGAAACGGGGAGATATTGGTCAAAGGTACAAACTTCCAGTCACAAGGTGAATGAATTCTGGGGATCTCACGTGCAGCACGGCGACTACAGTTAATAATAACGTATTTCGTACTTGACATCCACTAAGAGATCAGATCGTGTGTTCCTGCCCCACACACACAAAATGGTGAGGTGATGGAGGTGTTAACTAACTTGATTGTGGAAATCATCTCACAGTGTATACACATATTAAATCATCACATTGTACATTTCCAATATATATAATTTTTATTTGTCAATCCTACCTCAATAAAGCTAGAAAAAATAAAAGCCAAAAAAAGTACAAACAACATGAGAAAAATAATAATAGAATGCAACAAGACTGTCATAGAGCTGAGGACAAGGGCAGCAGAGGGTCCACTGACAGAGGGAGTGGAGGACTTGTAGGTAGGGTGAGGTGGGCTTAAAGGATGAAAAGTGGCCCAAGGGAGAGAAGGGGGGCATTCCAGGCAGAGACGACAGCCTGGGGGAGGTGTGCAGGGCTGTGCGCGTGACAACAGGAAGAGCTGCTTTGCTAGCGTACGGAGAGTGACTAAAGGGGCAGAGGGACGAGCCTGGACGGTGAGGGGAGCCAGATGGTGAAGGGGCTGTAACCCACAGGTGGTAGGGCCCGTGGTGCGGTCTTACGGACAGAAGCGCTCAGGTCATGAGTGTGTTTCTGACAGTGAGCTCTTGCACGTGGCGGTGTGGGGAGGCCATGGTTTTGAGCTCTGCCATGTTGGCATTGAGTGGACATCAATGAATGCTTATCAAATGCGATGAACGAGCGACTGAACTACTTGTCTGAATCTCCATCTCCTCATCTATTAAAGGAGGGGACTGAGTGACTTCTGGTTTTCTCCTGATGGTGGAGGGATGGGTTGCTGGCTCCGGCCCCGAACCAACGCCTGGAGATGCCACATAAGGGAGATGGAGGTTGATGAGCCTGTAAAGCTTTGAGGGAAGCCCTGTGGAGCCCTGTGGTCCTGCACCCCAGGAGGAGCCCAACCAGGCCAGGACCCCAGGCCTCCTGCTCTGCATTCTGGGATCCTCCCCACAGCCTACTGCTTCCCTTGCTGGCATTCTTGGTGCCAACAAGGATGCTGGTCATTTGGGTGCTGAAGGCCCAGGACAGGGACAGGGGCAGGGGCAGAGTGGTGGCAGGACCGGAGGAGACAGGCACGTGTTCTTGCACGGAATCTGCTCTGGGGTGGAAGTCAAAGAGAAAAATGTTGCCATGGCTGGGGTTCAAATCAACAAGAAGAGTGAAAATGGAGAAGGAAGCGAGGCACCAGAAAGCGCAGACTATAAAAATACTATCTCCCTGCCCAGCTGACTAAATGGGACTTTGGGGATGGGAAGTGTCCCATGAGTAAACAGATACAAGGTCTCCTGCCCATGTAACAGGATAAGATGGAAAACACATTAAATGATGAAACCCTATTTAAAAGGCGCAAGTCAAAACAAATAAATTAACTTAGTATGTTATGAAACAATTACAACAGTACCCACTGCCCTCGCCCCACCCCCACCCCCAATTCTAACTAGAGGTCTTCTTTCTGGCTCAAACCCTGGGGTTTTGGCAAAATTTTAAATGGCTTCAGAGTACAGTACGTGCCTTTGGACCCAACCCGGCTGGCTTTATTATGTGCATGGACTCCATCAGCGCGGACGTCTGGCGGGCTTCCCCAGCCCAGCATCCTTTCCTGCTCCCAGATACAGAATGGGGACAGTTCTCTGTGCTCCTGCAGGCCACCGCCCCCCAGGCCGGCCTGGGGTCCTGCCCTCTGGAAATGGGTGCTCTGTGACCTGCCGGGAGTGGTCGCAGCGCTCTCTCACTGCTTTCCTTGGCTCCCGCCCCCGGGGCTGACCTCTGCCAGGTCTCGTCTCCTTTTCAAAAACTGCCCCAACTCCAATCTCTCTTCCCTGCCCCTCAGCCTTTCCCAGCTTCCAAGGAGACACCCAGGAGTTATGTTCTGTTAGGGATGGGAGCCCTACACTGCCTTTTTAGTCCCCAGCAAGCTCCCACTCACCCTTCAAGAATCACTTTGAATGCCACCCTCTCTGGGAAACCCTGGAGGGCAGAATAATGCCCCCCAAACATGCCTACCTCCTAAGCCTCAGGACCTGTGACTACATTACTTACATGTCATGGGGGGGGGGATTCAAGTTGCAGATGGAATTAAGGTCG
Source organism: Equus przewalskii (assembly GCF_037783145.1). Lineage (NCBI taxonomy): Eukaryota > Metazoa > Chordata > Mammalia > Perissodactyla > Equidae > Equus > Equus przewalskii. Next base: position 42,597,941 of record NC_091855.1, read on the forward strand.
TTAATCAGCTAACCTTCTAATAGGCAGACGATCCTGGATTCTCCAAGGGGGACTTAGTGTCATCATCCAGGTCCCTGAATGTGAACAAGGGAGGCAGGAGAGGTGGGGTGGCAGGACTCAGCCCCACGTGGCTGGCTTTGAAGATGCAGGAAGGGGCCACGAGCCAAGGATCACATGTGGCCTCCAGAAGCTGGATGAGGCCAGGGAATAGATCCCCCCAGAGCCTCTGGAAGGAACGCAGCCGTGCCAACACCTAAACTGTAGCCTGGTGAGACCCCTCTCAGGCTTCTGACCTCTGGAATTGTAAGGTCAAACGTTTGTGTTGTTTTAAGCCTCTAAGTTGGTGGCGATTTGTTGTGAAAGCAATAGGAAAGCCGTGCAGAAGCCTTCTGCCCCGCTCCCCAGGAAGAGGTGGACAATCTCTCGTGGGTTCCACACGGTTCAGAGCGGGTTTCTTGATGCTGCTAGTTTGACTTGGGACATTACGTCATGGCTCCAAGAAGAAGCTGATAAAAGCGCAGCCTTTAAAACACGTCTGGGCAGACTCAGCTGAGTGCCAGCCTTTGCCCCTCTCCTGCCCTTTCTCTGTCCTTGACCCCCCCACATCTCAGGGGCCGTGCTGAACAGTAACAGAGCCAGCGCTCTCCTGCAATCCAAACCTGATTTTGAAGACAGATATTATGGAGCCAAACAGGGCAGAGGCTGCCACCAAGCTCTGTAGGCAGAAACCCACGTGGACTGGGGCTGGGGTGGGGGTCCCGGAGCGGGGGCCACTTGCATCACTTGATGATGAAGCAGCTGTGGGCAGAGTGTCCTGCTTGGCACACAGCCCTCTCATGGCACCTATGTTACCATCGGGAGCCGTGTTTGGTCTGTCATCCCCCTGACTGGCTGTGTGTCTTTAATGGCCAGTGGCTGATGGCTGCATCCTCAGAGCTGGAGCTGACACACAGTAGGGGTTCTGTGCTGAAGGATGAATAAAGAAATGAATCCATAAAAAATCAGCAAAAACTGAAAGATTGTTTCTGCAGACAATTCTTCTGGTCCGCAGCACCCCATTTTCCTTATGGAGGACGACCTTCAAGCTGGCCCCTCTCCCATCGAAACATTCTCCGAAATGCATTGCCATTTCATACGTGCTTCCCCTCCCTGAGGCGGGCCTCTGCACCAGCCTGCCCTGTCCCCCAGCCTCGGCTAGGTGCCCCCTCACCTGCTCCCGGGCACCCTGGGCATGCCCACAGCACACTGCCCTGAGGGCTGGCCACCTCTAGCTCCAGCCATCTGTGTCCCAGATCCAGCTTTGGGGGGGGGGGCCCATGAAGGTTGGGCCAGTGGGGCTCCCCATGGCAGGGAGGACACTGGCACAGGCAGGTGCTCAGCGAAGGGCTCTGGAAATGCAGCCGTTTCGATGCTATTAGGTTTGTACTATCTGTCCTCACTTCCTCTTAGCTTTCCCGGAGTTTGTTTTTTGCTGATTTAATGAAAAGAGCATGTGCCCTGTTCTTACTTCTCTCGTGGCGCTTACAGCAGTGTAATGAGAGTCTGTTAAAGTGGCTCTCTCCTTGGAGCCGGGCTGGAGCTCGGAGCGGACACAGTGTTCCCAGGAGTCAGTAGTGGGGACAGGAAGCAGAATTCAGGGGCCCTTGGTGCTGCTTTGTGGAGGGCCTCTCACCCACTGGGCCTCCCCATGAGGAGGGGTGGCCCACCCTGAAGGGAAAGGAGGTGGAAGCCTCAGTGAGGGAGGAATGACCAGTCTTCCTGCTGTATCTCTTTTTCTTTTTTTATTGAAGTATAATTGACATACAATATCCTATTAGTTCAGGTGTATAGCATAGTGATTTGACATTTATATACATTACAAAATGATCACCAGGACAAACCTAGCTACCATCTGCCACCATACACAGTTATTACAATGCTATTGACTAGATTCCCCATGCTGTACAGCACATCCCCGTGGCTTACTTTATAACTGGAAGTCTGTACCCTTAATCTCCTTCACCAATTCCATCCACCCCCTCAACTCCTTCCCACCCTGGTATCCACTAGTTTGTTCTCTGTATCTGTGAGTCTGTTTCTGTTTTGTTTTGTTTGCTCATTTGTTTGTTTACTTTTAGCTTCCACATGTAGATGAAATCACACGGCATTTGTCTCCCTCCACCCGAGCTGTCTCACTTAGCATAACACCCTCTAGGTCCATCCACGTTGTCTCAAATGGCAAGATTTCATTCTTTTTTATGGCTAATTCCATTGTATCTATATATATACACCACATCTTCTTTATCCATTCATATCCATTCATCTACCGACAGACACTTAGGTTGTTTGCAAGTCTTGGCTATTAATAGTAAATAATGCTTCAGTGAACACAGAGGTGCATTATCTCTTCAAATCAATGTTTTCATTTCCTTTGGATAAATTCCCATAAGTGGAGTTGCTGGATCATAGGGTGGTGCTATTTTTAATTTTTTGAGGAACTTCTATAGAGTTTTCCATAGTGGCCGCACCAATTTACATTCCCATCAAGAGGACACAGGGCTCCCTTTTCTCCACATCCTCACGAACACTTGCTATCTCTCGTCTTTTTGACAATAGCCATTCTGACGGGTGTGAGGGGAGGTCTCGTGGTTGACCAGCATGTCCCTGATGATGGGTGATGTGGAGCACTTTTTCACGTTGGCTGTGATTCACCTGCGAGGCTGTCTGGTCCTGGACTTTTGTTTTTCTTGAATTTTTAAATTACTGATTCAAGTTCGTTACTTGTAATCAGTCTCTTCAGATTTTTTATTTCTTCATGATTTAGTCTTGGAAATTTGTGTGTTTCTAGGAATTTATTCTTCTGGGTTTTCCGATTTATTCACGTATAATTGTTCATAGCAGTCTCTTTGACCCTTTGTATTTCTGTGGTGTTAGCTGTAACTTCTCTTTTATTTTGATTTTATTCATCTGGGCCCTCCCTCTTTTTTTCGGGATTAGTCTGGTTAAATGTTTATCAATTTTGTTTATCTTTTCAAAGAACCAGCTTTTAGTTTAGTTGGTCTTTTCTGTTGTTATTTTAGTTTCTATTTCATTTATTTCCACTCTGATTTTTATTATTTCCTTCTTCCTACTGACTTTGAACTTGGTTCTTCTGTTTACAGTTCCTTTAAGAGTAAACTGAGATTGCTTATTTGAGATCTTGCTTGTTTCTTGAGGTACGCCTGTCGCTATAAACTTCCCTCTGTGAACTGCTTTTGTTGCATCCCACAGATTGTGTTTCCATTTTCATTTGTCTCCCGGTATTTCTTGATTTCCTCTTTGATTTCTTCAATGACTCACTAGTTATTCAGTAGCATGTTGTTTAGTCTCCACATATTTGTGACTTTCTCAGATTTTTTCTTGTAGTTGATTTCTAGTTCCATACTGTTGTGGTCAGAAGAGATGCTTGATATAATTACAATCTTCTTAAAATTATTGAGACTGTTTTGTGGCCTAACATGTGATCTATCCTGGAGAATGTTCCATGTGCACCTGAAAAGAATGTGTACTCTGTCATTTTTGGATGGAATGCTCTGTATATATCTATTCAGTCTATCTGATGCAATGTATCATTTAAGGCCAATGTTTCCTTATTAATTTTCTTTCTGGATGATCAATCCACTGATATAAACAGGGTGCTAAAGTCCCTTATATTATTGTATTGCTGCCAATTTCTCTACGTCTGCTCATATCTGCTTTATATACTTAGGTGCTCCTATGTTGAGTGCATAAATATTTATGAATGTTATATCCTTTTCTTGTATTGACTCTTTTATCATTAGGTAATGTCCTTCCTATCTTTCGTTACAGCCTTTGTTTAAAAGTCTACTTTGTCTCGTATGAGTATTGCTACCTTAACTTTCTTCTCACTTCTATTTGCATGGAATAGCTTTTCCCATACCCTCACTTTCAGCCTGTGAGTGTCTTTAGATCTGAAGTGAGTCTCTTGTAGGCAGCATATAGATGGGTCTTGTTTTATTATCCATTCACCTACTCTGTGTGTTTCAATTGGGGCATTTAGTCCATTTACATTTAAAGTAAATATTTATAGAAATGTTCTTATGCCATTTCATTTGTTGTTTTCTGGGTGTTTTTGTAGTTCTTCTCTGTCCCTTTCTTCTTCTCTTGCTCTCTTCCCCTGTGCTTTGATGGTGATCCTTAGTGTTACGTTTGGGTTCCTTTCTATTTATTTTTTTGTGTATCTATTGTAGGTTTTGAGTTTGTGGTTACCACGAGGGTCATATATATTGACCTACACAGAGAGCAGTCTATTTTAAGGTGAAGTTGCTTAAGTTCAAACACATCCTCACGGCACTACATTTTTACTCCCCCCCACTCCAAGTTTTATGTTTTTGATATCCTATTTTACAGCTTTTTATTTTGTGTATCCCTTAACCACTTATTGTAGTTATAGTTGATTTTATTACTTTTCTCTTTTCACCTTCATACTAGCTTTTTAAGTGGCCGATCCACTGCCTTTACTAAACACTTGTCTTTACCAGTGAGATTCTTTCTTTTGTTTATTTTCTTATTTCTAGTTACAGCCTTTTCTTTTCTGCTTAAAGAACACCCTTTGACATTTCTTCCATGGCCAGTTTAGCAGTGATGAACTCCTTTAGTTTTTGCTTCTCTGGGAAACTCTTGATCTTTCCTTCAATTCTGAATGATAACCTTGCCACATACAGTATTCTTGGCTGTAGGTTTTTTACCTCTAAGCACTTTGAATATATCCTGCTACTTCCTTCTGGCCTGCAAAGTTTCTGCTGAAAAATCAGCCAATAGTCTTAAGAGGGTTCCCTTGTATGTGGCTTGTTGTTTTCTTTTGCTGCCTTTAAGATTCTCTCTTTATCTTAAAACTTCTGTCAATTGAATTATAACATGTCTTGGTGTGGGTCTCTTTGGGTTCATCTTATTTAGGACTCTCTGTGCTTCCTGGACCTGGATGTCTGTTTCCTTCTCCAGGTTAGGGAAGTTTTCAGCCATTATTTATTCAAATAAGTTTTCTGCCCGTTTCTCTCTCTTCTCCTTCTGAGAGTCCTACAATGTGAATGCTAGTATGCTTGATGTTGCCCCAGAGGTCCCTTAAACCGTCCTTATTCTTTTAAATTCTTTTTTCTTTTGCTGTACTGATTGGGTGATTTCCCCTATTCTGTCTTCCAGATTGCTGATCCATTCTTCTATATCATCTAATCTTCTCTTGATTCCTGTAGTGTATTTTTCATTTCAGTTACATATTCTTCAGCTCTGATTGGTGCTTTCTTATATTTTCTAACTCTTTGCTGAAGTTCTCACTGTTCCTCCATTCTTCTCTCAAGTTTGGTTAGCATCTTTATGACCATTACTTTGAACTCTTATAGGTAAATTACTCATCTCTGTTTCATTAACTTTTTTTCTGGGGTTTTATCTTATTCTTTCATTTGGAACATATTCCTTTGTCTTCTCATTTCGTTTGACTTTCTGTGTTTGTTTCTATAAATGAGGCAAAACAGCTACTTCTCCCAGTCTTGAAGGAGTGGCCTTTTGTGGGAGCATCCCCTGTGTAGACTGCATGTGCCAGGCAGCTTTGGAAGGCCAGCTGGATCTGGAGTGGACATGGGCCAGAGGTCCTGAGGCATGCCACATGTGGGCTGCCCTGGCTGGACAATTGGAGCTGGGGTAGGCATGGTCATGGGTGGGGGGACCTGGGGTGCATCACACTGGAGCCACCTTGAGGGGCAGCTGGAGCTTGTGTGGGCCAGGAGCCTGGGGCATGCTGGGGTGGCCTTAGCAGGTTGGCTAGAGCATCTGGCCTGAGCTCCCACCCACACTATCAAAGTGGAGGGGAACTCAAAAAAATGGCACTCACCAGTGCCTCCAACCCCAGAGAAAATTCCAGCAGTTCTCCACCCATTTGGAGGTTACCCTACGGTTAGTAAATGGATTTCCTTCCCATATAGTCTAGGTGCCCTTTCAACTGCTGTTTCTTCACTGTGCCCCAGTGTGGGCAAGCTTGTGTGTGGGCCCCTCACTGACAGCCCTCTCTGCTGCGGACCCCCATGTTGGGGGTGGAGTTCCCTTCGATACCATGTCTCCATCTCTCCTACCATCTCTGTGTGGTCCCTCGATCATGTGTGTGCAGAAGCTGTTCAACCTCAGGTCTCCTTCAGGAGGAATTGCTCTATATGTAGATGAAGATTCGGCATGTCTGTGGGAGGAGGTGAGTTCAGGGTCTTCCTATGCCACCATCTTGGACCCACCTCTTCCTGTTTTATCTTAAAGGAAGTATCAGCATCACTCTCTCACATTGCAGGATGAGCCACTTTGTGTCTGGCGCTGAGAGACGGTGGGAGAACAGATTTCCAAGTTGATTGTGATAAGCTCCTTGAAGACCCCATTGCTTGAGATCAAAGTTGAGTCAATAATTACAGAAACCAAAGCATAGCTTGTTTCCGGCCCTTTCCCCAGGCCTCTCCATCTGTCACAAGTCACCACCAGCAGCTCTTGAGCTGGCAGCCACCCCAGTAGCAGGCAGGAGTGTCGGTGGTTACCCAATTCTGACTGCAAGTCCAGCTTCAAATTCATTCATGCTGGAGACACCCGTGGCCTCCCCGCCTTTCCTCCTCCCTGGTGGAGTCAGGCTAGACTCTTGGCTCATTCACTTCCACACCCAAGCAGCAGAGTGAAAATGGGACAGTGACATCACTCCCCTCCCCACGGTCTACACCCCCAGCCCCTGAAATGGACGGAGACTTAAAGGAATCTCCAGGGAGGTCAGACAAACAGAGCAGGATGCAGGAATGCCTCCCAAGGAGCAAAGGAACTTTCTGGCACTGGTGATTCTCGCAGGCCAACCAGAGTGGGCAGCCAGGAGGATGACATGACACGTCTCTGACAAGGGGGTGTGGACAGTCCACAAGAACAGTCATCAGAACAGGCTGCCTGCCCGGGATGCCTTCTTCAAGGAGAGGAGGCACCATCAGAGAGAGGCAAGTGTCACTTGAATGCTGCAAGAATGACTGGCAGCTTTTATCCAGAAGCTTCTACAGGAAGCAGCTCACCGCAAGTCTGACGGTGAAGATGGGGAGAGGGCCCCGGCCACCTGCAGGCAGAATAAAACCCAAACCCACACACAGTCTTGTTTTTTATTTACGTGCATTATTTCCAGGCTGTAAACTGCACAATTCCATTGATATACAGTAAAACCGAAATATGGTCGTAAACACGTTTGCACTTTGCTCTCCCAATTACACCTAAGTTCACCAGTGTGTCACAGGGAGAACAGATAACCTTGGCCGCCACAGTTAATTTTTACCAAGCCCCTTTTGGTAAACAGGGCACTTAGCAGAGTTTCATTTTTCCTTCCAGACCAGCAGCCTCAATATGTTTGTAGTATAGCAAATAAAAGCATTTTCTGGGAACCTCCAGGAAATTAATGGCTCATTTTTCCTGGCAGACTGATGTGAGGGTTCTCAATTACCTTCTGCTGATTAAAGGCGAGCGTTACTGCCTCTGGGCAAAGAGAAAAAGAAAAGAGAAAAACGAAGCCCATTAGCTAAAGGGGGTAGTGATGTAAGCGGTGTAGACAAGTTGGATCTGCTTTTCTACTTGAGCGTGGTTCCCAGATGCCATAAAGTGGGGTCTGATGGAGCTGAGACCGCATCTTCTCATGGCGCTGCCTTCAGAGAGTTCTCACAGGGAGATAAAAAGCACTAGTTATTTACGAAGGACCCACAGAGCGTTTGACCCTTTCGTCTAACGCCCCATGTTAAAAATGCGCTGCACGGTAGGCAGTGTTGACATCATTTTGCAGCTCCAGCAACAGGCTTGGAGAGGATTTTCCTCCCAGCATCTCCAAGTGGACTGAGAATATGCCCTCGGGCCTGCCTGGGTGTGAACCACGGCTCTCAGCTCGACTGTAGCTCAGTGCAGCCCAGGTGTGGATGGATTTATTAGGTCACCGAAGGCCCATGGGGCTGGGGCTGGATTCAAAGGCTGCGGGTGTCCAAGGGGATCATCAGCCATTTATTTCCTGCCCATACCACTGGCAGACACACACTCCCACACACATGCAGCACACTCACACATGCACACACTCTCTCACACACAACCGTGCACATAGCTGGAAATATGGGTAACCCCCACTGCCCGGTCCCGAGGACAGAGGCAGGAGGCCGGATGGCAGCAGTGGAAAGCAGGCCAGGCTTGGGAATCCCAGACTGACTTCTCAGCCCCGGCTGTGCCTCTCAACAGCTTTGCCACCCAGACTGAGTCTCTGTCCCTCTCGTGCACCATGAAGGGTGGCCCGGGCTAATTTCTAAGGTCTCTGTAGCTTTATACTCTATGATTCTATTAATGCTGAGAGCGGATTTTAAATGCTAAATGGACTCCATGAAGACTGAATATTTCTCGAGATTTAGAATGTCTCTCTACTAATTGAAACTAATTCTCCAAACTGCACATTAAAAGCCCCAGGCTGATTTTTCTATTTGATGGACCCTGACAAAGTGGCGTGTCGAGATGGAGCGGCCCCGAGTGTGCACTCCCACGTACGCCCTCTGCGTTCCTCCCCGGCGAGGCTTCTGCTAATTTATATTAATGCATCTGTGCTCTCCCCGGCAAGCATTCGCTGCAGCCATGCCCACATCCGATGCCACTCAAATCGCATAACGCACTGCCGCCTCTCTCCTTTCTCTCGCTCTCTCTCCCCCTTCTCTCTCGCTACTTAGAGCTTGGCAGACTAATGGCCATAATCATCATGATGAGCATTTAACAGTGATGGGCACTGCTCTCAACAGAGCAGCTCTTCCTCAGGGGAACGGACATCTAAATTCTCCTGGCTAGGTAAGTGGGATACAGAATGGCATCGGCCCCAAAGCTGGATGTCTGGAGGAGAGGCCACCAGGAGCTGGAAGGAGCAGCAGGGCCTCAACGGAAAAGAGTGGGAAAAACACAGAGAAGCAGGGTGAAGATTAGAGGCTCTGTGCTCCTTCTGCGGCCCTCAGTGCCTGCAAGCCTCTCGAAGTATCACCTTCCACCTGGAGGGTGTTGAGTTTCGAGTTGTTTAAATAAACGTAAAGGAAAAGTCCACGAAACAATATTTACTCCTGCTTTAAACGATGTACTTTTTTTTTCACTGTGCTAAGATATACGTAACACAGACTTTACTATCTTAACCATTTTTAAGGGTACAATTCAATGACGTTAAGTACATTCACACTGTTGCACCACCATCACCACTATCCCTTTCTGGAACTTTCTTGCCATCCCAAACAGAAGCTCTGTACCCATTAAACAAGAAGTCTCCATTCCCCTGACCCCACAGCTCCCGGGATGAGCTGCACTCGTGTTTTCTAAGCTATTCTGGTTTCTTTCATTAAACAAATGCTGGTCAGGACTCATTAGCAATGTACATTTTTGGAAAACTCATTCCAGTTTGGGAAACTGAGGCACAGAGAGGTGAAGCAGCCGACCCCAACTGCACAGAGAGCCAGGGGCCATCAGGGCAGTGAGGCGAGTCGCCGGACTCCAGTCCCAGCGGCCATTCAACTTTCACCGCACTTTATATATGGCCAAGACGGGTCTGTCTGTTCCTTTCTTTCATAGGAAATTAAAAAGATCTACAAGAGATAAGAGAGTGGCATAACAAACATTTGTGTGGCCGCCATCCAGAACTGACAAGTGTTAATATGCTGTAGCAATGGCTGGACATTTTTATAAAAGAAATGGAATATTAGATAATGCTGCCTTCCTGTCTTCATTCTTGGGGGATTCTCTCCCCATAGGTAACCTGAATTTCACCCTTCTGAATTTGGTCTGTTTTTCCCGTAAACTGTTTTCATGTTTACACCTACAGAAAGAGATATCCATGAATAATTCATAGTGTTGCTTGCAGTGCGTTTTAAAACATTTACATAAATGATACCACACAGTAAGCTTGCTTTTTCACTCAATATTATGTTTTGGGAGGTACCCATGCTGATATGAGTGTGTGTGTGCGCGTGCGTGTGTGTGGGCTTAGCTTGTTTCCAATTTATTTTCTATTACAAACAATGCTGTAATTATGCAGGAGTCTCTCTAGGTAGTGGATCTAGACATGGAATTGCTGAGTCTTTGTGAACACGCATTTTCAATTCCAATTTTGCTTTAGATATTGACAAGTTGCTTTCCAAGGTGGTCGAATTAATTCACACTCCCACCAGCAACGTGTGAGAATTCCTTTTATGCCTTATCTTCAGCTAATTCTCAATACTGTCAGTCTCTTAAAATTTTTACCAATCTGATTAGTGTGATATGTCCTCTCATTTGTTTTAAATCACGTTTATCTGATTATTAGAGAGGCTGAGCATTTGTGCATTAGTAATTTTTATTTTCTTCTCTGAACTGTTTATTCTATTACTGCAAGAACTGGCAAACTATAGCCCACTGGCCAGATCTAGCCCATGGGCTATTTTATACTGTCTGCGAGCTAAGAGTGGTTTTTTACATTTTTAAAAGGTCTTAAAAGAAAAAGAAGTGTCAGAGATTATATGTATTCTGAGAAGCCTAAAATATTTACTATCTATTTCTTTACAGAAAAAATTTACTGACTCCTGTTCTATTGGATTCTTCTGTCTTTTTACTGATACGCATTTTGGATGTCAATAATTGGTCTGACCCAGCTCCTCCCGCGTCTCTCGCATCAGCTACCTCTGTCTCTCGCGCCTGCCAAGCTTTGACTTCCCCGGGGCCATGGTCTATGTTTTGTTAGAAGCAAAATGTTTTTTTAACATCGTGTCAAGTTTCAATCACATTCAGAATATGTCATCTAACTTTGTCTCCCTCTCAAATTCTCCACATAAATCAATTTAATTCTCTTTACCTTGTGAAATGTATACTATGGAATTTTGTTTCTGGCCCTGATGGAGTGACTGCCACTGAACTTGCTCACCGGTCATAAACAACTAGAAAACTGGATAAAACACATAAAAAAACCCCCTGTTTTCAGACACAGGAAAACAAGCAGCAAAGATGGTAATCTCTGAGAGCAGAGAAACAAGTGAGATAAGCCTGATTGCCCTGGCTTCCTGTCTAGAGGAACATTCTGGACCATGGCACAGGGAGGGCACAGGACAAAGGAATCACAGAGGCAAAGAAACAGGCTTTGAAGTTTGGGGAAGGGGAGGGAGCAGGTACCTGTGGGCCAGAGCACCAGAGAGGAGGCCGTGACACAGAGAGGGAGGGCTCCAGAACCCGCACAGGGGCTCCTTTTAGACACTGAGTAAATACGAAGCTGCATGTGTACAGTGTGACACTCCATGAGCCACATAACAAACTATGTAAGGTGAGCAATTCCCAGAGCTCATTCAGAATGAGGATAAATTTTCCTTCAGACTAGCCAGAGTGGAAAGACCTCAAAGACATTCAAGGACCTCAGAAAGGTCACAGCTAGGTAGTAAGGCTGGGTTAGCTCTAGAGAAAGCCTTCATCAAACACACTGTCACAAAGATTAAAAACAAACCTCTAAAAGGATTAAACTGATCTGCAAACTTAGCTGCCTGATAGTAAATTTCACTATTCTTTGGAAAACAAAAAATGTAGACACTCTATAATGTAATGTCCATAGAGTTCAGGATCCAATAAAAAAATTACTAGACATAGTAACAATCAGGAAAAGGTGACCCTCAACCAGGAGAAAACTCAATCAAGTGGAACAGACCCAGAAATAACAGAGATGATGGCATTAGCAGATAATCACTTGATAAAACAGCCATTATAAATATGCTCAAGGATTTAAAGGCAAAGATGAACACAATGAGGAAACATATAGAAACTATAAAGATTAGTCAAATGCAACTTGTAGAGGTAAAAAATATCTGAAGCGAAAACTTCACTGGAAAAATTAATAGCAAAAATTAATACCGAATTTGATATTGAAAAAACAATCAGCAAACTTGAAAGCATATAGCAACAAAAACTAAAACAAAGTGAAACACAGAAGAAAACAAATTAAGGAGTCTCATCGACCTATGGGAAAATACAAAGCAGCCTGACATACAAGAAATTGGGTCCCCAGAAACAGATGAGATAGGAGGGGACAGAAAAAATATTCCAAAAAAATGGTCAAAATGTTTCTGAATTTTATGTAAACCATTAATGCACAGATCCAAGAATCTCAACAAACCAAAAGGATAAACACGCACATACAAATCACACAAGACATATCATAATGAAACTGCTAAAATCCCATAATAAAAGAGAAATCTTCAAAGGATCCAGAAAAAAAAGAAAGAAAGAAACAACACATACATGGAACAAAGATAAAATACTGCTGATTTCTTATCAGAAATGATGTAATCCAGAAGACAATGGAAAACATCTTTAGAATAATGTAATAAAGGAGATTTCAACATTCAGTGAAAATATTCTCAAAAAATCAAGGTAAAATAGAGACAATTTCAAACCAACAAAAGCTGAGAAAATTCACTACCAGCAAATCTACATTATAATAAATGATAAAGGAAGTTCTCTAAGCTGAGAGAAAATTATACTGGATGGAAACTCAGATCTACACAAAAGCATGAACAGCAATAAAAATGGTAAAAAATGTGAGTAATTATAAAAGGCATTTGCTTTCTCACTTTTTTATTTTCTTAAGAGATAATTGACTCCTGCTCTTTCCAGTTCACATGTAAGGAGCTTAGAAGTCACCACTCCATCTGAATAAGCAAAAAATTGAACAGAAAGAAAAATCAACAACGCTTCTTGGATCTGCAGTGAGGTAAGGACACATGCAAAACTGTTGCCCCCAAGACTGGAGAGACAGACAGGTGAATACAGGGAGTCAGGGCTTCCAGGAGCAGACACTCACAACGAGAAGCCACCCTGGGAACCAGAGACAAGGTGGAAACCCAGGAATGTAACTGACAAGTTGCTGGAGGCTCAGTGTGCACAACTCTGAGAATTAAAATCTCCAGGGAGTCCCAGTTGCTGGGGGCCCCCACACTATTGTGAGATTTACTTCTGGGAGCTCAACCAGGTTCCCACAGTAAGTACCAGGGAAAAATCCCCTCATGCTTCCTGCAGAGGAAGGAAAAAAGGAAACATCTTGAAATATGGTGGAGCATTCTGTTTTTTCTGAGTCCTGCCTTCGGAAGAGATTAGTGAACCAGAGTCTAACCTGTGAGGCATCATCAGAGACTCACTGAACTGGGGGAAGGGAAAGACCCAACTCTAATCAGCTCCAGCCTTCCATATGGGCAAAGGGCAATAGCCAGACCCGCCCACTCCAGCCTTCCTGTCCCCCCTAAGCAGGGAGAAAAAAAAACAAAACCTGAGAAACACTTATGAAGTTCATAGTCCAGAGGCAGAGATCTGCTAAAAGACTGAGACCCACTCGTAGCTACAGAACACTTCTGCCTCCACAGGTCACTACCACATCACTAAAGGCTTATCCACTGCAATTCCTTTTACATGGTACATCACGTCCAGCTATAAGAGAAAATTACAAGGCATACTAAAAGACAAAAACACAGTCTGACAAGAGGCATCAGAAACAGATGTGGCAGGGATGTTGGAATTATCAGACCAGGAACTTAAAACAAATATGATTAATAAGCTAAGGGCTCTAATGCATTAAGTAGACAACATGTAAGACAGATGTGCAATGTAAGCTGAGAGATGGAAATTCTAAGAAAGAACCAAAAGGAAATGCTAGAGATAAAAGAAACACGCTGTAACAGAAATGAAGAAAGCTTTTGATGAGTTCACTAGTACACTGGACGATGGCCAAAGAAGGAATGTCTGAGCTTGAGGATATTTCAATAGAAACCTCCCAAACTGAAAAACAAAGACTGAAAAAAACCACAGAATATCCAAGGACTGTGGGGTAACTTCAAAGGTGTAACATATGCGTAATGGGAATACCAGAAGAAAGAAAGAAAGAAACAGAAGAAATATTTGAAACAATAATGACTGGGAAATTCCCTAAATTAATGTCAGATACCAAACCACAGATCCAGGAAGCTCAGAGAACATCAAGCAGGATAAATGCCAAACAAACAAACAAACAAACAAAAAACCCTATACCAAGGCATATCATTATCAAACTACAGAAAATCAAAAATAAAAAATCCTCAAAGAATCCAGAGTGAAAAATACCTTTCCGATAGAGAAGCAAAGATAGGAATTACATCTGGCTTCTCTTCAGGAACCATGCCAGCAAGAAACAGTGGAGAAAAAATACCTAAGGTACCGAGGGAAAAAATCTCACCACCCAAAAGTCTGTTTCCTGCAAAATTATCCTTTGAAACGGAAGTAGAAATAAACTTCATCAGTCAAACAAAAAATGAGGAAATTCATTGTCAGTAGACCTGCCTCTCAAGAAATGTTAAAAGAAAGTCTTTAGAGAGAAGGAAAATTATCTAGGTCAGAAACTCAACTCTCCATGAAGGAAGGAAGAGTACTGAAGAAGGAACAAAGTGGAGGTAAAATAAGAACTTGTTTTTCTTATTCTTAATTTATCCAGGAGAGATAACAGTGTGTTCAAAAGAGCAACAACGTATTCAAGTATGTATGTTTGTGTATATACCATATGTGTTGTAAATATATGCGTATTTATGCTTAAATATAAATTACAGCAATAATATAAAGAACAGGAGGGAGGAATTAGGATTATTTGTTATAATAAGGTACTCACACGACCCACGAAGTAGAACAGTGTTATTTGAAAATGACTTGCATTAGTTGTAAATGTATATTGCAAACTCTAAGGCAACTACTAAAAAAAAGCAAAAAAATAAAAAACGTATAACAGATATGTTCAAAAAGGAGAGAAAAATGGAATCCTATAAAATGCTCAATTAAAACCACAAAGGCAGAAAAACAGTGGAGACAAATAGGAAAAAGGAACAAGGGCAACAAGTAGAAAAAAGCAACAAATATAAAATATTAATCCAAGTATATCAATCATCACTTTGAACGTCAATGGTTTAAATGCACAATTAAAAGAGAGAGATTGTCAGAGTGGATCAAAAAACAAGCGCCAGCTGTGTATTCTGTACAAGAAACTCACTTTTATTATAAAGACATATATAGATTAAAAGTAAATAAACGGAGAAAAATATACAATGCTAACACTGATTCTTTAAAAAGCAGGAGTGGCTATACTAATTTCAGACAGAGCAGACTGCAAAGCAAGGAAAGTTATCAGGGATAAAGAAGGGCATTACAGAACGATAAGGGGTCACTCTCCAAGAAGGCATAACAATCCTTAAAGTGTGTGCACCTAACAAGTGATCATCCAACTGCAAGAGGCAAAAGCTGACAGAACTGCAAGGAGAGAGAGGTGAATCCTCTGTCATAGTTGGAGACTTCAACATCCGTCCATCAGAAAAGCACAGACCCATCCG
Source organism: Equus przewalskii (assembly GCF_037783145.1). Classification (NCBI taxonomy): domain Eukaryota; kingdom Metazoa; phylum Chordata; class Mammalia; order Perissodactyla; family Equidae; genus Equus; species Equus przewalskii. The sequence continues at coordinate 42,613,324 of NC_091855.1, forward strand.
GCAGAAGGTCAGTAACGACAGAGCTGAACTCAACAGTATCATCAATTAACTGGACATAATGGACCCCTACAGACTATTTCATCCAACAAAAGCAGGTTACACATTCTTCTCAAGCTCACTTGGAACATTCGCCAAGATGAACGGCATTCTGGGCCACAGAACACACCTTAACAAATGGAAAAGAATAGGAAGCATACAACACCTGCTCTCATTTCACAGTGGAATTAAACTGGAAATCAGTAACAGAAAGACACTGGAAAACCTCAGAACACTTGGAAATTAAACAACACACTTCTAAATAACACACAAGACCATGAATTCACGAGAAACATTTTAAAATATTTTGAATATTATATTTAAAATATTTTGAATATTATAAGGCTACAGTAATCAAGACAGTGTGATATTGGCAAAAGAATAAACAAATAGATCAATGGAAGAGAATAGAGAGCCCAGGAATAGACCCAAATAAATCTTGTCAAGTGATCTTTGACAACAAAGCAAAGCAATACAATGGACCAAAGACAGTTTTCTCAGTAATCGTGCTAGAACAACTGGACATCCACATGCAAAAACATCGATCTGCACATCAACCTTACACACGTCACAAAAATTCACCCAAAATTGATTATAGACCTAAATGTAAACAGAAAACTATAAACCCCTAGAGATAACACGGGAGAAAACCTGGATGCCCTTGGTTATAGTGATGACTTTTTAGATACAACACCAAAAGCGTAATCCTTAAAAGAAATAATTGATAAGCTGGACTTCATTGAAATTAAACACTTCTGCTCTGCAGAAGAGAATGTAAAGAAAATGAGAAAAGAAGCCACAGACTGGGAGAAAATATTTGCAAAACACTTATCTAATAAAGGGCTTGCATCCAAAATAAAAAAGAACCCTAAACTCAACAATAAGAAAGCAAACAATACAATTAAAAGATGGACCAAAGACCTTACAGACACCTCACCACAGAAGATATATAGATGGTAAACAAACATGTGAAAAGATGCTCTCCATCATACGCCAGCAGGGAGATGCAACAGCAATGAAATATCCCTCCACACCTGCTACAGAGCCCCGAATGCAGGACACTGACAACACCAAATGCTGGTGAGGATGCAGAGCAACAAGAGCTCTCATTCATGGCTGGTGGGAATGCAAAATGGTGCAGTCACTTTGGAAGGCGGTTGGAGGTTTCTTGCAAAACAAAACATACTTTTACCATAGGATCCAGCGATCAGGCTTCTTGGTACTTACCCAAAGAAGTTAAAAACCTATATCTACACAAAAACCTGCACACGGATATTTATAGCAGCTTTATTCAGAATTCCAAAACTTTGAAGCAACCAAGATGCCCTTCATTAGGTGAACGGATAAATAAACTGAGTAGATCCAGACAACGGAATATCATTCAGTGCTATAAAGAAATGAGCCATCAAGCCATGAAAAGACACAGAGGAACTTTAAATGCATATTACCAGATGAAAAAAGCCACTCTGACAAGGCTGCATACTGTATGACTCCAACTATATGACACTCAGGAAAAGGCAAAACTACGGAGACAGTAAAAATTCAGTGGTTGCAGAGGTTGGGCAGGAGGGATGAACAGAAGGAGCACAGAGGATTTTGGGGAAGTGAAAATGCTCTGTATGATACTATAATGACGGATACATGTCGTTATACATTTGTCCCAAGTCATAGATTGTACGACACCAAACGTGAACCCTATGGTATGGTATGGACTTCGGGTGATCATAATGTGCCAACGTGGGCTCATCGACTCTAACCAATGTCCCACTCTGGTGAGGAATGTTGATAAGGTGGATGCCACGCATGTGTGGGAGCAGGAGGTATATGAGAAGTCTCTGTATCTTCCTCTTAATTTTTCTGTGAACCTAACACAGCTCTAAAATATAAAGTTAAAAAAGATAATTCACTGTTTAACGCAAAATTAATAATAATGCTTTGTGAAGTCCGAAACATTTGCAGAAATAATACGGAGGACAATAATAACACAAAGAGCACGAGGAGGAAATGAAAACATACAGTTTACATTTTTTTACTGAATACGTGAATTGATACATTCTTCTAAGATAGACTGCAATAAATCCAGTGTGCATAACATAAATCCCACATCAACCTTTAAAAAAAAGCACAGCTAATAAGCCAATAGGGGAGATAAAGTGAAATGCTAAAATTACTCATTCCAAAAGAATGCAGAAAAATAGAAAAAGGAGCAAAGAATGTACAGGAGGGTGACAAATAGCAAGATTATAGAATTAAATTAAAAATATAAATAGTGTAAATGCAGCAATTAAAAGCAAAGACTGTCAGACTGGGTAAAAAAGCAAAACTTGAGACTTCCAACTTCAGTTCTGACATGTAAAGTGCTTAAAAGTAATCACTCTCATCCTTCCAAAAAAAATTAAAAAATAAAAACTGAACAAAGTGAAAATCAATGTCTTTTGTTGGACTCATCAGAGAACTGAGGTCACAGGGCAAGCCACCACCCAAAAATGGGAGTGACAAGTGAACACAGAGTCACAGCTGAGATCTGCTTACCTGGAGCAAATACTGGAGCCATAACTGGTAGAAATACTCACATGGTAATTGGGACAAACTGTCAGAGGCTGAGTGTGGACAAGCACGAGAATGAGAAACTCCTGGGGGTGCATTCTTAGCTGGGGGAGGGGGGTGTTCCACAACTGAGTGGATTTTGCCTCCAATCCCACCAGGTTCTCACCTTGAAGAGCCAAGAAAAATCCCCTCAGGTCAAGCAGGGAGAAGGAAAAGTGAAGCATCTGAAATACTCTCAGAGCATCTCTATAACAAAGGCCAGCTCCGCAGGGAGAAAGACCTTATCAGAGCTGAACCTCGGCCAGTAGGAAGGGCAGTTACCCAACGCCAGCCACCTCTAGCCTTCCTGTCTCACTTAACTTGGGGAGGAAGGGAGGAAGCTAAGAAACGCTCGGGAGGGTCACAGCCCAGGGACACAGGGCCACTAAAATTGAATCATAAAATTATAGAATGCTTCCCCTCATCCACACTTTATGACCACACCAGCAGGGCTCCAACAGAAGCTGGAGGAGCACAGCTGAAAGGGCTGCAAAGCACAGACTCTACTTAGGGAGCAGATCTCAGAGAAATCCAACGACAACAAGAAAGACAAAAACAGGGACACTAGAGGATTTGAAGCCTCTGGAAGATACATCCACAGCAAACATTAAACACAGTTCCTCTCCAAGCCAGATTAACAAAAAACCTCACAATAAAGGCCTATTTACCAGATACATCACGTTGAGCTTTCAACAAAATCATTATGAGACCTTCTAAAAGGCAAGAAGAAATAAGACCAAACTATATGCTGTCTCCAAGAAACCCAATTTAAATATAAAGACACAGAGAGATGAAAATAAAGGTTGGAAAAAGAGGTATCATAAACCACTAACAATAAGAAAACTAGGGTGTCTGTGTTAACAGGAGACAAAGTAAATCTTAGGACAAGGAATATTCCTAGAGGAAAGAGGGACTTTATGTAATGATAAAATGCTCAGTTCATCAATATGACATAAAAAAACAAAAACATGTATGCTCCAAATAACAGAGCATCAAAAAATGGATAGCAAAAAGCCAGGAGAACTGAAAGGAGAAATGAACATGCACAATTACTTGAGATTTCAATACTCCTGTCTCAGCAATTGAGAGAAAAAGTACACAGAAAGTCCCTAAGGACCAAGGATAAGGATTACATTGGATTTCTCTTCAGCAACTGTGGAATCAAGAAGAGGGTCGAGAGAAATATTTAACACGTAGAAAGAAAAAAATCCATCAATTTAGAATTCTGCATCCAGTGAAGTTATCCTCCAAAACAGAAGTAGAAATACTTTCTCAGACAAACAAAAATTGAGAGAATTGGTTGCTAATCAACTTACCTTAAAAGAAATGCTAAAAGAAGTTCTTCAGAGAGAAGGAAAAGGATATAGATCAGAAACTTGAATCTACAAAAGGAAAGAAAGGGTGTAAGAGAAGGAATAAAGGAAAGTAAATAAAACTATTATTTTCATTATTCTTAATTGAACTAATAGATAACAGTTTGTTCAAAACAATAATATCAATAATGTATTTGGTGATTATACTTTTGGAAAAGTTAAACAAATGGTAGCAATATAAAGGACAGGATGGAAAAATTGATAATCCCGTTATAAAGTACCTACACTCCCTGGGAAACAGCATAATCTTATCTGAAACTGGACTTGGATTAGTGGAAAATGTATATTATAAACTCTGGGACAGTCACTGAAAAAGTAAAAAGAAAGAAAGAAAGAATTATAATTAATATGCTAAGAGAGGAGAGCAAATGGAATCACATGAAATGACCAATCAAAACCACAGAATGCAGAAAAGAGTGGAAGACAAAAAAAAAAGGCAATGAATTGAAAACGTTAACAAACTCGACAGATATTAACCGATTGCTATGGTCTGAGCATGTGCCCCTAACATTCGTACATTGAAATCCTTCCTAACCCCTAAAGATGACAGTATTAGAGCTGGGCCTTCGGAAGGTACTTAGACCATGAGGATGGAGCTCTCACAAATGGGATTAGTGCCCTTATGCAAGGGGCTCCAGAGATATTCCCAGCCCCTTCCATCATGGATGGGCACAGTGATAAGGGGCTGGCTATGAACCAGGAAGGGGGCCCTACTAGAAAGTGGCCATGCTGGCACCTTGATCTTGGACTTCCAGCCTTCAGAACTGTGAGCAATAAATTTCTGTAGTTTATAAGTCACCCAGTCTGCATTATTTTGTTATAGCAGACCATATGGACTAAGACACTAACTATATCAATAATCACTATAAACATCAATGGTCTAAATACACCAAATAAAAGACAGAGATGGTCAGAGTGGATAAAAACAAGAACCACCATAAACTGTCTATAAGAAACCCACTATAAATATAAAGATTCATATAGATTAAAAGTAAAGGGATGGAGAAAGTTATACCAAACTAACACATCAAAGGGAAGCTGAAGTAGCTATATTAGTTTCAGACAAAGCAGACTTCAGAGCAAGGGAAATGATCGGAGATTAAAAATGGCATTGGATAACAATAAAGTGGTAAATTCTCCAAAAAGACATAACAATCCTTGATGTGTATGCACTTAAACACAGAGTGTCAAAACTCATGAGGCAAAATCTGCCAGAACTACAAGGAGAAATAGATTGATTCAGTACTATAGTTGGAGACCTCAACACCTGCTGTCAGTAATGGACAGACCCAGCAGGCAGAAAATCAGGGAGGACATAGTTGAACTGAATAGCACCATCCATCAACTCGATCTAATTGATATGTATAGAATACTCCATCCAACAACAGCAGGATACACATTCTTCTCATGGAATGTTCCCCAAGATAGATCAAATTCTAGGTCATAAAACACAGCTCAACAAGTTTAAAGGAGTAGAAATAATAAAGTAAGCTCTCAGACCACAAAGGGATTAAACTGTAAACCAATAACAGAAAGACACTGGAAAATCCCCAAATACCTGGAGATTAAACAACACACTTCTGAATGACACATGGATCAAAGAAAAAGTCTTGAGAGATATTAGTAAGTATTTTGAACTAAATGAAAATGAAAATACAACTTTTCAAAATTTGTGGGATGCAGCAAGAGGTGTGCTTAGAGGGAACTTTTTAGCATTGAATGCATACATCAGAAAAGAAGGTCTAAAATTAATAATCTCAGTTTTCACCTTAGGAAACCAGAAAAAGAAGAGCAAATTAAATCCAAAGTAAGCAGGAGAAAAGAAATAATAAAAACTAGGGCAGAAATCAATAAAAATGAAAACAGGAAATCAGTAGAGAAAATCAACAAAACCAAAAGCTGTTTCTTTGAAAAGATCAATAAAGTTGATTAATCTCTAGCTGAGCTAATTAAGAAAAAGAGAGAAGACACCAATTACTAACGTTCGAAATGAAATAGAGGCCATCACTACTAATTTCATGGACATTAAAAGGACAATAAAGGAATATCATGAAAAACTCTACTCCCACAAATTTGATCGCCTCCATGAAGTAGACCAATTCCTTGAATATACATTTTACCAAAACTCACACAAGAAGAAATAGATAATCTTAATAGGCTTGTATCTACGAAAGAAATGGAATCAGTAAATAATAATCTTCAAAAGAGAAAGTGCCAGACCCTGATGAGTTCACTTATGAATTCTACCAAACACTTAAGATAGAAATTACGCAAATTCTCTACAATCTTTCCCAGAAGATAGAAGCAGAGGGAATACTTCTAAATCATTTTGAGGCCAGTATTACCCTAAATCAAAAACCAGACAAAGATATCCCAAGAAAAGAAAACTACTGACCAATATAAGTCATGAACATAAACGGAAAAATCCTCAACAAAATATTAGCAAGTCAAATCCAACAATTTATAAAAAGAATTATACACCATGACCAACTGGATTTACTACAGAATCCAATGCTAGCTCAACATTTGAAAATCAGTTAATGGAATCCATCATATCAACAGATGAAAGAAGAAAAATCTTATGATCATGCCAACAGATGTAGAAAAAGCATCTGAAAAAACCCAATACCCATTCATGATAAAAACTCTCAGTAAACTAGGAATAGAGGGGAACTTCTTCAACTTGATAAAGAACAAGAACAAAAAATGAACAGCTGACATATTTACTGGTGAGAAACTAGATGCTTCCCTGCTAAGATGAGGCACAAGGCAAAGATGTCCCCTCTCATCACTCCTTTTCAACATTGTACTAGAAGCGCTAGCTAATGCAATAAGAAAAGAAAAGGAAAGTTTTATTTCTTCCTTCCTAATCTTTGTTTGAAGATGACACGATTGTCTACATAAAAAATCCAAAAGAATCAACAAAAGCCTTTTGTAACTAATAAATAATCAAAGCAATTTACAGGATACAAGGTTGACACACACAAGTCATTCCTTTCTCATATACCAGCAATGAACAACTGGAATTTGATTTTAAAAGCTCAATAGCATTTACGTTAGCACCAAAAAAGGGGAAATACTTGAGTATAAAACCAACAAAATATGTTCAGGATCTATATGAGGAAAACAGCAAAACTCTAGTGAAAGAAATAAAAGATCTAAATAAAGGGAGAGCTATTGCATTTTCAAGGATAGGAAGACTCAATGTTATTAAATTGTCAGTTGTTCCCAAATTGACCTACAGACTCAACACAATCTCAATCAAAATCCCAGCAAGTTATTTTGTAAATATTGACAATATGATTCTAAAGTTTATACGGAGAGGCAGAAGAACCCGAACAGCCAACTCAATATTTAAGGAGAAGAACAAAGCCAGAGGCCTTCAATGCCTACTGTAAAGATGCAGTAATCCAGACAATGGGGTGTTGGTGAAAGACTAGGTAAATAGATCAATGGAACAGAACAGACAGCCCAGAAATAGATCCCACAAATGGACTTGGTTGATTTTTGACAAAGGATCAAAGACAATTCAATGAAGAAAAATACTCTTCTCAACAAATGATGCTGGAACAACTGGGCATACACATGCCAACAAATAAACCTACATACACACTTACATCCTTCACAAAAATTACCTCGAAATGGATCACAGGCCTAAATGTCAACCACAAAACTCCTACGAGAGAATACAGGAAATAACACAGATGACCTTGGGCTTGGTAGCGACTTTTTATAAAGATACAACACCAAAAGTACAATACATGAAAGAAAAAAATCAGTAAGTTGTACTTCACTAAAATTAAAAACTTCTGGTCTGTGAGAGACACTGTTAAGAGGTGAGAAGACAAGCCACATACTGGGAGAAAATATTTGCAAAATATATATCTGATAAAGAACTTGTATCCAAGATATGAAAGAACTTGTAAAACTCAATGATAAAAAAATAAACCACCCAATGAAAAACGGGCAAAGGATCTGGACACCTCACCAAAGCAGACACACACAGAAGATGTGGATAAATGCACCATGGTACACCCAGACAATGGAATATTATTCATCAGTTAGAAAGAAATCAGCTATCAAGCCGTGCAAAGACATGGAGGAAACATAAACGCATATTATTAAGGGAAAGAAGGCAGTCTGAAAAGGCTGCATTCTGTATGATTCCAACTGTATGACATTCTGCAAAAGGCAAAACTATGGAGACAGTAAAAAGGTCAGCTGTTGCCAGGGGTTTCGGGAGAGGAAGGGAGGGCTGAAGAAGTGAAGCACAGAGCATGTTTAGGGCAATGAAGCTATTATTGACGAGAAAGTACCGAGTTGTCACATACTCCCTCTACCTGGCACGGTTTTCCCTATTATTAACATCTCACACTAACGCGGGGCATCAGTCAGCTGATGAGCCAGTCTTAGTACATTATTATCACCCAAAGTCCATAGTTCCCATGAGGGTTCACTCTTGGTGTTGTACATTCTATGGGTTTGACAAGTGTGAGATGTCATGTATCCATCATTACACTGTCATACAGAATAGTCACACGGCCCTAAAGATGCTCTGTTCCTCACCTACTCACCCCTCCCTTCCTCTGGTGGATACATGACACCATGCCCTTGTCAAACCCATGGAATGTGCAAGAGTGACCCTTCATGGAAACTATGGACTTTGAGCAATAACCATGTACTAAGACTGGCTCATTAATTGTAACTGATGTACCACACTAATGAGAGATGGAAATCTTAGTGGAACTGCGTGCCAGATAGCGGGAGTATGTGGCAACTCTGTCCTTTCCCATCAATTTTTCTGTAAACTCAAAACTGCTGTAAAAAAAAAAAAAAATCTTCTAATTAAAGAAAACGACGTCTCAAAGATTCATCCCCAGTCCCCGCCTGGCATTCAAGGCCCCGCGCAGCCTCGGCCCAGCCTGACACCAGCTGTAGGACCCCTAGGGCGGCCACACAGACAGGGTCCCGGTGTGAGTGGCACGGTCTGTGACTGTCCATGAAGGACGGTGTGCACCCGCCCGTCGCCCTGGGGGTGTCCAGGACGTGGTGACAGCCGCCAGGGACAGGCGCCTCCTCTGACTGGCTCTCCCTGAGCTCCAGCCCCTGGAACGCCCTCCTCCCCCATCAGCTCCTCCCCCAAGCTGGCTTCTCACCCCCAAGGACAGGCAGCCCCGCAGGTGTGCTTCTCACGCGCCACTTCCCCAAGCAGCTTCTAGAAGGCGGTGTTTCAGCGCCTCTGCGGTTCTCCCTCTGCTCTTGCCGTTAGCACGTTTGCCTGCTCGCCCACGGGCTGCACGCAGAGGGGACTCGGGGGCTGCTGGCCTGCAGGTCAGGAGGGCGAGCCGCCTTACCCGTCCTCCTCACCCCTGCACATCCGCCCGACTCCCACCTGCCCGGGGTGGGGGCTGGGCCGGGGAGGGCGGCTGGCGGCAGCACGTGGGCGCGCGGGGCCTTTGGTGGGGCCGTGCGTGCGTGTGCGTCTGGACTGCGGCGCGTGCGGTGTGCCCTGTCTCCCGGCGCGTCTCCCTGTGCGTCTGGACGTGCAGCGCGTGGGGTGTGCCCGCAGGGTGCATCCTGTCTCCCTGCGTGTGTGTGCACGCGTCTCTCTGTGCATCTGGACGTGTGGTGCGTGGGGTGTGCGCGCAGGGTGCACCCTGTCTCCCGGCGCGTCTGCCTGTGCGAGTGGACGTGCTGGGCGTGGCGTCTCCTGTGACTCCGGAGTGCCTGTCCGTGGGTCTGTCTGCGCGGCATCTGGAGCTTTGTCTGCTCTGCTCCTGGTTGCTTTTTAAAGTTTAAGACAAACAAGCTAATTTTGTAAATGGATAAAAGACTTTAACAGACCATTAGCAAAAAAAAGATACGCACATGGCTAGTAAGCAAGAGGAAAGATACCCAACATCATGAGTCTTATGTGAAATGTAACCCAAAAACCCCAGTGAGGTACCAGGACATAATCCCACGTGCCGGCAAGGATGTGAAACTGGAACCATGAAGAACAAAAAGCTAGGAGGGACATGCTGGTGTACACGTAAAATGGTACTTCCAGTTTGTAAAGCCGTTTGACAATTTCTTAATAGTTAAACATACATTATCCCATGACCCAGAAATTCCACGTATAGATATTTACCTAGGAGAAATGCAAATATATGTAAACAAAATAACTTATGCACAAATACTCAATGACATTCATTCATAATAGCCCCCAACTGGAAACAACCCAAAGGTGCATTAAGAGGTGAATGGATAAACAGACTATAGCAGATCCGTGCAATAGAACACACTTAGCAATAAAATGAAAAACTACTGATACACATAGTGACATGATGCATATCGACAGTATGATGGTGAATGTAACAAGCCAGACCTGAAGGAGTACATAACATATGGCTCCATCATTCCACAGAAAGCGGTTCTGTAGCTGCCTGCAGCAGAAGTGGAGGGGGGACTGACTACGAGGGGACATGGAGAGCTTTGGAGGGAAAACGTTCTACCTTGATTGTGGTGGTAGTGACCACCGGTCACACTGGTCAAACCTCAGGGAACTGTATCTTAATACAATAAATTAATAAAAATTGTAGACATATGTGTAATAGGCAGTTTACTTTGGGAAGGAATAGAGTGCCTAAAGTGAGTGACTATACTCTCTTCCTTAACGTTTACAAAGAATTACCCTTGCAATTACACCCTTCGCCACGGAATGTCTGTAATAAAGCCAAATTAGAGGAGAGACCAAAAGTATACAAATTAAACATGAAAGCTTCAAAGTGATCATAAAATGTCATCAACAAATGATAAATGCCTGTCTACGAAAATGAGAACCTGGTCTGATGTCTGTATCATTTGCAGCTGTGCCCCTGGCCAGCTCACAGTGCCATAAATCAATCAGCCTGGACGAAACTCTAAGTCCCAATGGCCCTCGGTCACCAACTGGATATGAGGCCTCAGGTGAGTCCGTTAGTGCTCGTAAGATTCATAGACTTCTGGGGCTGACAGAGGTAATGCTATTTTTAAGGACAAGGATGAAACTGGCAACTTCTATGACATGGTCATCGCTGATTTTATTGACGAGGATTGATGGAAGGCAGAGAAATCAAATCAGCAAGCAGGTCTGCTGGTGAGAATTTTCCCTCATTTTCCTTCCTCTGCGAATGTCTATTTCATCTTCATTCCTGAAGGATATTTTCAGCAGATATAGAATTCTATGTTGGCAGCTTTTTTTGGGCAGCTTAAAAATTGTCCACTGGGGGCTGGCCCCACAGCCAAGTGGTTAAGTTCACACGCTCCGTTTCAGCAGCCCAGGGTTTCGCTGGTTCAGATCCTGGGCGCAGACATGGCACCGCTCAACAGGCCATGCTGAGGCAGCGTCCCACATGCCACAACTAGAAGGACCCACAACTGGAATATACAACTATATAGTAGGGGGCTTTGGGGAGAAGAAGAAAAAATTTAAAAAGAAGATTGGCAGCAGATGTTACCTCAGATGCCGATCTTCAAGGAAAAAAAAAATGGTCCACTCCCACTGACCCTACCATGGTTTCTGGGAGAGAAATCTGGAGTCATGGAGTCATTGCTCCCATATGGGGGCAAGACAGAGTGACAAACAGATAAGAGGGGGGTTTCCTTCACTGTCTGACCGTGTGGTCCCTCAGACCAGAAAGAGAGGGTTTTTCTGTTCACACGTGGTGTGGTTCTGAGTTTTCAGCTGCCTTGAGTCCAAACTAGGAGATGCTGGAAGACAAAGGAAAAGGTGTGGTGGGGGCACTCCCAGACTAGGGGGTCTTCCCCACCAGCCTGCTGCCGTGGACTCTCAGGAGGCCTCAGAGAGCTGCCCCCGGCGGCCCGCCCAGGTCTTAGCTTCCTCCAGTGGGAGGCACAGTGGAGAGCACTTACTCCATCTTGATCCAGGTGTGCTTTCTGCCTTCCCTGACACACGTCAAGTTCCACGAGGGCAGAGACCGGGTCCGGCTTACCGATCAGTGCATCCTCTGACTTTAGCTCAATGTGTTTCACACAGTAGCTCCCCCTCTAAAATTCATTAAATAAATCAATAAATGGTGGAGACTAAATTAGATGATGTTTGTAAAGCAAGTGGCACAATGTCTGTTGTAAAGCTGTTCGATATCAAGAAGTGAGGGCGTCGATGATTACCTGCAGAGACTCGAAGCCTGCCATGTCGATCTCCCTTATTTTCCAATCGGTTATACAGAAACATTCAGAACAGAGCTAGAAGCCCCTGCAAGTCACTAACCTATTTAAGTCAATGAGCATCTCCCCAAAAATGTCACCCATGAGCCCCAAGAAAATCGAGTTTACTGTACCAGATGTTGTGCAGAAAAATACGAGGACTGTTTTGCACATGTGTGCACACACACAAATACAAATAGCATCTACACTAGGATTCTTGGAGAGGGAGCTTCCTGCATTTCTCACATTACTTCAGCGGACAGGGAGATGATAGCTTCCGGGGAACTCTCGGTACCTAACACTTTGAACAGATGGTGCCCACTCTCCTCTAGAAAAGTGACATTTCAGGACACTCTGGGGCAAGGCCTCCGTGTTGCACAACTCCAGGGGTACACTCACCTCGCAATCTCCCACGCGAATGGTGGCCCCCCGGGGTCAGGCAGTCTGTTGCCGGCTCAACGATTCAATGGGCCTATCCCACACCCCCAGTCCGGTCCTCTCCTTCTCCTGTGTACCAAACCAGTGAGCCCTCTCGCTGGCAGAAATGAAATGAGGACCTTGTTGCAAGAAAGTCTGGGAAATGCAGCTTCCAGACTTCCAGCCCCTGCCGCACAGGGAAGACCTCAGCAGGTTGGATAGAGGGATGGTCAGACCATTTTCTCTTTTAACTGGTATTGTAGGGAATTATGTTAATAGATTGCCACAACTTGAAGCATCTTTTCCTTCCTGGGATAAATGTGATCTTCTAATACATTGCGGTATTTTCTTTTTTAAGGTTTTAGTTGGAATTTTTCGCACCGTTGTCATAAATGTACTTATTTTATGTGCTAGCCTTGTCTGGATTCAGTATAAGAATTATGCTAGCTTCACTGAATGGGTTGGAAATCGTCTTTTCTGCTTTGTGGAATAGTTTATATAAATGTAATATAGGTATCATCTATTCATTAAAAATTTAAAGCATGTCTGCTAAGTGGTCTGGGCTGGTTTTTTGTTTTTCTGTGTAGTCCCCAGATTACCTCTTCCATTGTTTCTATGGGTTATTTCTCTCTTTAGATGTGTTCTCTTTGGGGGTCCACTTTAGTCCATCCATTCTCAGTTATTTCTAAATAGTTTTTCATTTTGTTTTTAATTTTCTTTCTAACCCAAGTTATCTGGAAAATTGGTTTTTAATTTGCAAGTGGCCGGACTCTTTTCTGCTGTGGCAGAAATATTATTCAGCGGCGCTGACTGTAATCCCCTCCTTCTTCCTGCTTTAGGAACCCGTGCTCTCTCCAGGGTGGCACTGTGCCCAGCTCGAAGGCATGAATCGTGGTTTGCCTAAAGCAGGGCTAGAACTGCGTCCCGTTGCCAGTCCCTCACTTTCCCAGCCTCCTTTGTGACCAGGGTGGCCACATGATCCCTTCCGTCCTGCTTTGGCTGTGAAGAAGCAGTGCCTAGACTTACAGGGCTGCTTAGAAGGCCAGCAAAGGCTCAGGCTGTGCCTGGCTTCAGCTTCCGGTTCCATCAGTTATTAGCTATATAACTTTGGACAAGTTACTGAACAGCTCTCTGCCTCAGTTTCCCAATATTTAAATGAGGAATAATGGTACCTACCTTAGGGACTGAAGTGAGCATTTCATGAGTGAAAATACGTAGGGGGCTTAGAACAATTTTTGGCACAAAGGAAGTCAGACAAAATATCACTACTATTATAACAATAATAATTATTATCCTTAGTGCTATTATTATTAGCCTTAATGCTATTATTATTAGCAGCAGCAGTAGCATCATAGGACCATGAGGACAAACAGGCAACATGGTGAGAATACAGAGCAGAAGGAAAGAAAAGATTTGGATCCTTGATGAGAATGTTGAACAGAGCCTGGAAAACCCACCTGTAGACATCAGAGAACCGTGAGCGTCCTTCGTTGGGCCCTCTGCGAATTTTTGTTGAGCGCATTCTGACTAATAAGCCTGACGCTGTTTTTCACAAATTCAAACACTGACGCCGAGCTCTATTCAAGGCCCTGGAGAAGCAGCCGTGGACAACGAGGAAACCCCCGCCTCTTGAGCTGACTTTTTTTTCATACTGACTTCTAATCATATTCCATTGAAGTCAGAGAAAGCAGCCGAGTTCTTCTTTGGGGCCTCTGCTGAGATTTTGTTCCTAACACAATTTTTACCAACATCCTGTGGGATATTTGTGTTTGCAAAGGACACGTACGCACACAAGAAGAATACAGGGAGCACAGTTTCAAGGTTCGTTTTTTGCCCGTCGATGTTCAGTTGTTCAAATACCGTTTGTTGAACAGACTTCTCGTTCTTCATTGAATTGCTTTTGCACCTTTGTCAGAAACCACTTGGTCATATTTCCGGTGGCAAAGTGAGAGGAGGAGAGGGGAGGAAAAGAAAAGGCATGTGCCACAGGAGAGTCTAACGTGAAAATACCAAACATTGACAAAGACGTGGCACAGCCGGGGCTCTCATTTCTTGGAGATGGGGCGGCAGTTACATCCTCTCTGGTTGAATCCACCTTTTCAAACTGAAATAAGTCCTCTAACACAGCCCTTCACTCCCAAGTATGTACTCAAGCAGAAACACTCGCACACGTCCAACCGAAGCGTAAACTAGAATGTTCCCAGCAGCACTATTTGCAGTAGCCCCAAAGGAGACTCCTCCTACACGCTCACCATCAGCAGAACAGACTGTGGCACGTTCCAGAACGGATTACAATATAACAAGAGGATGGAACGATCTGACATGACACGCGAGGATGCAGCCAAATCTCACAAACACGGACGTTGGTGCAAAAGAAGCAGGGCATAAAAAAAGCGACATTGTGTGTAATTTCACTGATAGGAGGTACAAGAACAGGCAGACTCTTCTGTGTGGTTAGGAGGCTCGTGGCTTACCTCGGCGGGAACAGGGGAATTCTGAGGCTGTGGGATGCTCCGTCTCTTGATCTGGGTGCTGGGTACACAGGTGCGGTCAGTTTGTAAAAATCCGTCAAGCTCTACATTCATACGCGCTTATCTGTATGTAGATCATACTTCAAATAAAATTTTAGTAAAGAGAGAGAAAGAAGCAGTGCCCCTCTGGAAGGAGAGAACTAAAGTTCCCCATGGTAAGAATAAAATCAATAAAAATAAAATTTTTGCAGGTGGGGGTGCACCCTGCCTGCCTGCTCCACAGCTGAGTACGTTACAGCCCAGCCCACCGGTTGACATTCCCTACGTATCCTAAGCTTCAGGTTCTACGGGGTGTGGAGGATGCTGATCAATGAGGCATAGGGCAGGACATGCCCTTTATGAGCTTAAAATCTTGCTAAAAGAAGAGGACCCCCCACCGCCATCACATTCTCCAAATCTAAACAGTACAAGGGACCAAGTAATTGCGTCCACGTGGTAAGCGTCCGCTCAGACAGCCACTGTAATTCTGCCTGAAATCCCATATTGTTTCCTGCCTAAGGCACTCTTACTATAAGCTGATCTGTGCCACCAGCACACAGCTCCTTTTGAAACTGTCATCTCGGACCACACAGCTAATGCAGCGTGTCGCTAAGGCTGGCTGTGGACCCCGGAGTGGTTGTTAGGGAACCAGCTCAGAAGTGCCGAATGTGTGTGCCTGTCTCCAGTATTGACATTTCACGCAATTTCCAGAGCAGCACAGAACCCCTGCCAGCTCCTGTTGGGAGCAAGAAATCGTCTTTCTTCTTTATGAGCATGGAAAATTGCTCCATTCTCTCAGGGGAGAGCCGCGGGGATTAATGCTCTCAAAGGCACAGAAATATCGTGTGGCCAGAAGCTTTTTCTGCCTCTTCTCTCAATCTGTCTCTCTCTCTTCCTCAGCTTTGAGGCTCAGAGCAGGGACACTGGAAAGCCAGGCCTGTATCTTTCAATATTATTAGCAGAGATTAGGGAGAGAGAAAATTCCCGTTCCCCACCCCTGGACCTCCACGTATGTCCCAGGACTGTTTTTGCATCAGCTGGGGAGAGCATGAATTATAAAGCCATGTGAGATCGGGGCCATAACGGGCTGAAGTCATCAAGAATTAGTACACTGTCAAAGTCATCTAGATATAAACTTTCTGGAAAAGTTGTGCCATATAATGTCACCTATGAATCGCGATGTTAAATAATATTTAGTTGTTTTGATAAAGATTTCCATTATTGCTACAAAGGAAATACCTAAGGTCACCACTAGATATACACCCGGCACGGGCAGCCACTGTTCCTAATGGGCCGCCTGCCCCCCAAGTCTAGCACACATTGCCAGAGCCGAAGAAGTGACCACGGGAGAGTCCAAAGTTAAACCTCTCGAGTCCCGGAGCCAGCACTCCTACAGACACGCCCCCGCCTATGTCAACCCTCTCCTTGGACAATCAGCTCCTTGCCTGAAGCTAAATCCACCTTTGGGGAGCTCTCCGTGAGATCCACATGGCGCCAGGGGCACCATCACCCAGAGGGTCACCCGGAGAGTGGTCGGCCCCACGCCTGCGGCTGTCAGACCCACGGCCGCGCGCATCCCCTGCTGGAGCCAGCCTCCGAAGACCTGCTCCACCTCCCCCGACCCAAGGTCTCCAGACCCTCCCAGGGGCCCAGAGTCCAAGGGTGGCTGTTCAACTAGGTTCCAATAAGAGATAAGTTTCCTGGAAAAAAAAAGTCCATTATCAAAAAATAAACATTTTCAAGGGCCTGACAAGTGGGGTATGCCTAAATGACTTCTGCAGGGCGTTCCCCCCTCTGCATGGCCACTGGACTATCCTCATCCCTCCCGGGGTCAGAGACGGCAGACCCCCAGGAAGGCCTTTCTTGAGGAAGCTCGGCCCAGGCTCAATGCAGGAACAGGACCCCTGGGCAGCAGCACGCATGCATGGATAGCCCCCCAGCCCAGACCAGGCGGGACCACCGGCCAGCAGCCAGGATCTGCCTGGGCCGCCGTGGGACCCAGACACACATGTGCTCCTTTCTACCCCTGGCCCTGCAGAGGCGTGAATGTGCCCCTCCCCCACTCCCATCCGCCCAGTCTTAGTAACTCTCAGCTGAAACCAGGGAAACGCCATGGAAAGGCACAGGTTGGAAGCCTCCATCAGTTTGCAAAGGCCGCCGCAAGGCCTCCGCCGCGGGGGCAGGTTAAACAACAGAAATGTGACTCTCACAGAGCTGAGATCAAGGTGTCGGAGCTTGGCCCCCTCTGAGGGTGAGAGGGAGGAGCTGCTCCCAGCCTCTCCCCCAGCTTCTCGTGTTTTCTGGCCGTCTTCATCATTCCTTGGCCTGGAGCAGCATCCCCGTGGTCCCGCCTTCATCTTCATGTGGGGTTCTCCCCGTGTGTGTCCCCAAACTTCTCTTTTTGATGAGGACCAGACATATGGGGTTTGGGGCCCACCACCCTGTTCCAGTATGACCTCATGCTAACTGATTGCATCTGCAGCGACCCTATTTCGGAATAAGGTCACGTTCTGAGGGATCAGGGATGGGCCTTCGATCTCTGCATTTGGGGTGGACACAGTTCAACCCATCATAATGCTGAACGAAAATGCAGCTCTCAGCTCTGCCGTTTTCCCACCTTGGACGCAAACTGTGGGCGCGTCAGCCCCCGACAGCTTCTGCCGTCCGTAAAATGGGAAGGCGGCCCCTGCCTCTCGGGCGACATCAACAACCAAGGAGACGTGGAGGAGCCTCGTATGTGTGTTTCACGCCACAGGCTTAACACATGCTCCGGAGGCGGAGACGCATTCTCCTCCCCACCAGGTGGCCGTTCCAGTACCCACCCCCCTTCTCCCCACTCCCTGCCAGCATCAGTGACCTTCAGAAAGCCATTAAGAGGCAATCAGTGTTGAGGAGCCATAAACTGAGGGGCTCGGTTGCCTGCTCTTTCGCAGTCCTTTCCCGAGCCTGCGTTTCTCTCTGACACCTTCCTAATGGAGCTGGGCTCTGAATGGTTTGATGGTTTGAAGAAAGAAGTCATTTGCATGGATGTCCATGTTTGACTGCATGTGCTGGAAATTTATTTACTTGATTTGTTCTTACGTTCTACCTTGCTCCAGAAAGGATTTGGGAGGGTATATGGCGAATAAAATCCATTTTGATTATTGGAGCTACACCTCACAATTAGGATTATGAGCCTGAATAATTAGAAGATACAAATAATCCCAAATTCCCATTTGATCCAAAAGCTGGCGTCTCAGGATGCACCTCTTTTCAAAGGCGTGTTGTTTTCAACGGTGAAGCCCAGCGGTTGAAGCTGTGTGCACGTGGTAATGATGATAATGATGATGGGATGATTGCTGATGGAGGTGATAACTAACGTGTAATGCACATCGTCTAGACTCTTACATGCTATAAAAGGAGGAAGGAGGGATGGCAGAAAGAACACAGTGCTGGAAACGGAAAGCCACGGCTGGAAGGGAAGGAAGGTGAGACGAGAGACAGACTATGTTAGAAACCCACAGGCCAGAAGCTGTACTGTCTGGGGGTCAGAGTAGACTACATAAGCCACTCACCCCCAGAAAGCCACGTGTGAGCCCGACTCCTGCCCCCTGGCCCTGGTGACCTACCACTTTGGCCTCTGGGAACTCCTTTCCCACATTCAGCAGTCTCACCCCGGTTAGCTAGCTGGCAGGCCCTGCTCCAGTGCCATTCCCTGGGGATGTCCCGGCTGGCCCAGGACCGTAGGCGGTGCCTGGAAAATGCTTCAGGAGAGAGAGAGTGTGGTGCAGCTGCGTGCCCAATCCCCTGCCGTCTACGGCCACCCAGCCTCGCTGCCCCACCAGAGCCCGGCTCCTACGTGGCCACGGCATCGTGTCTGAAACCAGTCACCCTTAAGCTCCCAGGGACCCAGAGAAAAGGAGAGACAAGTTAGTTAAAGAATTGATGTGACCATGCTCATTGCAGGCGTGCAGGGTCGGGGTGGGGCACAGTAAAGGCCCCTGCCTGATCTAATGGGCATTTGCCCACGGCCACAAGGATGTCCTTGGAGGGTACGTCACAACAATACTCCCTGAGTGAGTTCCAAGACTGCAGCTCTTTGGGGTCACCCGGCACCGGCAGCCACTGTTCCTAATGAGCCGCCTGCCCCCCAAGTCTAGCACACATTGCCAGGGCCAACCACCCCACACAGCCCAGGTGTTGCCCCTGAGTTCGCTCCATCGGCGTCACCAGTGCCCATCCTTGTCAGCAGTCCCAAGCCAGCACCGTGCCCACCTGGGCATCGTTGTACCCCAAAATGGACAAGGGTTCCATCTTGACCCCTATTCCTACAAGGAGGCTCCTGTGCAAATGTGCCCCCCTCCTCCCAGAACTTTCTCTGCAAACCAGTATGGAAGGGGGAGGGCTGCCTTTGGGACACCAGAGGGGCCCCAAGTCCCTTCCTCCAAGGCAGTGGGGGCCTGGCTAACACCCAGGTATAACTAAGAAGGACTTGGCAAGAGGGACAGGTGAAGACAAAGACCATCTGCTCAGGGTGACCTTCCGTCGAGGGTAAAAGGACTCAGAGCAGGCGGCCGCCTCCTCCCTGGGCAATTGGGCTCCGCCTCACCGTCACAGCCCTGCAGGGAGATGCACACCAAGCCCGGACTGTACATTCCCCATCTCTTCCCATCTTCCTGCTGGGGAAACTGAGGCACAGTGAACCGAAGGACCTTGTCATCTAGCACCCAGGGAGAGTGAGATGGAACCAGGCCAAGAGCCCAGCTGAGACCTCTCTTCCCTTTGACCTTTGGCAGAAAAGGAAAACGGGCCCCAGGAGGGAGGAAGCCGTTCGCAAAGGTCCGGCGGCGGCAAGGGAAGCTCCGGCATCTGTGGCTATTTGCCATAAAGGCTTCCAGGCACTGTTACATTGGGAGCAAAGGAGCGCAGAAAATCGGAGGGCAGCCTCCCCCGGGGCTGCAATCCGGGGTGAATTGAGGCTACTTAATACATCCGTCCTAGTGACGCCTTGTAATTAAGATTCCCTGGAATAGAGGGACGCCGGGGCGTTTCGTGGGAGATGTGCCTTCAGACTGCTCAGGTCAGCTTTAGGCACGAGCACAGTGCTAATGAATGGTTCCCTTTGGGGCCGAAAGAAAAGATGTAATCGGCCCACACAAAGCACGTCCTGTGCAATTACAAGAATCCACATGGATGGGCTGACCTGTGACCTATAAAACAGAATGAAGATTTTCAAACATCACCCGGAGGTAGGGAGAGCGATGGCTGGTCAGCTGCTCCCGTCTTCCAGCTCCCCAGGATGGAAGAGAGAACAAGATCCAAAGCCCCAGGCGGGAATGTGGCAGCCTGGGAGCGGCCGCTGTGCAGCAACTCGGTTGCAGTGCTTTCTGCGGGGTGGGAGGAACTAGTGCTCGTTTTTTGCACTTGGGATCCAGACGTACATCACAAAACAGCATTTCTTTGCTGTTGGACTCTAGGGGGCCAGAAAGTTCTTTCTTTCCCAACAAACCAGAATGTCCAACAGCCATAGGATGTGTTCATTACATTTTGCCAGAATATTAAAGAGGGTATGCTTTGGGCGCGGGGATGCAGGGAGGCACTGAATGCCGTGGCAAAAAGCACAGCCATGCTCACTCCTTACAGGGCCTGAACTCCTGAGCATGGGGTCGACTGTTCAGCTTCTAGGGTGAGAGGACCTACTGAGGGCAAACAAAGGCTGTTTATCTGCTCTTCTGTCTCCAGACTTGGGGAGCTGGGTCTCGTCTCTCAGGGAACCAGCCGGACACATCACGCCTCAGCTGTTTCAACTAGGAGGGACATCCAGCAGCGGGGAGGTCGGGGAGGGGCCAAGGTTCCTGACGAGGAGTCTGAGAGATGGGCCCCTGCCTCCGCGCCTCTGAGCCAGAAGAACCTGCAGCGAGCTCTTCCTTCCTTCTCTTTTAAAATCAACACCGTCCCCAGATTTGCTTTTGGCAAACACTGCTCAACCACTGCTGTTTTCCCTGAAGTCAGTGAAGAGAGAGAGTCAGATAATGAGCTGGCATGCACTTCTGAAATGTTTACTGTGTTCCTTAAAGCAAGGGACATGCTGGTTCCTAAACTAATTTGGGGTTGCTAGATCTTTTCCACTCTTTTTGGAGATCTCCGAAGTAAACACATGGACTTAAGTATAATTAAGCCATATCAGGGAGTCAAATAAACAGTCATGGGGCTTCCTAAAGGAGGAACCACGGCAGATCTGCCGATAGAATTTTTTTCTCGATTCTCCCAATGAAAGGAAAAAGAAATGTATGAGCTTTAAGATAATACATCACAGCACACCCCAAAGATTTGGGGGTGAAAGGCCAGATGGCCTTGACTTTGGCTCAAGGGAACCGAAAGCCTGACAGGACCACAATGACGGTGGCATACAGAATGGACACAGGTGTTCATGGAAAACCTTCTAAATACAAACGGGTTTTTGTAGTGGAGCTTATATTTGAGAAATCTGAGCCGCAATCTGGAAGATTTCACAGTCGTGGTTTTTTTTTTTTTTAAAAAAAACACCAAACCTCAGGGCCTCTAGTCGTGTGTGATTTCTGTAAGAACTGTAATAAAAAGTGTCCACGCAAGCCCTAAATTCCCACTTTCAAAATGAAGACCTGGGGTTAGGATGACATTTACATAAATTTCACTTGGTATTTTGGGTGCATGTTTTCCCAAGGAGTTCAAAGGCATTTATAGACGTTCTGATTAGTGCTTGTGATATCCCGGTGGGGTGGCAAATTCTATTAGCTCAGTTTTACAATTGGGAATAGAAAATCTTACAGCAGCCAAATGGTTTGGCAAAAACCATATGGTGTGTCACTGATAATGCTTTGAGAACAAAACAGGGTTTTTTCAGTCTCTCTCCCACATCCGTCCTCCGTCCAATTTGCTTGGAAGGTTTTTTTTAAAAAAAAATTAGATAATGTAAGGTGATTGCTAGGGTCTGTGAAAATTTCACTACGTTTTCAGCCTGCTGGGGCAGTGTTCACCTGTGCAGCAAGGAGCGACGTGGAGCTCCTCCCCTGCGTTTGTTGGGAAGGACAGACCGCCCGCATCATTCCAGCCATCTGGAGAACTAAGTCCGGAAAGCACAGATGGGCATCCTGAGCAAATAGTGTCCAGAAAAAACGCAGAGAGTGACTCCCAAGCCCCCTTCCTCTGCACAGCCCTCTCCGGCTCGCCGAGCGTGAGCTATAATGACTCCCTCCACTGCCAGAGTCCAAACGAGAAGTGGAGAAGGAGGAACAGGAAGAAAGACGTGGGCTTGCTGTCTAGGGCAGATGGCGTATCGGGAACAGATGCCAGGGACGGAGAAGACACTCCTCGACTCCTCATCGGCTGCCATTGTCGCTTCAAGGAGAGAGACCTCTGGGGTGCAGAGAACAGAGCAAGCGGTGGTCAGAGTGAGAGGTGCTGGCTGGGACTGTGGCTGCTAGGAGGAGGGGCAAGACCTCCTGGGCCACGTGATTCCACTTCAAGGCTTTTCAAGACCTTGCAGATGAAATTGTTCAGCTGGCCCAGTAATATCATTTGAGGAATTGTGGCGACGCAGTGGCCAGAAGAAGGTGCCATGAGGCACTGGTAGCCGTGGGTCCAGGAGCGCCACCCCTGCAGGCTGGCTCCTGGCACTGCCCTCTTCCCTGGTCACAGCTCTTCCCTTCACCGCAGCTGGCAGCTCACTGCGTCGGGGTCTCCATGGGCTGTGCTATCTGCCAGGACATCCCCTCCCCACCTTGGACACAGGCATGCATCCTGGTCAAATGTGAATTCCTCAGGGTAGCCCTCCTTCCCTGACCCACTGTAGGTGACCAATGACAACTGAGATGAAATCGTTAACTGTTACTTAGTGGCGCATTGGCTATTTCCACCACTGGGAGGTAAGCCCATGCAGCTGCAGACCCACTTTCTCCTGTTCGCCACTGCCTGCCCAGTGCTGACACAGAATCCACAAATACTTAATAAACTCATAAAATAGGTAGTTCATCAGTTTGGTCCAAAGAAACAACCACGCAAATAAGAGAGTGGCTGTAGGTAGAAGCGATGGGTTTGCCAGCCTCATACATGCAACGTCTGACATCAAGTCATATGGTTTTGCCTCCTCCTTCCCTCCATGCCCAAATTTTCCTTTTCTGGGACCTCAGTCTTCTGATCCCCAGCCCACACCACTGGCCCTCCCATCCGTCCCACATCCACTACCCAAGAGGAGAAGAGAAGGAAGGGGAGGCGTTCAGGCCCAGCCGTGTTTGCCGTATGGGAGTGACGTGTTGCCTCCTAACGTTGCCCTTGGAAATCGAGGGTCTCCTCCCTTAAAGGGATAGCTCTGCTGCTGCTGGAGAAGAGTGTATTCATTTGATTTTCCAATATTCACATCTTTTTCATGGTAAATATTTTCCATGGAATTTTATAGTTTGTGCTTGTTTGGGAGGAATCACTTACATTTGTTCTAATTTAACCATGCTTTGAAATACATGAGATTACAAATCTGAGCTCCTAATGACTATATTTTATGAAATTGGGACCACTCATTCAATTTTGAATAAGGGCTCCATAAACATTAACGGCATTGTTTTAAGCCTTTTTTTTTTTTTTTCTCAAAGAGAATTCCACGTCTCCCAATAGGAATTTCAGGAAAAAATCATCAGAAACAAAGGTACGAGCCTCTCCACACGGCTCTCCCAGCTACTGTTTCCACATATCCAGAGGCCTTTGTCAAAAGCAGAGAAATCCTCCAAGGAAGAAATTGCTTGGAAATCTGTCATTCCTACTAGAACACAAATACCAGTCTTCATAAGTGGTAAAAATAATTCAGAAGGAGTTAAGTAATAGGTAAATAGGATCTTAAAAGAGAGAGAGAGAGAATGAGAGGAAGGGTGAGCATAAAGTTAAGAGGCAGTGGGGTGAAGGGGGAGAGAAAGACTAGAGAGAGAACAGGGTTGTGTGTGTGTCACAGAGGAGCCCATTCAGCTCCCAGGGGGCCAGAAAACCCAGCCAGAGTTTAAAGATGTCAGCCATGGGTATACTGGGTGGTGGCATTTGCCTCAGAGCTCCTTTCCAATTATATAAAATGTCTTGAAACTTTGAAACCAATGAGGTGGGGGCAGCAAACTTTCCCATCGATACAATCATATCTTTTCCAGTTCCCCTCATTGAACTTAGCTATCCTTTTAAAAAGTCCACAAACATAAAACCATAAGTGTCCTACATTGCTTAACAGATCCAAAAGTATCAGTTCATGAAATTTGGAAGTTTATTTCATTTAGATAATAATTACACACTTAAAACTCACATTTACTTCAAACGTTTTTAATTTGGTATGACAAATGGCACATCTCTCTTTGCCAATTACCCAGAGGCAGACACCAATCTGACAAGAGAAGAAACCATTAGCACCACAGTGAAAAACAAATGGAAGTCTCCTGTTTTCTTGACTTCATATTTTCTACAGCGTCACGTTGTCATGTTCTTACAGGAAGGCGAGGGGAAAGGACAGAGGGAAACTCGGAACTCAGCGAACACATTTTAGCCGCAGGCAACTTAATCTCCTCCTTCTTGTTTGCTGAACTACCAAGATGAGCAACCTATGCGTCTTCAGAAATTCCTTTTGCCACCTTCGCAGATTCTAGAAACAGAAGATCTCTGCCCAGATTGAGACAAGCGCCTCTCCCCTTTCACACGTTAGTCTATTTTTGTGTAATCTGTGAGTTTCCAAACACGGACTGCGTTTCCCGCACCTGTTGTGCATGAGGAAACATGCTCTCCTGGGCCAGGGCCTGGCCATCGTGTGCATAGGAAGCAGTTCATGGACTCTCTCGTCTTCCGGCTGGTCGCCACTTGGCCGCCCTGATTCTCCACTCCTTGTGTTCTCACTGGTCTCCTAGAGTCTCTTCTTCTCAAATGCCCTCTAAGCTGCTATGGTCAGCATGATTTCTGAACCACACAGGTCTAGCCAAATTGGCCCCTGCTTAGAATCCTCCCATTGCTCCTGAGATACAGGAGTTCCACGCAGACATCCCTGGGAAATGCAGCCCTGGAAGACTTCCCGGCCTCATCTGCCACCCCCTCCCCACCCACTTCCTTGGCTGCAGCGACGCGCTCAACCACACAGCCCCAAAGCTGCCTGCTGTTGACACGGCCATGCCTCCCAGCCAAGGACCACTGCCAGAGTACTTAGGACCTGTTGGGCACTGTGATGGGTACCGGATGTGGAGATGGCCGCGGGGAGTTTGCAGTTCAGTAAATTCAAAGTAACGTAGTAAGGCGCTGGACTCGGCTCCAGTTGCCCGGACCTCGGAAGAGCACTCTGACCACCATCCCCCGCCCTGCTTGACCGAGAGGCCGTTCTTTCATGCTCGTGGAGGGAAGTTTAAAGACCATGTGTGTGATGCACTTCACATCCATTATGATAGTTACAAAAAACATAAAATAACAACTGTTGGCGAGGATGTGAAGAAATTGGAATCTTTGCGCATTGCTGGTTGGAATGTAAAATGGTGTGGCTGCTGTGGAAGAGACTGGTGGGTCATCAAAAAATCAACATAGAATTACCATATGATCTGGTAATTCCACTTCTGGGTATACACCAAGAGAATTGAAAGCAGGGCTCCAAGAGATATTTGCATGCCATATTCATAGCAGCATTAGTCGCAATAGCCAAAAGATGGAAGCAACCCAAATGTCCATCAACAGGTGAATGGATAAACAAAATGTGGTATATTCACACAATGGAATGTTATTCAGCTTAAACTTAAAAAGGAAGGAAATTTTGACACACGCTACAACATGGACAAACTTTGAAGACGATCACGCTGAATGAAATAAGCCAGAGACAATAGGAAAACCATTTTATGATTCCACTTACGTGAGGTACCTAGAGTAATCAGATCCACAGAGACAGAATGGAGAATGGAGAATGCCAGGGGCTGGGAGAGAGGGAACAGGGAGTTAGTGTTTAATGGGGCCAGAGTCAGTTTGGGAAGATGGAAACAGTTCTGGAGATGGATGGTAGTGATGGCTGCACAGCAATGCAAATGTACATAATGCCACTGAACTATACACTTAAAATGGTAAATTTTCTGTGTATTTTACCATAATAAAAAAAATTGCATATGTAGAATATTTGTTTCGACCATGATGCAGTCACAGGGCCTAGATTTACACTCCCACATTAAACAACAACCAGACAAAACAACTTAAAAAAAGATATAACAACAATTTTCAGACACAGGCCAACAGGCAGCACAGGACAGTGATCTTTGAGAGAAGAGGAACAAGTGAGATGAGCCCGCTGGCCGCCCTAGCTTACTACCTAGAAAACATTTCCAGGCCACACTGCAGGAGGGGGCAACTCGAACAGAACCTGGGGTTCTCCCTCAAATGAGGAGATGGAGTTGAGAGTCCTGGGAAGCCAAGGAGGCTAGAACTGCAGGGCAGTGCTCTGGAGAGGAGGGCGCTGCAGGGGAGGAGCGAGTTGCATGGAGAGAGAGCTCTGGGGCTCTGTGGGGGGCTGCCTGGAAACGTCAGCTGAGTACCCATCAGCTGTGGATATGAGGCCAGGAAAGAGCACCCCCAGAAAGGAACAAGCAGAACAATCTTGATGCTCACAAAGGGCTAGGAATGGTTAGTGTTCCCACCAAAGCGGAGAAACCTTATCATACACAGGGCCCTGGGAAGAGTAGCCAGAAGGATATTGCCTCAAGAGTGGGGCAAAATTAGCCCTATGCTAATGGCCATTCTGGTCTCACCTAACAAAGCTTAAAAGCAATCCTCAGAATGATTGAGCTGTTTCCAAATAGCTCCCCAGAACAAAGCTCAGGGACACGTAAAGGAATATAAACATATCCAGGACCCAACAAAATAAAATGTACAATTCTCATACCTGATCAAAAATCATTAAGAATACAAAGTAACAGGAAAATATGACACATGATCGGGGGTGGGGGTGGGGGGGGCAGCGGAAATCAATAGAAACAGACCCAGGAATGACACAGATAATAGAGTTAGTAGAAAAGGTGTTAAATAGCTACTATAACTAGATTTTGTATGTTAGGAGGGTAGAGGAGAACATAATAATGTTGAAAAGAAATGCGGAAGATATGAAAAAAAAGCCATTGGTAGGGATAAAAAAAGATGTCTAGGATTAACAGCAGGTTACACACTATGGAACAAAAATTTAGTGCACTTGAAGACTAAATGGCAGGAGAAGCCATCCAAGATAAAACAGAGAGAGTAAAAAGATGGAGGGAAAACCTGGAACAGAGCGTTAGTGAGCACTGGGGCAAATCCGAACAGCCTAATATACATGTAATTGAAGTCCCTGAAGGAGAGGCAGGTGGGGAGAAAAATATTTGAAGAAATAATGGTTGAAAGTTTTCCAAATTTGGGGAAAAGTATAAATCCATGAATACAAGATACTCAATGAACCCTGAACACAAGAAATACGAAGACAGCTTCACTAAGGTACATCATAATAAAATTGCCCAAACCCAGCGATAAAGAGAGAACTTTAAAAGCAGCTGGAGTGGGAGAGGGGGAACACATTATGTGCAGAGGAACAAATGTACGAATGACGGCAACGTCTCATTGGAAACAATGTGTGCCAGAAGACAGTACAGCAACATTTGAAAATTTTAAAACTGCCAATCCAGAATTATTTACCCAGCAAAAAAAAGACTTTCAAAAATAAAGGTGAGAAAAGGACTTCTTCAGATATACAAAAGCTGAAGAAATTCATCACCAGCAGACTTTCACTGCCAGAAATGATAAAGTAAATCCTTGGAGCAGAAAGCAAATGATAACAAAAATTTGGTTGTACACAAAGAAATGATGAGGACCAGAAATGATAAATATTGAGTAAATATAAAAGAAAGTTTATCTTATTTAAAAAAAAATCTTTAAAAGAGAACTGACTACCTCAAGCAAACATAATAACAATATATTGTGGGATTTGAAATATAAGTAAAAATGAAAAGTATGACAGTAATAGCACAGAAGCTGGGAAGGGAGAAATAAAAGTACAGCCTTGCAAGATTGCTATACTATATGTGAAGTAGCCTAATATTACTTGAAGACAGACTGTGATAAGTTTAAGATGTATACTGTAAGTCCTAAAGCACCTTCTATTTGAAAAAAAAGAGGCATGGGGAGTAAGCCAACAGAGGATGTAAAAAGAAATAATAAAAATTACTTAATTTATCCAAAGGAAGTCAGGAAGAAGGAAACAACATATGAGACAAATAGAAAACAAACAGCAATACAGTAGATTTAAACTCCATTATACCAATAACCACATTAAATGTAAATGCTCTAAACACCTCAAATAAAAGGCAGAGATTATAGATTGAATAAAAAAGCAGGAACAAACTACATACTGACTAAAATAAACCCACTTTATTAAAAAGACATAGATAAATTAAGAGTAAAAGGATGGAAACAGAATATGTCATGATGAAACTAATCAGAAGAAAGCTGGAGTGGCTACGTTAATATTAGACAAAATAAATTTCAGAGTAAAGTGTATTAACAAGGATGAAGAGAATCATTTAATAATGATAAAGGAATCCATTCATCAAGAAGACATAACAACCCTAAATGTTTGTGCCCCTAATAAAAGAGCTTCAAAATACCTGGGACAAAACCTAATAGGACTAGAAGGAGAAACAGACAAATCTACAATCACAGTTGGAGACTTCAGAAAACTCTCTTAATTGATAGAACAAGTACACAGAAAGTCAGTAATATGTAGACGTCTTGAACAATACTATAAGACAATTTGACCTGATTTGACATTTATAAAATACCCTACCTAACTATGGCAGAATACACATCATTTTCAAGTGCATACAAACACTTACTAAGATAGATCTTATGCTCAGATCTTATGCCCTCAAAAAAAGGGATAAATTTACAAGTATTCAAATCATACGAGGTATATTCTCTGACCATGATGAAATTAAGTTAGAAATCGATACCTGAAGGTTATCTGAAAAATCCCCAAATATAATCACGTGTCACCTAATAACAGGGACCTGTTCTGAGAAATGCATCATTAGGTGATTTCATCACTGTGGGAACATCATAGAGTGAACTTACACAAACCCAGCTGGTATAGCCCACTACACTACACTCTTAGGCTGTATGGGACCATCAACGTATATGAGTTCCGTCATTGACTGGTACATCATATGGTGCATGGTTGTTTTGGAAACTAAAAAATATACTTCTAAATAACTCATAGGTTGAAGAAGAAATCACAAAGCATATTAGAATGTATTTTGAAATGAATGAAAATAAAAACACGACATGTCGAAATGTATGAAATGCAACTAAACCAGTGCTTACAGTGAAATTTATAGCACTAAACATCTAATCAGAAAACAAGAAATGTCTTGAAACAATGACCTTAGCTTCCACCTTAAGAAATGAGAAAAGGAGAGCCAGACCTGATGAGCCAGCAGTTAAAGTTCGGCGTGCTCTGCTTTGGTGGCCTGGGTTCGGTTCCCCGGCACGGAACCACACCACTCATCTGTCAGTAGCCACGCTGTGGCAACTCACACAGAAGAATGAGAAGAACTTACAACTATAGACAGCTATGTACTGGGGCTTTGAGGGGGAAAAGAAGGAAAAAGTAGGAAGATTGGCAACAGATGTTACCTTAGGGTGAATCTTCCCCTGAAAAGAAAAAAGAAATGAGACAAGAAGAGAAAATTAATTTCAAATTAAACAAAAGACAAGAAATAATAAAGATAATGACAAATCAATGAAATAAGGAAAAGAAAAATGATAGAGAAGATCAATGAAACCAAAACCTAGATATTTCAAAAGATGAATCAAATTGATAAATCTCCAGCCAGACAGATTTGGAAAGACAGACAAAGGAAACAAATTATTAACATTAGAAATAAGAGAGGAGAGACATCACTACAAATCCCACAGGCAAAAAAAGTTAATAATGAAAGAACATTATGGACAACTTTAAATGAATAAATTCAATAACTTGGATGAAATGGGGAAATTACTTGGATGACACAAACTTCCAGAGCTCACTCAAGGAAAAAATAGATAATCTGAATAGCCCAGCTTTATATCTATTAAAGAAATAGGACTTATAGTTAAAAATCTTCTCAGAGAAAATCCCAGGCCCACATGGCTTAGCTGAAGTGTATAAATATAAATATTTATTGCCTCAAGAGCGGGCAAAATTAGCCCTATGCTAATAGCCATTCTGGTTCTGCCTAGAGAGTTCCACCAAGTAGTTAAGAAAGAAACAAAATCAATTCTACACACATTTTTCCAAAAAACTAAAGAGGAGGGAACATTTCCCAACTCATTCTCTGAGGCCAGCATTACCCTCATGCCAAAACCAGAAAATGGTATTACAAGAAAATTATAGAGTGATATGCCACGTGAACATAGACACAAATATTCTCAACAAAATTTGAGCATATAGAATTCAATATATGCAAAAAGGACAATACATCGTGCCTATTTGCTCTTCAAAAGAGAGTATTATGAAAATTAAAAGCTATGCCACAGACTGGGAAAAAAACATCTGGAAAGCATAGGCCTGGCAGTGGACTTGAATCTAGGAGATAGAAAGAACTCTTGTATGGTTCAATAGTAAGATAAACCACCCAATGAAAAATAAGCAAAAGATTTGATTATACACTTTATCAAAGAAGATACGTAGATGGAAAATAAGCACATGAAACGATTCTCAACACTATTGATTATTCCAGAAACACAAAATAAAACTATAAGAGGACACTACTGCACACTGGCTAGAATGGCTAAATTAAATAGGCTGACCACACCAAGTGCTGGAGAGGATGTGGAGCTTCTGGAACACTCATACACTGCTGGTGGGATTGTAATATGAATAAGCCACTTTGGAAAACAGCCTGGCAATGTCTTAAAAAGTTAAATATACACCTACCATATGATACAGCCATTCCACTCCTAGGTACTTGCTCAGCAGAAATTAAAGTATATGTCCATAGAAAAACCTGGGCACAAATATTCATAGAAGCTTTATTTGTAATAGTAAAAATCTGGAAACAGCCCAAATGTCCATGAAGAGGTGAATGGATGAACAAATTGTGGTATATCCACACAATGGCACGCTACCCAGCAGTAAAAGTGTATGAATTATTTATACGCCCAATAACATGGATGAAGCCCCAAATAATTATGCTGTATTAAAGAAGTCAGACAAAAAATCCCATACCGTATGATTCCATTTACATACGGTTCTGGAAAATGCAAACTAATTTATAATGACAAAAAGTAGACCAGTGGTTCTCTAAGGACGGAGGAGGTGAGGGGATGGAGGGTTATGTTCATCATTTGATCATGATGACGGTTTCCTTGACATATATTAAAACTAATCCAATTATTACCTTTAAATATGTACACTTTATTACAACAATTTTATTTCAATAAAGCTACAAAACACATTTTAAAAATTACATCTATACCTCTGTTAAGTGAGTGATACTACACCCATTTTGAAGATTAAGAAATAGTCTCCGAGCAGGAACCCAGGGTTTTTGGAGGCTGCTCCCAGGGCCAGCTTGGCATATTTGTGGGTCTTAGAAGACCCACCCTTGCCTACTCTA
This sequence comes from Equus przewalskii, assembly GCF_037783145.1. Lineage (NCBI taxonomy): Eukaryota > Metazoa > Chordata > Mammalia > Perissodactyla > Equidae > Equus > Equus przewalskii. The sequence goes on from NC_091855.1 coordinate 42,645,052, forward strand.
TGGGTGGTTGCAAAGGACTGAGGGTGAGACAAGCTCCTCCTGTCCCCATCCCAGCCACCTCTGTTTGCCCAGTTAACTACTATCGATTTGAGGAAACTCAGCTCAAAATTTGGCTCCTCCTAGACATCTTCCTTGGACCTGAGGAGGGGTCTGGGATGCCCACCTGCCCTCTGATCGGCACCGTAATCAGCCTGGTCTAAGCCCCATCATCTGTGGGTCACTCCTGGGACACTGTGGGCAACTTGGTCCTATATCCTCAGTTCACAGCACAATGCTTGGCCCCAGAGATGTACTGGGTGAATAAATGAATAGGGGTAGGAATAGGTCTCAAACAAGGGCAGGAACAAGGCTTCCTTCTGGAAGACGCAGAAACAGCTGAGGTTAAAGGTCCAGGAACTAGGAAGCGTGACCTGCATCTACTCCAGATGACACCCCTACTGCTGCTCATAAATGGGGACAAAGAAGTGAACTAGTAGCGTCTCCACCTGAGCCCTGACACGTCTTCCTTATTCTATCTCAGGATCGTCCTTGGCTCCAAGAAGGGACCTTCTCAGGTGGCCATGGTCATCTTCGGCCTTACCAGGACCCACAAGGAGAGGCTGCAGAACAGGCTGCGCCAGCATCAGCCTTCGTAACAAGGAAGATCCAAGAGGAGAGGCAGATGTAACTGTACTAAGCCCCTGTTTATTCCCTGAGATGCCAAGAAAGAGGGAAAAGTTCATGTCAATAGGCTCAAGCTGTTGACCAGAACTGAGCTGACTCATGCAGTATCTCCCCTTTTGGACGAGGTCCCTCAGTGGGTTCCAGAAAGGCTGAGTGCAGCTCCATCGGACCCTGCCCCCAATAACCACAATTCATTCCTAAATGAGCATTCCTTTCTCTCCCCCACATTCCCATCAGTCCCCAGATTAGCATCGCCAAAGGAACCCCCGTGGGAATCTGGCTTCCACCACCTGCCAATGCCCTTCTCAGTGCCAGGAGCTTGGGCTTGTTGGGCCGGACAAGTTCCAGAAGGCATGCCTCTCTGGATTCAGTGCTTTGCTTCTGCAGGCAGTTGTTTCGTAAACGCCAGAAAGTGTCTTAGATGGGCAAACCTGAAAAGGAGGCAGAGGCCTTCTAGATACCCCCAATTCCTTCATCCCAACAAAAAGATGTACACCTGCCCTTGGTTAGGTCCTGTGTGGAGAAGAAAACAGAGAAGCAGCAGCCCCAGCCTGGCCTCCAGGAGCTCAGATATGGTGGAGACAGAGGGGCAAAGAGAGGAGAGACTGTCACTGGGGGCAGTGAGGGTGCAGAGGGGAGAGGGTCAGGAAAAGCTTCTGGAGGAGGTGAGCTAAGCCAAGATTTTAAGAAGGGGACCACCCAGACAAGGCAAGACCAGAAAGGCCTATTCTAGGAAGAGGCATCAGTGTGAGCGAAGGCACAGATGCCCAGGAGCAGGGCATGTATGTGAACAGTGTGGTGTGATGGGGTGTTAGTCGGGGGCTGTGAGTACGAGTACCCCACACAGCCTGCTCAGAGCAGGGGCTGAAGAGTATGACTTAGTGCTCTATTTATTGACTAATGTGTACCCTTGCTATAATTCACCTTTTTTAATAGCTTATTTTATTTATTTACCTTGGTAGGTGATACATAGCTATGGTACAAGTTTCAATGGCATAAAGTGAAGACTAAGTTTCCTCTTTCACTTCTCTAGGACTCTGGGGAAACACTGGAAGAGCCAGAGCCTGGATCCACAGAAAGAAAAAAAGGGAGGGGGGAACCATTTTTGATGCATTGCTGGACTCACAGGAAATAAGTGAAATCTCTAAAGACCAGCACCCATCCCCCTACACACACGCACATGCACACACACCAACAACAAAGGAACTAGCATGAGCTGGAACCAGATGGGCCTGGAGCTAAGAACCAGGCGGGGAGCGAAGTTGCCCTGAGGGCAGCGCCAACAGCAGCACCCCCAGCGGCACGGCCTCCGGACAACGAGTCCCACAGCAGGTGGGGGGCCAGCCCAGAGCCCCGCAGAATCCAGACCCTTGAGGATGATCATCTGGCGGCTCACAAAAGCAGAGGCAAGTCCTCTTAGAGGAAAAACCTTTCCAGTCCAGCCCATCAGAATTTCCACGAGCCAAAAAGCAGATCGCTGAGTAGAGAGGAGCACGGGAGCCAGTAGAAACGACAAAAAGATTTAGACCCTGAGGACGCCAGACACTGGAATTAGCAGAAACAGAATACAGGACAGGTTTGCAGAACATGTTTAGAGAAAACAAGGATGAACTGGTAAAGAGGAGCGAGCAGGGGACTATATGAGGAATGACCGTGCAGATCTTAAGAGGAACCAAAAGGGACTTCCAGAAATGAAAGACAGGATTTTGGAAATAATTAACTCAATGGACAGATCAAACAATAAATTAGACACCACTACCCAAAATGACTGTTTCACGTCTTCTTTCTCCTCAAATCCCAACACCCCTTCCTTCATCCTTGCTCCCAGCTGATGCCTCCTTGAGAAATGGCAGCAATCAGAAGAGATTTCCCACCAGTTTCCACGCTCACATCACCTGCGTGCCAGCATCAGTACCGCACGCTCAGCCCTCGTTCCCATTGCTAGTGATGAACTTTTCATGCCCCAACCTGAAGGCAATTCCACCTGTGTTCCAGAACCATCTCTCCGCACGCCCTGAAGGGCGTTGCCCCACACATTCTCTCTGCTCTTTCCCACACTATTCACCTTCTGTCTCTACTGGAACATTTTCATCACCTCCTCATGACTTCACCGTGGAGTGAAATGGATTCAACGCTCGGAGCCAATGCTTTTCTTTCATCACTTAGATAGCTACAATTCTATCACTAGGAGCTTCTCCAGGAAAGGCGCAAATGAACCGTATTTCCTGAGTCTTGCATATTCACCAATGTTTGTTGCCTTTGTATTTGAATGACAGTTTGGTTAAGTATAAAACAACATACTTAGGTATGACGTGGGCATTGTCCCTCTCCCAGCCATGGAGAAGACCAAGGCCAGACTGATGTTTTCCTCTTGTAGGGGACCTGACTGCTTTCCCTTGGTTCCCTTTTTATCTTTGAATTTTAGTAACTTTAATCAGGAACGCCTTAGTGTTGACCAACGTATGCATTTCCCCTGGAACACAATATTCTTTTTCAATCTGTAGATTCACGCTTTCTTTTTATTTCTAGAAATATTTCTTTTTTTTTTTCCCCCTGCTTTATCTCCCCAAATCCCCCCTGGTACCTAGTTGTATATCCTAGTTGCAGGTCCTTCCAGTTGTGGCTAGAAAGATTTCTTAAATTATAATTTTAATTTTTTTTCATGATCTTAGTTCTTTTATTCTTCAGACTCATCAGGTACAGGAATTTGGGGTCCTTTTAGCTACCTTCCCATATTCAGATCCTTTTAAATGCCTTGTTCACTTCCATTTCATTGTGCTCACTTTCTTCTCAATGCTGCCCTCCACATACCTTGCTGTGCTGTCAGAAGTGTCTGTTCCTCTTTGTGCTGATTCCAAATGCCCTTTATATCTGTAAATGCTTGTGTTTTCTCTTCCACATTTTCCTGAGTTCTCCAAATGCCCGTCTCATTTCCTTCTCTCATGCCATGTCTTCCTTGACATCCATCTCTGCTTTAAACTCTTGCTTTACAGAGGCAACTAGTCCATGTTTTCTTTTTTAATTTTTGGCAATATGTTTTGTCATAAATTACATCTGCTCCATGACAATTTGTTCTGATTTTTTTTTTTTTTAAAAAAGGGGGAAAGAGAGATTAAAACTGTGCATGTACGTCATCCATTTTCAGAGAAGCCCAGTGGCCCCACCTTCGATGGGTGCACTGACGACAAATTATGCAGTGAGCCCCTGCTTGGGGCTCTCTCTGGGTCTTCCTTCTGTACCTTCTGCCATCCCTTATAGGCCCATAAAGGGCCTTTTTCCCCAACTTTGGTTCCTAAAATCCTCTCCATTCCTTGGTGCCCTGTGAACTGCTGTGTCTTTGCAGAGACCTAGCTATTTCCCACAACATGAGGCAAGAGTTTAGGGACCTCCCATCTCTACAACCATGTATGTATCCTTCATCCAGATGGCCTGCAGGATTGCTGATACGTCAGTGGAACCATGACCTTTCAGCCTGGATACACTTCAGCCTTCCCGGTTGGTGGCTTAGAGGAGAAACCTCAGTGCCAAGGGAGAAAGAAGAGGGGAAGCGCCTTGACCATCCTGTGAATGGGCGCAGTCTTCCGTCTGCTTTGGGTGCTAAGAACTCAACTCTGGTGACTGTCAGAGTCAGGCAGCACTTCAGTCTGTGCACTAACTTTCCCTCTGACTCATTATGATGCCCCCTTGTTTTCTTTATTCCTGCTTTAGGGTGTGCATATACAGATACGTCAACAGCCATGAGAGACGGGACTGGTCAAGGAAGGCATTTCATGGGGCTGGAAGAGGAGACATTGTTTCAAAACCACCGAATCTAAGACAGTGACAACAAGATGCTGGTGTTCATTGAATCTCAAGGAAAGCTAGTGAGTAGGACGTGAACTTTGAGCTGTTTTTTGACTTCTTGTGGGTGATGAGGACGAATCAATCCTCACGCAGCCTTTTGCCCGGGCCAGCCAGGGCCATAAGGGGCTTTCTTGGTTCCTCCGGGGAGGATGCTGCAAAGCTGCAGCCACAGCACAAATTGGGGTGTCGGGAAATTGGGTACAATCCCAGCCTCTGTGACACGGCAGAGGGTATCTTACTGCAGAACCTCATGTCTACACTGCAGTTGGAAACACCTGCCTCAGAGAGCGATTGCGAAGATTTCCTGGGATGTTACCTTAAAAGCATCGAGCTAAGTGCCTGGAGCCCAGCAGCCTGAAAACACCATTTGGCTCAATTTTCCTCTTTTTGAGCCCGGCAGAAGCTGGAGGACCATTCCAGCCGTCATCATCTTCCTTTCCCTGATGCGGACCATCATTCTCATCCATTTTAACCCTGCAACTCTTACAAGGCTGTTTTGATGCCAGGAAGCTTTTGATGCATCAGCATGAAAATGGCCTTGTCAATTTTTTAAAATCACTTTCCTTTTATCAGGTAATGTCCAAGGCAGATCCGGACACTTATCCCCATCCCATCGCCTTCCCCTCCCAGTGACATCACAGTCGACTTTTCCCTTATGTTTTCTACACTTCTTTCATTTTCCAGCTCCATTTTCAACATCTTCTTTTCTTTTTTTTTCAGTAGCTCTCATTTTCTTTATGTTAGATTTGTCTGAGTTCTTACAAGTAGATATTATTTCTACAATCAGAAAAAAATACAAAACAACTTAAAATAAATAACACAGTCGTGTTGCTGTGCCTGCTTAGTGAACCGGTGGGAGTTTCGTGGAGATTCTCCTGTGCCGTGAAAGGGTGAGAACGTCCTCCACTCTCGGACAGCTCCAAGCGGGACAGCCTCAGGGTGAGAATGAAACCCCGTCGACTGGAATCTTTGAGCCGTCTCTGGCCAGCCGTCCAGCTTTGGTCAAGCAGCTACCCTCTTTGTTCCTCAACTGCCAAATGCAGAGAAGAGCAGCTCCAGCTCACCAGGTGACTGTGATGTGAGGAATAAATGAGGTAAAACACTTGGAACGGAACCCCGCACATCAGAGCCATCACTATGCACACAATCAAGAAAGGAGAACGCAGCCAAAAGTCCCGTAAAGGAGCAGGGTCCTTTCCTAAAAAGGAATGAAGTATCAGTACGGGCTGCAACCTGGAGGAACCTCGAAAACATTGTGTTAAGTGAAAGAAGCCAGGCACAAAAGACCACATGTTGTCTGATTCCGTTTCTATGAAATGTCCAGAACAGGCAAATCTATAGAGATGGAAAGTAGATTAGCGGTTGCCTAGGGCTGGAGGGTGGAGGGAACAGCAAATATTGGCAGTGAGCGCTCAATGAGTACGGGGTTTCCCTTGGGGATGATGAAAAGTTCTGGAACTAAAAGCGATGGTTGAACAACCTCATGAACGTACTCAATGCCACTGAACTGTGCATTTTAAAACAGCTAAATGGTAAATTTTAGGTTATTTGTATTTTACTATTGGAAAAAAATTACGAGGGTCCATCCTCTGAATTTTCAAATGGGAACCAAAATAAGCTCCCAGTTATTAAGCTCTTAAGTTATTAAGCAGCCAATTCTATATCTTAATTGAAAATCAATGAGCAAGGTCCCTGGAATGCTAAGGGAGAGATGAGACTATTCGCAATGCAGACCATGAGCACACTCTGCTTTGAATGATCAATGGCTCCTGTATCATTAGCTTTGCTGCTTACCAAACCTCTTTGACATTTAGGAGCTTGAAACAACCTCTGATTTATTACCTTCATGTGGGTCAGCTGGGCTGTTCTGGTCCAGGCCAGCTTGGCTGATCTCTGCTGGGCTCTCTCCCATGTCTGTGGTCAGCTGGCAGGTCAGCTGGTACCTGGAGGACCTAATAGGGACTTACTCACATGCTTGGCCGTTGGAGGCCTGGTCAGTTGGGGAGCCTCAGCTGGAAGGGCTGGTCTCTGTTCCAGTGGTCTCTCATGCTCCAGGCATCTAGCCTACCTCCACGGAACAGCTGGAGGGAGAAGCCATAAGCCTCTGGAGGCCTGGGTTCCAAGTACACAGCCTCACTTCCACCACATTCGATTGGTCAGAGCAAGCCACACCCCAGCCAGATTCAAGTGGTTGGGGAGTGGGGAGGAATAGGCCCCAGTTCCTGCTGGGAGGAGCTGCTAAGAAGCTGTGGCTATTGGCCCCCTATTCCTGTAACTGCGGGCCCACCAGAACCAGTTCCACTGACCCCATCTCCTGTCAACAGAGTGACTAAGAATTGCCTTTCAGAAAATCTGCAAAGTCACGCAGCCAGGGCATTTGCAAAAGAAGAAATCGTGACCTGAAATGACACAGAACCAACGATCCTCCTTCCCACGGAACCCCAGGACCAGGAGATGACAAGAACTTGAAAGCTGGACTCTTATCAGAATCTAGGGGTCCCTCATTCAGGAAGATTCATTGTTAAAATTCCTCCCCTACCTCATCAAAAATGTTTAGAACCCCGTCATAAATGTTTAAAACCCCATCATAAATGTTTAAACCTTACCGTAAATGCTTGAAGCCCACCGATCAAAACCTATCCCACCAGCATTTCCATGTGCCAGCCTGTTCTCCCTAACCTCTTAAATTTCACCCCAAATCCTGAATTGGGGAGACACATCTGAGGGCACACTCCCCCTGTTCTCCCTGCAGATCAATCTCACAGAATAAAACTGATCTCTTTTCCCAAAGGCTGATGCCATAATTAATTGGCTGGTTTATGTGCATCCAGCAAATGAACCCCGATTTTGTGCAGTAACACTCCCGTGCTCCTGAAATGAACGGTGTTAAAGACCCCAGATGCCCAGTTTCTGTGGTTTGTTCCCCAGATGGTGCTGAAGCCCCACTGCATCCCCGTGTGCACCACACTTCTCCCCTCCGGGGTGGGCTTGGAAAGGGTGAGGCGTAGAAATGCGGGCAGGGTGTCTGTTTTGCACGTCACTTAGTAAAATAATATAGCTGAAAATGTCACAGCTTGCATTTCAGGGCTGTGCAAGGGCCCCTATGTGAACAGCTGCACGGGAGGAGCCCTGTCAATGTATCTTCCTTGCTTTTCTTTACAGCTCTGTGTTTCTTTTTGTTTCAGAACTAAATAGGCTTCCCGCCCACTTTCTTGGACCTGTGTCCAGAACCTCTTCCTCTCAGCAGCTGACGAGGCCTCTGGACCTTCAACAGGGCTGGGGAGGGGCTCCTTCCAGGGGGAAGAAATAGAGTGAGCAAAGGCAGGGACAGGAAGCCCGAGCCTCTGTCCAGGGTGGCCAAATCCAGCAGAGTTCTCATCCAAAAAGGCAAGCTAAGGTGCGTGGTGAAGAGCCTGAGACAATAAGGGAAGGCGACTGGACTTCATATCCGTGGAAATAGGGAGCCACTGAAGAGTGTGGAGTGCCGTGGTCAGGGCCATGTGTGGGAAAGCCAGCAGCAGCGTGTACAGACAGATGAAGTTCAGAGAGGTCAGAGGCAGAATGGGCCATTTTGGAGGCTGTCGACACCATCTGGGTGTTGGAGACCTGAACAAGCACGATGGCGAGATGTCACAGAGGTAGAATGGACACAATGTGACGACCGCTTAGATGTGGGAGGAGAGGAAGGAGTGGACAGTGAAGGATGAGTGGGGACAGATGACAGAGAAAGCACTGGCACCGTGCATCAGAACAGGGCGGAGAAGATGCAGGGTGTTTCCCGAGAGAAGGGAACAAGGGTCTGGTGAGTTTGGCCACAGGCTCTAAGACTCCAGAGCACCGGATACCCACCAGGGGGTAGGGCTGGGGCTGGCAGGCGCCCTGCAGGCAGTGGGGGCCAAGGAGCCACGGGCGCTGCCCCGTTTGCCACCTCGTCCAAGGCCAGCCCTGCAGTCTGACGTCGTGCCGCCGCCACCGGGTCTAAAACCCAGCTTTCAGGATTGAGCAACAGCGTTTTCTCCTCCCAGATGAAAACCTGCCCAAAAACCAGGCCCGGATTTCTCCCCTGCTCTCTCCAACGCTTGGAGCGCTCCGCAGTTGGCCACAGCTGTATCACTCACAACAGATTTTACAAGGCTGTCCTTCTGCCAGGATCCTTTTAGAAGTAAAAATAGCTGAAATCAGCCCGCTCTCCCGGAACCGTGAAAACATTTCCCCACACCTCAGGCGTTCACCTACCGCCGTGTCACCCTGTGCCCAACAGGCTTCTCACGAGAACAGTTCGCGGAACCTCGAGGGGCCGTTCTGAGGACTCATTTTGTACACGCTTCCACTCGGGGCTCAGCTTGAAATGGGCGTGCAGCTGGGGACAGAGGCGACTGCCTTCTTGGGCACCGCTCAGGTGCACTTAATCACACAAGACACCCGGGTCATGAAAAAGAAGTGCTTCCAACTCGTAACGGTGCCCTGCCGGGTCACATGTTGCTGGGGGTCCCATTCCGGTCACCATCAACACTCCCAGCATCACGGACCCGGTCTTTGGGCATGTGTTCTCAGGTCAGCTACAAAAATATCTCTAAGATTTTTTAGCTAATGGTGCATTCACGAGGTCATTCAAGGCTAAGACCAGGCGGATTAAAAGATCCGATTCTTTCCTGAGGCCCTTGGTTGTAAAGGACCAAAGAAACCGTAAAACAAAGATTTATTCAGTTGCAGTCGGACAGCTCAACAGCACAGCCCCGTAAGAACCAGGAAAAAAGAAACATCTGGCCAGAAAATCGCACTTGTTTACAAAAAAAAAAAAAGGTTTAAGAGTCTTCTCCAGCTTCACCAAGTTCTTGGACTAAAATTAGGCTGAAAATTAAAAACAATGTCGAATCTGGAGAGTGCAGGGGCAACACGGCAGGAGAAAGAACATCTTGTTTCTTCCTTATCCAGCTGCCTCTGACCACGCTCCCCTCCCGAGCACCCTGGGGAGAAGCCTGCCCGGCTAGGTAGCCCCCCGGGGATCACACAGCTGTGCGCTCCCGGCACAGGTGGCCCGGGTTGCCTCTGCTTTGAGGACAAACCCTTTCGTGGAGAGGGTCTGTTCTGAGCAGACACTCCGAGAAGAGAGAGGGCCATGTTTTGCTGCCCCTGATGATGAGCCTCTCTTCCCAGCCCAGTGCCAATAGCCCTCGTGCTGCTGCCACTCAGATATTGACAGCTGTCTATGGAGGGGGATGGGTGACTCTCTGGAGACGTGGACAATGGCTGTTTTGTAAGGAGGGAAGCCTGCTCTTGGCCTGAGTCAGGAAACTCAGCTTCTTTTCCAGGCCGGCCGTTGACTCAGCGAGGGCTCTCAGGACAAGCCCTTTCTGCTCAAGTTGGCCCAGCCCCCTCCCGCTGTGCGCAGTAGCCGGGGATGGGAGTCCCAGGACTGGGCAGGGGCCTTCCGCTCTCCCTGGGATGCTAATGGGATTAATGGGTTAAGACTGGAAGATGCTTTAAACTTCTTGGCACAAAGCTGTCTCAAACATGGTAATTAATAAATCTTCCCAAAGAGGTGGATTAAGGTCAGGAGTTGCTGGGGGGCCTGGGGAGTGGGGTTGGCTCTGTTTCATGGCTGGGTCTCCAGAGCTGATGGGGAAGGACATGGCATCTGCCATTTGCAGCCTTGTTCACGGCACAGCGATGGTGACAACAGGTGTCCCTGGGTCCCTGGGCTGTGCGTGTGAGCAACCCATACTCACCTTTGTTAAAAAAGTAGCCAGTCTTTGAAAAGCTCGCAGTACTGTGGAAATATAAAGATACGCTGTCACCATGAAATTAAAGGCTAGAGGAGAAATGAAGTCATACCGCCAAAGCAGAATGGAGTTAACCAGCCAACTGCTGTGGCGTTAGCTGTGAAGCGCCATTTTGTGGAAATCAGCGATGAAGCTTCTAATAGCACCCAGTAAGGAAAATGATGATCAGACTTCTAACCAGGCATAGGGTTGCCCCACTGGTGTCTTCAAAGGGGGCCTGGAAATTTTTGGCAAATCTTGAGGGATCAGGACCTGAGTGTCTCCACATCCCACGTAAAGGCAACATTCCTGGAAATCTTGCACTGCCAGATGCCAAGCAGAGAAGACCACTAACGAAGCCGTGAGTTTTGTTACCGTGGTTCCTTCTGGGATGAACTATGGCCTTGGTGAATCATCCAGGCTTCCAGTCTCTTACGTCTTGCACCACCGCCTCCACGGCGTGGACAGTCTGTGGATGGTCCCCCTTCTGCTGCCCTCCAGAGCAGGGAACTTGTGAGTCCCAGAACCTGGCTTTCCCTGAGGATGTCAACCACCACAATGACCAGAATCAGGCTCGACGAGAGCTGGGTTCATCTCTAACCAGGTGAACGCAGAGTTCCACGCTGTTCCTTCCCACCCCTTCAGCCCTTCCAAGGGTTCTCAGGGCACCTCAAAATTCCCCTCTTGTGCCACAAATCGCTGGCCTGGGGACACGGATGCGATGTCGCCTGCTCCCAAACTCCCCACAGTGTTAGATTCCAGCGGCCTGCCCAGCGAGCGTCACCTGGCACCGTGCTCTCCGTGGGCTGCCGTGGCACTGAGCGTTCTCCCTCCGGCGAGCCTCTTTGGGTTGTGATCCTGGGAAGCCTTCCCAGACCAACCTCAGCTAGCCCTCCTGTCTGTGAATCACTCCTCAGACCTCTTGAGCATTCCAAAACACATTTCCAAACAGGGGATCTGGCCTTTGGGCTAACGAAGTCCATTCTCACCAGTAGGGCACCATGTCCCCTCTTGACGGCTCTGAGTCCCCTCACCCTGCCCCAGTGGAAGTGTGTTTGCAAGGACCCATCAGATTTGTTCAAAGCCTCTGATTTGTTCTCCTCGCCTGCGTTTGTCCGGCCCCATCTGATGTTACAGACGGCGGGTGATTGCCATCAGCACACCCGGTCGAAGCTGCGGTGGCTGAGGTTTGAGGAGCGTCGCATGCTCTACAGCCTGAAGGCGCCAGGCTGGCTCATTCATCCTCTTCTAAGCCCCGAAGGGTAGGCATCGTCAGCCTCCCCTAAGGAACAAGGGCCTTAAAGGTCAAAGACGTGATCCTAAGTCTCACAGTGCTAAGTGACAGAGTCTGGACGTGAAGCCCATCTTATAACTCCAGAGCACACCCCTTCCACCGGACCAGCGAGGCTCTCCGTCTCACGGCCGCCTGCTCCCTCTGTTTCCTACACTCTGCTGTCCACCTTCGCCTTTCCGTCACCCTGAATCTCATATCCACCCCCGGGTTTCACAGTGGGATGCTTGCAAAGCTTCCAGTCTCCTGAGCCCCCTCACCTCCCCCCATGCCAATGCCACAACAGTCTTTCTCAAGTGCTTTCTCAGCATCCCTTAGTGTGGCTCCTGTCCTGGGGCCGAGAGTGCAGTAGATGGTCAACATTGAATGCATGAAGACATCTGTGGATGGATCACAGCATCTTCTCTTCTTAAAGCCCAAGGGCTCCTCTGTTGCCCTGAGGACAGGCCTGGGGCCTTCAGTGTGACTTCAGAAGCTCTCAGTCACCTGGCACCTGTCACCCTCACCACTCTCCACACAAACCCTAGGTTTCAGGGCCACCCCAGACTATTTCCCTTGAACAACATACCCTTCTTCCAAGCTTGGCACAGCTCCTGCGGCCTGTAACACCCATCCTCTCCTCCACTGTCAAGGCCCATCCGCCTTCACCTGCTGAGAGCCCGGCCCCTGCGGCAGTTTTGCTGGCCTCCCTGGAAGGATCATTCCTCCGCTCTCCCACCAGGGTGGCACCAACCTCTGCCAGGCCACATTCATCTGCACAGGGTCTAGGAGTCTGCAGACTGTAAGCCTTTCAGGGGCGTGTCGACATCTCCTTCACCAGGTGTGTCTCTCCCCAGCACGCCGCTTAGTGACGGTTGGCACCAGGACACAAGGCAGAGTCCCCATGTGCAGAGGAGTGAGCGCGGGCCGCCCCTGCCCCTGCGGCTTGGGTGGTTCCCAGCCTCGGAGCAGAGCTCGCTGCCTCAGCTGGCTCCAGGGCCAGGGGAGCCTTTCCTGAAATTGCTTTGTTTGTGTGCGTGGAAGGCCAGTGTTCTCCGGTTCTCTCAGAGCAGTCTCCATCTTACCACGGGTTACCACTCTAAACGGAAAGGCCAGAGAGAGCGCCGGTGTGGCCACCGCGAGGCAACCACTCTGCCCTCTGGACCACTTACATTTCAGAGCGGCCTCAGCAGCCCCGTTCGCTAGACCCAGGTGTTCCAAAGTTCATCACTAATAATACAATGTTTTGGAAAATCTCAGAAAGCGAATCAGTCCAGCTCCTACCCCAGGCTCCGACGGGCTCAGCCTGACCCTCTGATTCAGGCGAGTGGGACCGAGGATCGGCTGGCCAGAGCCTCCCTCGCTTGTCTGCACGTTCTCACGTCCTCTCCAGATGCGTTTGCCGTGGCACCAAGGGAAGAGGTAGCCGTAAATCATCTGCCCCCACGGTCCCTACGAAAATATGAAAAGTGCTCAGAATAAGTGCGGTTTCAGCCCAGCAAGTAGCAGGGCTGGCCTGCAACCCTGCAGCATTGCAAGCAGGCATTCGACAGCACTGTATCAATGGGATCACCGGAGGTTCCACCCTCCATAAATCAACCCAAGCCTTGGCCTCCTTACCGGGCGCTTCCCGCTCCCGTTCACACGAGGGTGGGGTGGGGGGGCCGCTGGCGGAGGATCCCATCGGACGCCGCGGGCTTGGACCTGGACTTAACCTGGCCTGACCCCCTCGGAGGCCCACACGCTCAGCGCCCCACACACCACACGCAGCCACAGGATTACACAACACCATTTTGATGCTGCAGGGAACACCATGTACAGGAAAAGCCCAACCCCTCGGGCCCACAGACGGCAAATAGCAGGGACAAGGAACCTGGGCGCTGTCAGCGGGGGGATCCAATTTCAACCCCAGCTCCGTCACTTGCCGACAGGGCCACCTTGGGGAACAGACATCGCCTCTCTCAGCTCCGCCTGCCGCCTCCATAGAATGGAACAAACAGTGCCGTGGGGTTCGGCCCAGCACGTGGGGGGCATGGCACAAACACCGTGTACCCTGAAACTGCCCCCTAGGTCTTGTCAGACTTTGTCAGGACAACGGAGTTGGTGGGGCAGGATGAAAAGGAAGGATTTGCCGTGTGGACTTTTGCTGGATTCCCACTTAATCGGGATAAGCTGCCTGGAGAAAATGGGCTGTCATAATCTCTGCTTTCATGTCTGGCCAGGAATATTGCTCCTCAGAGCAGAAGTCTGCACGCAGGCTCCTAAGCCATCTCAGGAGAACCCAGGGGTCAGCTGTCCCACAATGACTCTGGCCATGGCTGGGGAAAATCTCTGCCAGGAGAAATGGTAAAAGTGGAATAAACAAGGAGACTTCCTGCAAACACAGGGGCCCGAGCTACGGCAGCCTTGAGGAGCTCTGGCTGGTCCTCGGAGTCCAAGTCACCGGGAAAGAGGCTCGGACTTCAGGACAATGGTGACTTGTTTTTCCCATCCTGAGAGCGTCCTCCTCGCAGAGACGCACAGGCATTTGAGTCACAGGCGACCAGCGGGACAGAGCTGCTGCCTATGATGCATCGCAGCAAGCCGTGGGGCTCTGTAAGATGGGGATTTCCCCAAGAGCTCCCCTCTCTGAAGTCCCAACCCTGTTCACACCAAGAAAACCGAGGGCGACGGAAATGCAGAGGCTTTTTTGAGCCAGAACCACTTGCATTTGACCCCTTAGAGCTGTGGCTCCGTCACTGTGTGACATTGGGTGCACGACTGATGTCCTCGTCTCACGTAGGAACGAGTGGACTAAAGGGCGTCCTGTCTGAGCCTTCTTATCTGAGGCTCCTCTAGCAGTCAACCTCACAGAGACAGGGAGCAGAACGGACGGGGCCAGGGGCTGGGGGACGGGAGGTGAGTGTTGAATGCAGACAGAGTTTCAGTTTGGGAAGATGGAAAAGCCCTGGGGATGGATGGTGCTGATGGTTGCACGACAACGTGACTGTACTTAACACCGCTGAAATGTACACTTAGAAATGGTTAAGGTGGTACATTTCATGGGTATTTTATCGCAATAAAAAAATTTGAAAAAAGTTCTCAGAGGCCTTCGACCTCAGTGAAATTTCTGGGGGTCCAGTGGCAGGGGGCGTGAGATATCCTTTTGGAGGTGAAGGATTGTGGCTGCATCTGAGCCCTCCTACAGTCGGGAAAGAGGCGCGATGCCTGGTGGGCCTCTCTGGATTTGGGAGGCAACATAGTCCTCATCTGGGCATGTTGCTCCAACCCGTTCATGGAGTGCCCCAAGAAGCTGCTAGTTTTGAGTGGGGCCCAAAACAAGAGGGGTGATGGGAGTGAGCACTCAATGGGGACAGTTTCCAGTTGGGAAGATGAAAATGTTCTGGAGATGGATGCTGGTGGTGGCTGCACAACAATGTGAATGTACTCAATGCCACCAAACTGTGCATTTAAAAACAGTTAAAATCGGGGGCCGGCCTGGGGGCACAGCGGTTAAGTTCACACATTCTGCTTTGGCGGCCTGGGATTCTCTGGTTCCGATCCAGGGTGCGGGCCTGTGCACCACTTGTCAAGCCATGCTGTGGCAGGCATCCCACATAGAAGTAAAGGCAGATTGGCATGGATGTTAGCTCAGGGCCAGTCTTCCTCAGCAAAAAAAAAAGAGGAGGATGTTAGCTCAGGGCTAATCTTCCTCAAAAAAGTAAAAATAAAAATAGTTAAAATTGGAGGCCGGCCCCATGGCTGAATGGCTAATTTCGAGCCCTCCATTTTGGCAGCCCAGGGGTCCCCAGCTCTGATCCTGGGTGCAGACCTGTGCACTGCTCACCAAGCCATGGTCTGGCAGCCTCCCACATAGAAGAAGTAGAATGACCTACAACAGATATACAGCTATGCACTGGGGCTTTGGGGAGGAAAAAAAAGAGAAAGATTGGCAACAGATGTCAGCTAAGGGCCAATCTTCCAAAAAAAAAAAAAAAAAGATAAAGAGCTTGAACTTCCTAACACATTTAGTGGGAAACCACTGGATGTTTTAGGGAAAAAAAAGAGGAAAATTGGCAACAGATGTTAACTCAGGCCCAATCTTCCTCACCAAAACAAAACAAAACAAAAAGCATACCTTAAAAAAAAAAAGTTAAAGTCATAAATTTTATCTTTGTGTATTTTACTGCAATTTTAGAAATGAGGAAAAAAAAGAAAGTGGATGACACTTTTAAGTATATACAAAAATACAATTCTGCCTGTATAATTTAATTTGTGAGGTATGTAAACTGTGTAGAAATTACATAAACCTATTGCAAGTTTTAAAAGTAACAAAAGCCTTCTCAAACCTTTCTTAAGGATTCAGTCATCATCTAATCGTGCATATACATTTCTGTTATAATAATCTGAAACAGCTGCAACTCAAGCATCCATGAAGCTGGCTAAAACCCTCTCAAACGAAGACCTTCAGGGGGAAAAAGGCTCTTGCAGGCGTTCCTGGCCTCGGCTCCCTCAGTTCGAGCCTGTGGATGCTGTCGACTTGCACAGGGCTCTCTGCGGGGTCTCCCGAATTAGGGGAGCCCAGAAGGTGGCTCCCCTCCCTCCCTGTGCTTTGTCACCATGATGTGCACCCTTTCTGCCCGCACCTCTGCATCATCCCCCTGCCTGGCCAGCCTCTGGTCCTCCAGGACACGGCTTGGGGGAAGGAGGGAGGGAACCAAGCACAAGAGAAAGGTCAGGCCCTCCTCTAGCTGCTCACTCCCAAGCACGGAAGAGCTCGAGTAAAAGTGATGAAGCCCTGAGGGATGGGTCACGGGGAACAGGGCCTGGAACACACTGCCATGGGCGTATGGGGGACCCCTGCCACAGGGACTGGGGACCTGGTGGAGACAGGCACTGGAGGAGGAAGGCAGATGTGGAGAGGGAGGAGTGAGGGAGGAGGGTCCTCGGAGCGACTGAAAGAGAGCCTGGCCCCTTGGATGCTCCGAGGACTCTCCCGTCCAGCCCCGCCCTCCTCTTCCAGCCCTGGGCTCCTCCCCAGCGCACCCCTGGGCACTGCAGGCGTGCAATGAGTACTGACTGCCGACTGAAGCGGTAACTGCCGCCAGGTTTCTGTGATGGAACACTGACTATCACCATTGGAGGAAAAGGTGCGGGTTCTCACTCCCCTGGGGTGTGCGGGGCGCGTGTTCACTCAGGGTCAGGGCCCCAGTGCCCTGGGCGCTGGGTGTAACACGGGTGCATTTCTCAAACAGTGCTCGTGAATGTCAGTTTTCTGCTGGGAGCCCCTCTGGCGGCCCTTTGTCCAGCAAAGGCTCTGGACTCTTAGATGCAAGCACAGGCGCTGGACACAGTACTTGGGGCTAAGATGAGCCAGATGGGCTTCCCACTCACTGGGAGCTCTTGGATCTGGAGGCAGACACAGGAATGAAGCAGGACCCGGTGCTGAGAGGGAAGTGCTGGCATAATGCACACGACACCAACACGCAGGAGAAAGGATGGAGGACAAGGTCCCAGCGGGACACCACAGAGGAGGGACCCTGCCGCTGCCTCTTGGAGGACACACTTTTAGTGTGGTTTCCTCTCCTGTCCCCTTTTCTCAAGTAACCGATGGCCTGGGAATGAATGGGAGGTAGAATCGTAAACTGGACGAGGCTGTGGGACTCATCCGGTCCAGCCTCCTTCCTTCACAAGTAAGCTAAACACGGACGCCCTGACGGCTCGAGTGATCGGGCCGGAAGCATCGAGGCACGTTTACATGTGAACCACTGTGTAGCAGGGCCAGTCTCCTTCCATCTTCTTAATGGCCCCATGAGGGGGACATTGGGATCCTCATCCATAGACAGAACAGTGGAGGCTCTGGTCACTGCGGTAGCTTGCCAGGCACTCTGCTTCTAAGGGCCTGAGCTGGGATTGGAGCCCATGTGGGTCGGAATGACCAGTCCTGTGTCCAGGGCCCCATCGTCTGCCCCGGGGTTCTGCCCACCCCTGTCCTGCCTGCCCGCCTCACCAGGGGGCAGTTGGGCACGTCTTAGTTTTCTTACAATGGGTGTTGCCTGTGAACAGTTGCCAAGCAGACAACTGGCCAAAGAACCCACGAGACAGCCAAGAAGGTCCAGGAACAGACCAAGTGGACCCCCCGAGGGCAGAGCCGCGGACCGCAAGGCTTCCTCGGCATCCCAGCCGGTGGACCCCGTCGGCCTCACCTTCCAGTTTCACGCTGTTCTCGGCTGCCAGGCCTTCCTTGCATTTTTCCTTCTCAGCACTTCATGATGCATTAGATTCTTTTCATTTTTCTTCCTGACGCAAAATAACAACAACTGAGAAAGAAAGAAAAAAAAATACCAGCTGATGAAAACTCCTAGTGTGTCCGGTAAACCATTTCAAAGCACATTAGAAGTCAGCAGAGACAAGAGGGACAGCCTCGCTGGAGGGGAGGCACAGCAAGGCAGAGAGGGCGGCCCGGGCGTGGCTGGACCCAGAGTCCAATTCTGCCATTTAGCTCGAAGCCATCAAGCGTGTCCCTGTGACGGGAAGGTCATCCCGCCGCCTCCCAGGCCTCAGTGAGAATGAACAAAACACTTGGCGCCCGGGAGTTTCTCCGGGACAAGAACTGCTCTGCTCACAAATGAGTCCGAGTGAATGAGGCCACGCAGAGCACCCTCAGGGCACGGTGTCCTGGCCCAGAGGTCAGAATGCGCCAGCGTGCTAAGATGGTAATTTTATAGTATGTGTGTTTCACCACAATGTTTAAAAACTAAAATATAAAAAACACAGTGTTTCAGAGAATCTTCCCCGCTCATTCCATTTCCACCCAAGCCTTATCATTAGCTCCTCCGACAAGTTCCGGGTTTGGGTTATCTTCCAGGACATCTTTTCAGAGAAAAAGCCACTTGTCCGAAGGCCCTCGGGGCGACAGCGGCAATGACACTGAGACCGTCTGTTTGGCACCTACCACTCTGCCTGATCCCAAGACACCCCTGCCATGCGGGTGTTTATATCCCTGACTCACAGAGAAGTAAACTGAGCCTCAAGGTGGTGAAGCCAGGAGAGCAAGGCCAGGCATCGGGCACGCCTGAAGCCAGTGCTCTGGCTCAAAGCCAGCGCCTCCCCATCCCTCCCCGTCCTCAGTCCTCAGCCACCGAGCACAGGCTCCTTCCCCTGGAGGAGCTGGGGGGGGACCGCTGCGGAGGTCTCGTCGTCTTCCTCCCGTGCCCTCTCAGCATTTCACCATCCAGAACCAGGCCAGGCCTCCTGTGGTCATCTGAGCAGGGCAGGGGCTCTTGGGGGACCCAGGAGAAGAGGCCTAGAACTTGATTTCAGCTTCTACCTCCAAGGCCACAAACCGGTGAGGCCTTGGCCCGGCGCCTGTGCCCGCCGTGTGGTGAGGGGAGAGGAGCTCTTAGTTGGGAGAAGCCAACAGGCCCGAGGGTTCCAGCGGGATGACGCTCGGGCTTAGCACTCAGGCGGCCCTGGGTTCGAATCTGAGCATTAACTCCATGCGCTGCAGGACCAGGCGAAGCATCCAACGTCGTTGTGCCTCGGTTTCTTCCTCTGTGAACTGGGAATGAGACAGGACCAGCCTCCTGCAGGTCAGGTGAGGATTACAGAAATAACGTGTGCACGCTGCTCAGCGCGAGGCCCAGATCAGCACCCAAACGATGCGCCGCGTGTTCAACAAATGACAACAATACTTTCATCCCATACCCGCCATCTGACCTTGTGCCAGTCCCACAAGAAAGGCCCCCAGCTCCTTGTGTGTAAGGAGGTAATCATACTCACTCCACCACTTCACAGAGTTGTTACAATGACGACATTAAAGCAGCACGCGAAGGTTCTTTTAAATTCATTTGTTCAACCATCCATCAAACGGGGAGCTTCCTGCCGGATGTGAGCAGGTGCTCGCCTGGCGAGAGCGAGGCTCCTCGGGCTGGTACACGGGTCCCATGAGGTGCAGCAGCCCTGGAGCTGGCCCTCAGTGACGTCCACACCCATGTGGACAACTTGTGTGGGAACTCGGGACTCGCTGAATGGACCAGCGAGTCGTGTCTGGGCGGCAGCACACTGCACAGCTGCCCCTGCCCGTGCTCTCACAGAGCCCGAGAGGGACCCAGACAAGGAGGCCGGGAGGGTCCAGAGCTGGGCTCTCTCCCAGTGGAGACCCAGGCCAAAGACCCCCCCATGCAGGGGTACCAGGGTGCCTCTGGGATCTGGGTGGAGGCCTCATCATTTAAGTTTTTTGATAGAGAGAACGCCGCTTCACCTGCTCTAGTCTCTCTTTCCTCGGCTTCGTCTGGGGTCAACGCTGGTACCTTGACTGCTGTTGTCAAGATCTGAGATGGACGTAGAGTGCCCAGCACAGCACCTGGCTCCAAGAAATTACTTGATAAATGTCCACCTTAATTAGTCATAACATCCGTAACGAGATCAAAGACAGAGCAGGTGACACAGGCGAGTTTTCTGAATTCAGGCTAACCAGGAAACAAAGCCCGGATTTCCTATGGGCCCAGCTGTCCGTGTTGAGGTGAAAGTGTGAATTATCTGGCAATTTTAGCCAGGCCCACCACGTCCCTGGAAAACACTTACTGGCTTCTCTCTGCCCCGTCAGACCCGGGGAAACACAGAGTCGGAAATTCCTCTGCACAGGGAGCTTTGTTCTGTTTCATTTCCAGAAAGCACTGGTTGTCGGGCTGCTGCAGCGCAAGGACCCGCCAGCGCGGGAAAGAGAAGAAAGTCGCCATTCCTGGCACCGTGAGGGCCTCCCCTCAGTCTGTAAGCCTGGCCCCGTCATTGCAGACATGCCTTGTGCCACTGTCCTGGGGAGCCCTTCCAGAAGACACGCCTGTCAATGGAGATTCCATCCCAAGTTGTGTCATCGTGGTCACTGAGCCTAACGACCAAAACCTCACACCTCAAACTACTCCAAAAGGTAAGAGTCAGCCAAACTTTCCCCCAAATCCCTCTAATCAAGGTCAGCAAACTACCACCTGGGAGCTGAATCCTGCCTGCCGCCTAGGTTTGTCAATAAAGTTTTATTGGTACACAGCCACGCACACTTCTTGACCTACTCTCTATGGCTGCGCTCGCACTGTTGGTAGAGTTGAACTGTTGGCTGTGACAATGCTTTGGCTTGAATGCTTGTGTCCCATCAAAATTCACGTGTTGACATCCTAACCTGCACAGTGGTGGTCCTTGGAGGTGGGGCCTTTGGGAAGTGGTTAGGACATGAGGGGGAGCCCTCAAGACTGGGATCACTGTCCTTGTAAGAGAGACCTGAGAGAGCTCCCTCCCCTTTCTGCCATGTGAGGACACAGCGGAAAGCTGGCCATCTACGAAGCACAAATGGGTCTCCACCGGAGGCTGAATCTGCCATGACCTTGATCTCAGACTTCCAGCCCCCAGAACTGTGAGAAGTTTCTGTTGTTTGTGTGTGGTGTTCTGTTACAGCAGCCCGAAATGACTAAGACAGAGACCCACAGAGCCCAAGGTGTCTACCATCTATCGGGCCTTAGAGAGACAGCGTGCCGGCCCTGCTCTGAGTGAACTCGGGGACACACGTAGGGCTCTCCCACCCGACACTGCACAGCCCCTGGCATGGGGTAGACGCTCCTCTGATCCGGATGGAGCCAGGGAGCAGTATCCTTCCCCTTGGCCTGTAGGTGGGACCCCGACTGCATTTCCAGGCTTGTTTGCAGGCGCTGAGCTGGGTGGGGGGCAACAGAAACTCTTTGTCTAGGCATCTCAGCTGGTGTCTAGTGGCCGAATTATACGTGGGGCCCAGAAATAATGGACTATGATCTCATACTTTCAACCTCTATTTTCAGCTCCTTCCAATGACGGTAATAAGACCTGCCATTTATCTCTTGCTTTTACAGTTATAAAGTGGCTCCACATCCCTTGTCTGCCTTGCTTCTCGCAACAATCTCGTGAAGATATGTTGCTGCTTAGCCCCAACTAAAGAAACAAGCTCAGTGTCAGCATGACAGGCGTGGAGCCACCACTGAGTCAGTGGGGGACCAATAATCTAATCAGCTAGTCATCTGGGTCTCACGCTGTGCCCCTGGGTCTCTGAGCACCTCTCTGTGGGTCATACTCAGGGTCTTTCTGCAGAGAGGTGGTTCTGGCCCACCACCAGTGTTCAAAGCCAGACTTCCCAGCAACTCAACCTAAGTGGCCACGAGCAGAGTGATGGTCATCGGTCCCATCTTGGAACTCAGAACCCAGTTGGGCATTCCCTAGAAACTCTGGGCCACAGATGGGGTGCAGGGGCCGGGGCTGTGAGGAGAGAAGAACCTGGCCATGCAGAGGACATGACGGGAACCAAATTAGAGGGAGCTAGCCGGGACCGTGGAGTGACCCAATTCACCTCGCCCCTCCCGTTGGCTGCCCATTTTCCTGATAGTCCCAGCTGGGCCACCAGAAGGCAAGTGGGGCTATAACTAGAATGCACACTGGGATTGTTGTCATTTTTAAAAATATATAATTTTGTTTATTAGTTTCCTGTGGCTGCTGTAACAGATTACCACCAACACAATGGCTTAAAATAATAGAAAGTTATTTTCTCACAGCTCTGGAGACCGGAAGTCCACAAACAAGGTGTCGGCAGGCTCACACTGCCCCCTAAGGGTCCTGAGAGGATCCTTTCTGGCCTCTTCCACCTTCCAGGGGCCCCGGGCATCCTTGGCTTGTGGCAGCATCACCCCAATGTCTGCCTCCATCTTCACATGGTTTCTCCCTGTGTCTGTGTGTGTCCACTTCTGTCTCATAAGGACACCAGTCATTGGACTTACGGCCCACCCTACTCCAGTAGGATCTCATCTCCACCGTTACCTTAATTCATCCTCAAAGACCTATTTCCAAATAAGGCCACATCCTGAGGTTCCAGATGGGCACAGATGTTCAGAGGGCCCTCTTCAACCCCTGCATGTTGTTTCAGATCTCCTCTTTGTTATTCCAAAAGAGGATTCAGCCCACCGGGCTAACTCTGCACGACACCACAAGAACCCCTCTGAAGCTTATGGCCGAGGGTCTGGTTCCGCAACTGTCGCCATCCCTGCTCGCTCCACCTGAGACCCTGGCATTCGGACAGGAAGGGAGAGTGTACACTCCACCCAAGGCGCAGAGCGGACTTGGCGCATCTGGTATCATTTTGCACAGTCTCGTGACCGGTTCATGTCTGTTTATCTGGTGTCCTCTTTTAGACTTGCCCAGAGGAGGGGGTAAGGCTCACAAACTCCCTTTTCGGAGCACACTTTTGGAGAAAATCATGCCATCTTATGTGTATACAAAAAGAGGATTCTGAAAATGTGTTTCCAGTTGGCTAAAAGTAGAGGGAAAAAAATTATAATGTTTTTGGATGATTCTGGAGTTATCCAGAACTGAAAAGGCAAAGTGCGTGCCTATAAACAGACTACCCACTTATACCCACTGAGTCACCAAGGCAGAAAGGTCAGAGACAGTGTGGTCAAGATGAGTGGACGAGAAGTCCCAGAGCCGGCTGACCTCTCCTCCTCCTCCACCTTCAAACTGCACATGGGGCAACAGCTTTTCCTGCTGCTCAGGAATTTAGCTACAGAATTGCTCATGTTTTCCCAAAAATCTGGTGATTAGCGGAGAATGGTGAGAGCCTGCCTATTTCAGGCAAATCTGTTAAGGCTCTTTGAGGAGGCGGCGGAAGGAAGATCCCCTTCTCTCTGCTTCCAGCCAGTCCAGGACCCCATGCTGACTTCCATCCGACCCCTTAGCGTGGCCGAAGGGTGCCTGACAGCCTCACCTTCTTCCCTACTCCCTCCAGGGCCCACTGACCACTCTAGAATAGACCCTGCTTTTCGTACCTCTGTGCCTTTGCTCCGCTCTGCAGCTGGGCTGTAGCCTCCCTCCCAACCTCCCACAACCCCAAAAATGCAGCTCCGGCATCTCCTCTGTGCAGCGTTGCCTGGCCCTCCTCCCGGCTCCCTCCTGGCCAGTTGCCCCAAGCCACCTGGTTCTCCACGCCCCCACTGAACTCCTCTGCCCCAACGGGTTTGCTTGTCCCTCTTCCCCACCCGAGGACACATTCCCCTGAACCCCAGCTGGGTCTCATTGATCCCCGAGCCCGCTGCCAGCTTAATTCTTCCTACCTTTAAACCTTTGCATTGGTAGTTGGGTCCTAGATTCCTTCAGCTCACTTCCCTTGGTTCCTGGCGACAGAGGTTAGCCCAGGTCTGGAGCTCTCTGGGATTTGTCCACTGTGAGTCACGGCGGGCAGGGCTACGGGGCTCTGTCTGGTGTGCCCACCACGTTGGCAGTGAGAGGGGTCAGGGCTCCAATGTCCTTGTCGCCCCAGCTCTACTGCACCAGAGAGCCCTCCTTATGCTCAGCTCCTGCAACTCTGCATTTAGTTCATTCATTCAATCGTCTGTCCAAAAGTATTGGTGAGACTTTCAGGTGAGGATGGAGATGCCTAACGCCCCATGCCCGCCTCGAAGGAGCTCTCGGTCTAATGAGGAGTCAAGATGAACCCAGGCACCGAAATACACTGTAAGACGTGAGCGTCTTTCCCAGCACCTCTGAGGAGCGAGGACTCCAGGCGGGGCCTCTCTTCCGCCTCAGCGGCAGGCACGCACAGCAGGCACTCACCAAGTATTCAGTGAGGAATGAACGAGTAAAGGGACACTTGCAGGTGACGATGGCAGAATGAAGGAGAATGACAGACTCACCTTCCTCGACACCCAACAAAATGAAAAAAGAATCCATAAAAACAAATTTCACCGGCAATAACCACCTCATGCCATAAGCATTGAAAAGGGCAGCCAAGAGAAAAGCCGGGGATTCTGGTTTGGCACAAGGATGTGAGATTCCTCACCCCACCCCCAACCCCTGGAAGCTTTTCTGAGGAAAGAAACTAATGCTGAGGAATTGCACAAAGCTCCTGCAGGGGGAGACCTGTGCATGGGCAGCCTGGCGGAGTGAAGTCCACATCCTCAAGAGCAGAAGCCCCTGCAGGTTACAGACAGAGCTCAGCAGACGGAAAAAGCATGGGCCACTTTCCGAGGCATGGAGCTGCCTGATTTAGGACATAAAAATGTGTCGAAATGTCCCATTTGCGATAGACTAATACTAAACCATTATTCATTGTTTACCTTAAATTCAAATTTAACTGGGCATCCTGTATTTTATCTGGCAACCCTACCAGGTCACTGTGCTGAGTTGGAATAACAATCTGATGCCCACAGAGGGAGAACGTGCCCTCGCTGGGTCCCGTGGGCTCTGGGATGGGGTGCTCCTGGGAGAGGTCAGAACTGGGGATCTTAGCACCAACTACCTTCAGCCTCAGCAGAGGGCCCCTTGCCATCCCCTGTCTCCCCACAAATGGACACTACAGGAAATCTGACTGAGAGTAACACAGTATCTTCAAATTATAGCTCAGAGAGAGAAAGACAAACTCACCCCACGTAAGAGGGGAAAATGACGTTTTTACACAGAATGTGTTACACAAAGAGAAAGGCTAGACAGAGCTGCCCTTTCATATATGCTGTAAAGAATGAAGAATGGCAAAGTGACAGACACAAATGTCCTATGGAGAGGAGGAAGGGAAAGGAGGAAAGAGAGAGAGAGAGAAAGAAGGGGAGGGAGGGAGGAAATATGAGGAACAGGCGAAGAATAAAGTCTGGAAGAAAACATGACCGAAGACACAGATTCAGATTTGCTGTGAGTTTTGCATAGAAAATATATATTTAGAGGTGAATGCAAGTAGGCATAAACTAAAAGGTGAGATTATAAAATAAAGAATATTGTTCAGCTAAGGAATCAACCTTAGAGCCAACTTATAGATCCAATAAATAAACTACAATCAAGAGACTAGACACAGCTGAAAGTCAAATTAATGACATGGAGTTAAGGTCTGAGGTAATCGTAGAAAATTCAGAAGAAA
This sequence comes from Equus przewalskii, assembly GCF_037783145.1. Taxonomy (NCBI): domain Eukaryota; kingdom Metazoa; phylum Chordata; class Mammalia; order Perissodactyla; family Equidae; genus Equus; species Equus przewalskii. Next base: position 42,670,481 of record NC_091855.1, read on the forward strand.
AAACAAAGGGATGAAGGCAATTAGAGAGAAGATAATGAATGTGGAGGGCAAGCAGGGTATTCAAATAGAAGGAAAACGTTTGCTCCTCAAGTAGACAACTCCGTAAACAGAATAGAAGAAATTATTTCAAGATACAATATAGGAAAATTTTCCCCAAAGGAAAGAAAAAGTGGACGTGCCAATTGAAAAAGCATACATCTACCAGAAAAAAGACTATTTCTTGATACAAAAAGATTATGAGAGATACCCTGGTTGTTATTAAATGTCAATGCCAAAGCTCTAATTCTTTAAGCATACAACCAGAAAAAAGCAAATAACTTGCAAGAGGGAAAAAATTCATTAACCTCAGACTTCACAGAATCAGGCATCCAATGAGATAAGACAATAGAGTAATGTCTGAAAATACTCAGAGGGAGAAAAGTGTCTGGCTTAGCCAAGTGGTCCTTCAGGAAGAAAGCAAAGGCAGGCATTCTCAAATATAAAAGATTTCAGGAATATAGAGCCCATGGATCCTTCTTGAAAGAAATATTGGACAATAAATCCAGTCAAACAAAAGATGAGCCAGAATAATGAGCTCAGGCAAGCCACAGTGAAAGAGCTGGTGGGTAGTGATGCAAATATTTACAATTATGACTAAAGTGAAACGACAGAGGATTATGTTATGATAATGGTAAATATCATAATCCCTAGTCTGGAAGGCAGGGAGATGCCCCTCTTAGATCCTCCTTCAGGATCCAGCTAAGAGGGATTAGCTAACAGCCTCCAGCTGTCCATTCTTTCTGCTTTTGAGCAAAGGTCATGCTCTTCTTGAGGTGGCCACAGCCAATGACTGAGCATGGTGGTGACAGAAGGGTCTGGCCACTTTTGCCCAATATGGGACTCCTCTGATGGGCAGCCTTTGCCCTGGAGCTCCTCATTGGACTGGCAGAGTTTGCCAGGTCTGCACCAGAGACTGACAGCTCCCCCTGCCCTTTGCTTTTGCAGGTGTTACTCTCCAAAATAGCTTTTGCATCTCTATGTATTCTTAAAGAACCCAAGCCAGCACTCTTAGCAAAACAAAAACAGTATACACAATAAACCTAGGTTGAGAAAGGAGGAATGGAGATGTGTGAGAGCGTTACTCACCCCATCTTTTACAGCGGGGAATCGAGACCCACAGCAAAAAATTGAAACATATGGCTGAAAAACAACCTAATGACTCAGCTGCTTAATGATTTTTTAAATCCTTTTTTTTAACCTAAGTAGGGTCTTTAAAGACTGCTATCTCCTGTGGTGAGGAAATTTATGTAAAGTCCATTTATTCCATCAGATTTCTTCCCTTTTTCTAAACCCAAATAAAATTAAATATTGTTTAATCATGCAAAATACGATGCTACTTTTATAAAAATTATTTCGTCTTGTCCCTCTATATATTCACCTATTTTTCAGTCTATTCATTGAGAGAAGTCTGACCTGATGTTCCCCAAATGTTACCCTCTTTGTTTCTGGGCAACGCGTGATTTGTAGGTTTTCTATTTGCACTTCTCTGTGTTGCTTTAGTTTTTACAATGGGCAAGTAAAACTTTTATAGGAAACAATAAAGCCATCACTTTAAAATGGTGATAATGACAACAACATGTATGGATCACATTTCTAAGCACTTTCTGTACATAACTCTTCTATAACTCATAAGTAGGTGAACTATTATTATATCCATTTTAAAATAAAGAAAATGAGACAACTGTTTGCATGGAATCTCAAAAGAATCTAAATAAAATATCATTAGACTAATAAGTTTAGAAGAGGCTGACTATGTACACAGATAAACCGCATTGCTATACACCATCGGCAAACACTTGGAGTCAATTAGTAAAAAGAAAGACACCTCTTATAATAGCAACCAAAATCAAAAGGTATCCAGAAATGAATCTACTTAGAAATGGACAAGACCCATATGCTTTAAACTCTATTGAATTCCTGAGTTAATGAATGGAAATACATTTAAGCATGCCTAAGTAAATGGAGAGATATCCCACATTCATGGATAGGAGCACTCAACACCAAGAGGTTGATCGTTCTTGAAAAAGGGATTACAATTCCAATCAAAATTTCCTTTGGGTTTGTTTTTCGTGGAATTTTCAGGCTTATTCTAAAATGTTCATGGAAAAGCAAACGGTCAAGACTAGAGAAGGCAGCCTTGTAGAAAATAAGTTAGAGACTTGTCCTATTATGAAGGCTTATTCACAAAGTTAGAGCAAATGAGATAGCGTGGTACTCGTGCAGAGATCAACAAAATGGCCGCTGGAACAGAACAGAGACCTTTGAACAGATCCACACACGCGTGGAACTTTGATGTATGGCAGAGGTTGCTCTGAAGGTCAGTGAAGCGAGGAGGAACTGTTTAGCACACGGCGCTGGTACCAATAGTTACTCAGGAGAAAACGAAATGAGATCTCCGCCTCAAACCATCAGCTAAAGTCAATTCTAAATGGATTAACGAGCTCAACGTGGAAAACAAGACAAAAACTCTTAGAAGAAAATATAAGACAATACATTTTTTATCTTGGTGTAAGAAAGTATTTTTTAAGACACAAAATATTAAACAGAAAACAAAATATTAAGAAATTTTAAGTTATTACAACAAATAACTTATGTTCATCAAAAGTCTCCATAAAACAGTGAAAAGTAAAGCCAGAAACATACACACATAATTGAAATCCATATAAGGACAAAGAATTAGTATCCAAAATATATAAGGAACTCCTTCAAATCAAAAGGGGGAAAAAAAACCAAAAGTCTATCTTAAAAGTGAACAAAACACACAAATAGGCATTTTGCAGAAGAAGCACAAATTCCAGTACATTTATGAGAAGGGGCTCAATCTCCTTACTAATCAGAAAAATACAAATTAAATTCACTGGGAAGCTATCAATTTACATCGTATTGGCAAAAGCTAAGAAGTACGCCAAGTATTGGAGAGGATATAGAAAAAGAAACTCATACTTTGCTAGTAGGAGTATGAATTGATACAAACACTTTAGAAAACAACTTGGCATTGTTTTGTAAATTTGAGTATTTACACACTTAATGACCCAACGCTCTCACTCTTAGGTGTATCCATAAGAGAAATTAACCCAAACATCCTTACAACGGAATATTATGTAGCAATGAAGATAAATAAACTACAGCTACACACAGCAACATAACATTTTTATAGAGCCCAAAAGCAAAGGAAAATTAAACAATATATACCTAGGCATGAGTACATGAGTGAGAATTATTTTTTTTAAGTAAGGGTATAAGAAACTGATTTAGGGTAGTGGTTATCTTTGGGAGAGGCAAGGAGCATATAGATAGATGCAAGTTATTGGTTCATGCATTGTTTATCATTCTGCCTTACAACCTAAATATATGTTGCATATAATCTTTTGTCTGATTCACGTATTTTTTTATTAAGATTATGATAGTTAACAACCTTGTGAAATTACAGTTGTATATCATTATTAGTCATATTGTAGGTACACCACTTCACCCCTAGTGCCCTCCCCCACCCCCCGTTTCCCCTGGTAACCACCGATCAGTTCTCTCTGTCTGTATGTTAACTACCACCTATGAGTGGAGTCATACAGAGTTCTTCTTTCTCTGTCTGGCTTATTTCACTCAACATAATACCCTCAAGGTCTATCCATGTTGTTGTGAATGGGACGACTTTGTCCTTTTTAATGGCTGAGTAGTATTCCATTGTGTATATATACCATATCTTCTCTATCCAATCATCTGTTGCTGGGCACTTAGGTTGGTTCCATGACTTGGCTATTGTGAATAATGCTGCGATGAACATAGGGGTGCATGGGACTTTTGGAATTGCTGATTTCAGGTTCTTAGGATAGATACCCAGTAGTGGGATGGCTGGGTCATAGGTATTTCTATTTTTAACTTTTTGAGGCATCTCCATACTGTTTTCCATAGTGGCTGCACCAGTTTGCATTCCCACCAACAGTGTATGAGGGTTCCTTTGTCTCCACAGCCTCTCCAACATTTGCAACTCTTGGTTTTGGATATTTTTGCCATTCTAACGGGTGTAAGGTGATATCTTAGTGTAGTTTTGATTTGCATTTCCCTGATGATTAGTGATGATGAGCATTTTTTCATGTGTCTATTGGCCATCCGTATATCTTCTTTGGAGAAATGCCTGTTCATGTCCTCTGCCCATTGATTCACTTATTTTAAATGATAATAAAGAAAAAGATTAAATGGAAAGAAACCAAGGCACAGATAGGTTACACGATTGCTTAAGGTCACGGGTACAAGAGATGGAACAGGGATCAAAGGCCTTACCTTCTCCTCCATTCTATCCCCTCCACATTGCCTCACATTCTTTCTCTTTTTCTTTCTTTCTTTCTTTTTTTTTGGTGAGGAAGAGTGTCCCTGAGCTAACATCTGTGCCAAACTTCCTCTATTTTGTATGTGGGATGCCACCACAGCATGGCTTGATGAGTGGTATGTAGGTCCACACCCACGATCCAACTTGTGAATCCCGGACCACTGAAGTGGAACACAAACATAACCACTACACCACAGGGCCAGCCCCCCGCCTCACATTCTTAATGAATTCCCTAAAGGAGAAAGCACCATGGAGTGAAAAGAAAGATGCAACTATATCAATGTCAAGTATCTTCTAATTTGATGATAACAGGCCAAGATAGCAGAAGTAAGAGAGGAGAATGAACAAGGAGAGAAAATGCAAGGACTGTGGCCACAGTTCCTGGAAGATGTCCACAGACCTGGCACCCCGAGACTTCCCACTGGCAGTGATGGTTAAAAGTGCAAACCATATGCACCCAGCCCTTCAATTTTGTAAGAACGTCTTAATTTCTCTAAATATTTCATCACCAGCTCTTGGAGAGTCCTTTCAGAAGAACACTGTGGGCAGCGGCAGCCACAAACGAGATGAAATGTCCCAAACCTCAGCCAAAGGGCTCCACATGGGGCGACAGACACTTTGGAAAGACTGTCTCAGACCACGCGCCACACCCCTGAGCTCTGAGAACGTCTTCATGCCACTTAAGCCCTGTATCCAGGACTGGAATCCTGTATCCATAGCACTTAATTCCTTCCTTTTAAAAGCACTCCACATTTTCTTAACAGTCAATGCTTTTCTGATTATACAAGTAACATATGCTTATTATAGAGAATATGAGAAACACAGATAAGCATAAAGAAAAAAGGAGCATAAAGCACACACAATCCAAACTCATAAAAAGAACGGCTTTATCAATTGGCGCATTTATCCCTTTCTTCTTCTTCTTCTTCTTCTTCTCCCCAAAGCCCCTCAGTACATGGTTATATATTCTAGTTGTGGGTCCTTCTGGCTCTGCTACGTGGACGCCGTCTCAACATGGCCTGATGAGCAGTGCCATGTCCTCACCCAGGGTGCGAACAGGTGAAACCCTGGGCCACTGAAACAGAGCATGCAAACTTAACCACTCGGCCACGGGGTCAGCCCCAGTCGGTGCATTTCCCCCGAGTCCTTTTTGCTATGCACAGAGTCTGTGCATCTATGTGTGGGTTTGTACTGAAGTTTTTCTGCTTAACTGAGATCTTACTGTCTACACAGTCCCTGAGTACTTTTTGACCAATAAGAGAAAACCCTGACCCTCCCCCTCATTTTAAAGACAACGCTTTCTGCCTTTCTTTCCTTAGCCCATGACCACATCAGCTATACTCTAGGCTTGGATTGGGATGGTAGTGGCTTCATGAAGGCCCTTTGTGACTGTCCCCGTCTCTTGAATTTATCAGTTTCTTTAATTTACCACAGTCCTTCATATGAGAGACCACGGAGCCAAGAGCAAAGAGAGGAGCTCTCCAGGACGTGGCCACTGGCACTTGAGGGGGAAGTACAAGAAGAAGAATAGAAATTTGCATTTGCACAGTGGTTTGAGCTAGATGACCCTCTTTCATGTAGAAATATAACCGTTATTCATATGGAAAAGGGAAGACAAAGCGGTGCAGATGTTAGCTACCAGCCTCTTGAGTTGGACTCCCAGAAATTAAATCCCCACCTTGAAACTCCCTAAGTCTGAGTTTCCTCATCAATACATTGGAATAATAAGAGCCCCCGGCTTATACGGTTACGAGATGACAATTACAAGACGCAACACAAGTAAAGCACCGAACACAGTTCCTGGTATGTAATGAGTAGGAACAAATGTTCATACCATTTGTGTGGTGGTGGTGGTGTGATGATGATGACACCAGTGATGGTGACAAGGATGACGGCATAAGAAATATCTTTAATCCACTTTAGGGGTGAAAGGTATCATTTACATACAATCAAATGGACTCATTCTGTCTCCAGAAGAGTTCGGACAAACATATACACTTAAGTAACCAGGTATAGAATATTTCTATCATCCCAAAATGTTCCCTTAGGCCCATTTTCAGCCAACTGTTCTCCTCCCCTTGCAACGACAGTTCCAGACAATTGTACATTACATTTGTCATTATACATTAAATCTGTCTTTTTTCAGAGATTCATACAAAGAATTCCACTTTGTCCTCATTGTTGGCTTATTAACGGTATGTCTTTTTTGTTGTTATTTTAATGCTCGCTTTAGGGTATGTGGTATATACTTCTTTTTCGTATTATATTATCACCTTCAAGGAATATTATACCACTTCACAAATAGAATGAGAACTTTACTCCCATGTCCCCATCTCAATCTTTATGCTATTGTTTCATACCTTTATCTTACACATATGTCATAAACCCCAAAACACGTTGTGACATTTATGTTCAAATAGCCAGCTCTCTTTTAAAGAGATGGAAATAATAAGAAAACAGCTTCTCTAGTTAGCATTTTGGGTGCTCTTTGTTCTTTGTATTGATCCTTATTTCATCCCGTATCATTTTCATTTTGCCTAAAGGACTTTGGTTAACATTTCCTTCACTGCCAGTCTGCGGATGATAAATTCTTCTGGATTTTGTATGTCTAAAATCCCCTTTGCCTTTGAAAAGTATTTTCCCTGGGTACAGGATGCTAGGTTGAGAGCATTTTCTTTCAGGACTTTAAAGATTTTGTTCTTCTCACTCACATCCTTTTCAACGAGAAAGCTGCTGTCATCATTATCTTTGTTTCTCCATACGTATTGTGTCTTTTTCTATGGCTCCTTATAACCCTTTTTCTTTGTTGGTTTTACCCAAGTTGATTAAGATGCACCTTGATGTGGTTTTCATCATTTTTCTTGTCCTTGGAGTTCACTGAGCTCCTTGAATCTGGAGGTTGATAGTTTTCACAGAATTTGGAAAATTTGTGGCCATTATTGCTTGAAATGTCTTTTCTATCACCTCTCCTTCCCCATGTTTTCAGGGCTACCAATTCCATTTGTATTAGGTCACTTGAAGTTTTCCCACAGATCACTGACGCTCTGTTCTTTTTTTTTTTAATTCTTTTTTCTGTGCGTGTTTCATTTTTGATAGTTTCTATTGCTGTGTCTTCAAGTTCCTTAATCTTTTCTTCCACAGTATCTAATCTGTTAATCCAACCCAGTGTATTTTCAGTCTCACACATTGTAGTGCTCATCTCTGTGTTTAATTCAGGTCGATTTTGTATCTTCCATGTCTCTACTTAACATTATTAATGTACAGAATGCAGTTATAACAACTATATTAACGTCCTTGTCTGTTAAATCTAATTTGTGTGGTGGGACCATTTTGATGATTGGTTGATTATTCTCCCCATGATGGGTTGTATTTTCGTGCTTCTTTGCGCGACTGGTAATCTGTGCTTGAATGCCACACACTGTAAATTTGTGGCAAGTAACCTCATTGGGTGCTGGATTTCCTTTATGTCTGTAAATATTCCTGAGTTTTCTTGGCATAACTTGAGGATGACAATAAGCTACTTGGAAGAAGTTTATTCTTTCAGGTCCTGTTTTTGTGATTTATTATGTGGGTCTGGAACAGTGCTCAGTCTAAGTCTAATTATTCCCGGCTACTGAGGCAAGACCTTCCTGAGAATTCCACCAGTGCACTGTGAGTTATGGGTTTTTCCAGTCTGGCTGGAGAAAACGGGAACTATTCCTGGTCCTGTGTGCATGCCTTTTGGATGTGTTTTCCCCCAACTCCAGGTAATTTCTTCACATGCGTGTACTGATCGTGCTCTGCTGGCTACTCTGGGAGGACCTCCTCTGGATTTGCTCCGTGTGGCTTTCTGCACCCCAGTGCTATGCCCTGAAAACTGCAGCCACGTCTTTCTCCCCAGATTCTCAGCTGCTTGTCCTCAACTCGGCGAGTCAGCCAGGCTCCGTCTGCATTCCCCCTCCCTGTGCTGCAGCCCGGAAACTTTGTCAAAGCAGTAAGTAAGCTGGGGCAATCCCAGGGCTCGCTCAGTCATTTCCCATCACTCAGGGATCTTTGTCCTCTGTTGCCGATACCCAGTGACTTGAAAACTGTTGCTTCATATCTCTTATATGGTTTTTATTTTTTAGTTTTCTGGTTGTTTCAGGCATGAGGATAAATTCAGTCCGTGGGACTCCATCTTGTGTGGAAGGAGAAGCATCAAAAGAAGTATTTGTATCCACTTTGGGGATTAAAGGTATAATTTACAGACAATAAAATAAACCCATTTTAAGTTTCCAGATACGTTTTCCCAATACTAATGGGATATGTCTCCACCTTACTGAATCTTAAACGTTCTTTATATATTCTAGATACAGGATGTTGTGAGATATGTGTGATGAATATTTTCTCCCATTCTTTGTCTTGCCTTTTCTTTTTCTTAATAGTGTATTCTGAAAAGCAAGTATATACTTTTGATGAATTCCAAATTAATTTTTATAAATGTTTAATTCATATATATGTGCCTTATCTGAGAAATCTTTGCCTACTCCAAAGTCACAAGATTTTTCCAACGTTTTCTTCTATAAGTTTTATTCTTTTAGATTTTAGGTACAGGTCTACACCCCACTTGGAGTTAACTTTTTGTATATGTCATGAGACAAGAGTCAAGTTTCTTATTTTCCCATATGGATATCCCGTTGTGTCAGCACCATTTGTTGAAAACATTTTTCTTCCCCCACTGAACGTTGTTACTTTTACTGCAACTCAATTGGCCATATGTGCCTGGTCTATTTCCAGACTCTCTCTTCTGTTTCATTGATCTATATATCTACCCTTACGCCAATACTGCACTATTTTGATTCCTGTAGCTTTATAGTAAGTCTTGATATTGACTATTCTAGGTCCTTTGTGTCTCCATGTAAGTTTTAGAATCAGTTGTCAATTTTACCAAAACCAAACACTTTGAAGGTTTTACTGTGCTTGCCCTGAATCTATAAATTAATCTAGTGATAACGGACATCTTAACATTATTGAGTCTTCCAGTCGACATGTTTTATTGAATTTATCCCTAATTATTTGAAGTTTTCCTTATGTTACTATAAATTAGTTACCAGTCGATAGAAATATTATAGGTATCCTAAAATCCTGCTAAGCTCACTTATTAGTTCTAGTAACTTTTAAAAATACGTTCCATAGGATTTTCTTCTTACATAATCAGTCATTTGTGAATAGAGGTGGCTTTATTTCATCTTTTTCTATCTGTATGCCCTTTATTTCTTTTTATTGCCCTTATGGGACTGGCTATGACCTGCAATAAAAGTAGCGAGAGTGGACATCTCTGCCTTGTTCCTCATTTAAGGAGGAAAGTATTCAATATTTAACCATTAAGCATGATGTTAGCTGTAGGTTTTTCAAAGATGTTCATTATCAGATTGAGGAAATTCCCTTCTATTTCTAGTTTACTGAGAGTTTTTATCATGAATGAGCATTGAATTTTGTCATATAGCTTTTGTGAAGCTATTGAGATGATCATATGGTTTTCCTCTTTTGTTCTGTGAATATGATAAATTACATCAATTTTTTTAATGTTAAACCAACCATACATTTCTAGGGTAATCCCAATTGATCACAGTGCATTGTCCGTTTATTATATTGCCAGATTTGATTTGATAATATTTTGTTAAGGATTTTTGCTTCTAAATTCTTGAGAGATATGGTCTGTAGTATTCTTTTCCTATAAATACATCATCTGGGTTTGGCTTTGGGCTAATACTGGCCTCATAAAATGAGTTCAAAAGTTTTTCCAGAGGCCAGCCCAGTGGCATAGTGGTTAAGTTTGCACACTCCACTTCGGTGGCCTGGAGTTGACAGGTTTAGATCCTGGGTGCGGACCTACACACCACTCATCAAGCCATGCTGTGGTGGTGTCCCACATACAAAATAGAGGGAGATTGGCACAGATGTTAGCTCAGGGACAATCCTCCTCACCAAGAAAGAAAGTTTTTCCATCTTCCTCTATTTTTCTGAGTTTGTGTAGGATTGATATTAATTATTAATTAAATATTTGCTATAATTCACCCATGAGGTCATCTGAATTGGAATTTTTGTAAGAAAGTATATTAGTATAAATTCAACTTCAGTAATAAAAATAGAGGTATTCAGTTGTTTTATTTCTTAAGTCAGTTTTGGTTATTTGTGTTTTTCAAGATATGCATCCACTTCATCTAGGCTGTAGAATGTGTGGCCTAAACTTGTTCATTGTTTTGCCTTGTTATCCTTTTAACGTCTGTAGGATTTGTAGTGATTTCCCCTCTCTCACTCCTAATATTAGTAATTTGTGCTTTTTTTCTTCTTTATCAGTCTTGCTAAAATTTTATCAACTGTATTGATCTTTTCAAAGAATCAGCTTTTGGGTACCTAAATTTTCTTTATTGTTTTTTCTAATTCCTATTTCATTTATTTCTGCTTTCACCTTTCTTATTTTCTTCTTTCTACTTAGTTCAGCTTCAACATGCTCTTTTTACCTCTATCTTAAAGTGGTCATTGATTTGAGGTCTTTCTTCTTTTCTAATGTAGACATTTAAAATGATAAATGTTCCCACTAATCAGTGTTTTAGCTGCATTTCACACGTTATAATACATTGTGTTTAAATTTTCACTCAGTTCAAAATATTTTTTCATTGCCCCTGTGATTTCATTTTTATCCCATAGGTTATTTAGAAGTGTAGATTAAAATTCTGGCATTTCAGAGATTTTGAAGATTTCTTTCTGTTACTGACTTATAACTTAATCTTATTTTGGTCAGAAAACATTCTATATGTTTTCTTTTCTTTTTTTAAAAACTTGAATGACGTTTTCTTTATGACCCAGAATACAGTCTATCTTGGTAAACGTTCTGTGAGCACCTCACAAGTGTATGTTCTGTAGATTTGGGACGGAGTGTTCTAGAGTGTTCTATAAGCACCAATTAGGTCAGGTTGGTGGAAAGTGCTCTTCGAGTCTTCTCCATCCCTATTAATTATCTGTATACCTTTCTATCAACTACTGAGAGACAAGTGTCGAAATCTCCAACTTCACCTGTGAATCGATTTCTCTTTCCAATACTTTCAGGTTTTGCTTCACTTATTGTGAAACTCTGTTATTAATTGTGCATGCGTTTATGATTTTTATGACTTCTTAAATAATTGACACTATTATCATTATGAAATATCTTTCTTTTGCCTGGTAATCCTCTTGGTTCTGCAGTCTACTTTGAATGATAACAACAAAGTCACTCAAGCTTCCCTATGGTTCATATTTACATGGTATATTTTTTCCCTCGCTTTTATTTAACTCTCTGCCTTTGTATATAAGGTAAGTCTGTCATAGAGAGAATACACATAAGTAATTTTTTAAAAAAATAAATCTGATAATCTCCACCTTTTAATTAGAGTGTTTGGACCATTTCTACTTCATGGACGTATCAGCATTACTGTCTTGCTATGTGTCCTGTTTGTTCTTGGTTCTTTTCCCCCTTTTGATTAACCATATTTCAGCTTTTCATTTTTTCTGCATTATTGACCTCTGAACTATGCTTCTTTGTTTTCTTCTTCTGGAGGGATGCTGTATGATTTGCAGTATGCATCTTTAACTTTACAGTCACTTTCAAATAATATCATACCACTTGACATATAATCTAAGAATCTTACAACAGTAAACTGCTATTTCCCACCCCCGTCCTCTGTGTTTTTGCTGTCATAAATTTTACTCTTAAATACGTTTTTTAGAAAACTGTAATTCATTGTTTTTTCTTTGTTTTAGACAATCAGTTATCTATAAAGAAATTTAACAGCAAGAATGCTTTTTTTTTTTTTTTGGGCTGAGGAAGATTGGCCCTGAGCTAACATCTGTGCCAGTCTTCCTCTATTTTGTATGTGGGATGCTGCCACAGCACGGCTTGATGAGCAGTGTATAGGTCCATGCCTGGGATCCAAATCCACGAACCCTGGGCCACCAAAGCAGCATGCACAAGCTTAACTGCTAAGCCACCAGGCCAGCCCCAAGAAAAAAAATTTTATATTTTCTTACATATTTACTATTTCCACCTTTCCTCATTACTTTGGGTAGATCCAAGTTTCAATCTGGTATCATGTTCCTTCTGCTTGAAGAACTTCTAACATTTCCTATAGAACAGGTCCACTTGCAACAAATTCATACAGGTTTTGTTCGTCTGGAAAAGTGCATATTTCAAATTCACTTTTGAAATATATTTTCTTTGAGTGTACAATTCTGGGTGGACAGTGTTGTTTCTTTCTTTTTCTTTCAAAACTTTAAAGATCTTGTTCCATTGTCTCTAACTTGCATACGTCCTGATAAGAAACCTTCAATAATGTTTTCTTCCTTTATTTGTAAAGTGTCCTTATCTCTGGCTGCTTTTAAGATGTTTTCTTTACACTAACTTTCAGCAATTTGATTATGAGTTTGTGTGTGTGTGTTTATTCTGCTTGGAGTTTGTAAAGATTCTTGGATCTATGAGTTTATAGTTTTTATCAAAGTTGACAACTTTTACCATTATTACCTCAAATATTTTCTGTTCCCTCCTCCTCACCTTCTGGGACTTTAATTATATGTCTGTTGGACCAGCTGATAGCTTGCCACAGGTCACTGATGCTCTGTTTCTTTTCTTTCAGTCTTTCATTTGGGACGGCTCCTGTTGCTACAAATTCAAGTACCCCAATCTGGGTGTTCACTCTTCCACGTGAAATCTACTGCTAATTCTATCCAGTGAATTTCTTTATCTCAGATGTTATGTTTTCCATATCTAGAAGTTCCACTTGGTTCTTATTTCTTGTGTTTTCCTTATTTATCCTCATTACACTCATGTTTTCTTTTACATCCTTAAGCACATTGCCCATATTTATAATAGTTGTTTCAGTGTCTTTTTTTGCTAGTGTCATCATCTTTGTCACTTCTGGGTCTGCTTCTATTGATTGATTTTTCTTCTGTTTATGGGTCGAATTTTCCTGCTTGTTGGCATGTCTAGTAAATTTTGATCAGATTCTAGAACTGTGAATTTTATGTTTTCACACGTTGGATTTTGTTGTATTCCTAAAAGAATAGCAGACCGTTGATTTACTTTCAAATCACTTTTGAGACTTGTTTTGAAGCTGCTTTAAGGTGATTTTAGAATATCCTGTCTTCAAGAATATACTACACTTCTGATTCTTTATGAGCCATCCTCTCTATCCAGTGAGGTCTCTCTCCTCTGGCTGACAGGGTCTTGAATCAGTCTTAGTCCTGTGTGAGATCTCAGGGTTGTTCAGCTTACAGCTCCCTAGTAAATTTCCTCTTCCCAGAAGCTGGTCTTTGCCCAGTCTCAGGGAGCTTAACCTGGTGTAAACACAGAATAGTATTCAGCCAAAGACTCAAGGAACTCCTACCCTATTTCTGGAGGTCTTTCCCTGAGTGACTCCCTCCTCTCTGGTACCCTGCCCCACAAATTCTGTCCACTTACCCCAACTCAGTTATCTATCTCTCAACTTAGTAAGACCACCAGGTACTGTTTAGATTATTTCTCTTCGTACCGTGACCTAAAATAGCCTGCATGTGCAAAGCCAGGGCAATCTTTGGGCTCATCCCATTTTATCCCCTTCTCCCAAGATCACAATCCTGTACTTACTGATGCTTAATATGTGAAAAAATTGTTTCACGTATTTTATCTAAGTTCAGACACATCAGTCCCTCACGGTCAGAAGTAAAAGTCTAATGTTAGAATCTTCAAAGAAATACAAGATGTGGATTAGACTTTGGGAAAGAAAACAGAGAGATGGCATCGTATCAATCAGAACCTGAGCTTCTGTCATACACTCAGAATTATGTCAGGTGCTCTAAGGGACACAAATATGTATTATTTTATACAACTGCACAAAATAAGCGTGCGGGCATTTCACAATCTACAAAGAATGTTCAACTCCATATTTAAGTCTGAAAATTCCTCTGCGAGCCATTATGTACTGCTATGAGCATTTTGTGAAGGAGGTTCATAGGATGGCCCGGGGCCTGCACAGAATACCTGGGCTCGAGCCTCAGCTCCATCACTCACCAGTGTGTAACTTTCCATTGAAACCTCCGTCTTCTGGATTGTGATCTGTTCAGCTGTTTTATGTCATTTTTCTCTCCTTTCCTCCCTTCTTTTAGGTTAATTTCATGCTCTTTACTGCCCCATTCCCTCCTTTATTAGCCTGTTAATTCTTACTATTTTTTAACAGTTACCCTCAAAATTAACATCTCATTATAATTAATACTTTTACTACTTCGTGGACAATGCAAGGACCTTAGAACACTTTGACTTCATTCACTTCCCCGCTGCCTTTTGGCAATTGTTTTCATGTATCTTAATTCTCTCCATATTTTAAATTCCACAGGATATTATTACTATCATTGTTGCATACGTCAAACATTCATTTTTGTTTAGCCACATATTTTCCTTCTGTATCGCTTTTTATTCCTTCCTGCACCTGTGTTCTTCTGCGGGGATCATTTGCCTTTTGCCAGAAGAATGTGGTTTAGTATTAGCTTTAGTGGGTGTTTGCTAGTAACAATTTTTTGTAGTTTATGTTTGTTTGAAAATGTCTTCATTTCACCTTTTTGAAGGATAATTTGGCTGGTATACAATTTGAGGCTGGCAGTCCTTTTCAGCACTTTGAAGATAACATTCCATTGTTTTCTGGCCTCTATTGTTTCCATTAAGAAATCAGCTTTAAATCTTTTTGTGGTTCCTTTGAAGGGAATGTGTCTTATGCTTCCGGCTTCCTTTAACTTTTTCTCTCTGGCATCGTCTTCCAGCAGTTTGACTGTCATGTGCCCCAATGTAGTCTTCTTGGTATGTATATTTTGTGGGGTTCATAATAATTCTTGAGTCTGTGGCTTGATGTCTTTCATCATTTTTTGATAAGTTTGTAGCTGTTATAACTTCAAATATTGCTTCTCTCCCATTCTCTCTCTCTCTTCTCCTTCACAGACTAAAATTACCCAAATATTAGGCATTTTCACTATTTCTCAAATATCTCCTGATTTTTTTCTAAATTTTTCACCCTCTTTTTTCTCTCCACACTTCAATATAGCTATTTTCTTTGTACTGTACCTCTCAGTTTTCTCACCTGTAAAATGGGCATAATAACAAGACCTAACCTATAGAGTTGCTATAGGGATTAAATGGAACCTGTTAATACATGCAAACAACTTTTCCAAACGCCTAAAACATCACTATTTTTGTTATTCACCTTACTCACGTGGGAAAACTCAGACTTGGACAAGTCAGGTAACCTGGTCAAAACACACATATGGAAATCTCCCTCCCGAAAGAAGAGATGGTTTGAGCTGGGCCTTGAGATGGTTTAAGCTTGACCAGCTATGGATGGGTAGAGAAAAGAGAAGGCGTTCCTAGGGGAACCTGAAGAGATTAATCTGATGGCGGTGGACTGAGGCTTCAGAGAGAACTGAAAGCGATGGATGACCACCCAGGGCAGTGCAGACTAGCAGAGGTCTTCTTTAGGGTACGAGGTCAGCTGCTCCAACAGTACCCCAGGATAACAGCAGCTTAAACAAGATAGAAGTGTATTTACCTCTCACATAACATAACATGTGTGAGCATAAGCAGCTCTGGGTATTTGAAGTGCATTAGAGATGCTCACTCAACAGAATGGCCAGATGGATTTCAATGGCCAACAAGAATGCTTATGCTGGGACAAAGAGCACATCTCTTCTGAGAAGCTAGTCAGAGGCTGGATCCAATACATAGCTCTCCCCATGGAGGAGGCAGCACGTCCTGCTCAGCTTAGTTAACACTACATGAACCTCTTTGTCGAGAATCAACTGCCAGTCTCTTCCTTCAGCTGTCCATCACACCAGGTCATTCTTTCTAAGATGGAACTAAGAACATGTTACGCTCATAATTACAAAACAAAATAAGAAGGGAAAACCCAGCAAGTTGCCCCCTTGCCTACCAGATAAAGTCCAAACCCCTTAGTTAAGCATTCAAGGCCCACCATAACCAAGCCCCATCTTGTCTACCCCATTTCACCTGCTGCCACTTCTCCAGAACCGCACACAGGGCAATCTTGTTTCCCTAAATAAACCACATACTCTCACACTGCAACCATTTTGCTGAGGACCCTTTTCATTGCTCTGCTTTCTAGAGAACTCAAGAGCTCATTCTATGCCTCCAAGAAGGACCACAAGCAGTCAGCGCACACCTGCCGCTCAGCCACTGCCGCACTGATCCACGTAGACTGGTTTCCTGTCCGTCTCAAGGAGAATGTGTTCTAGAGGGCAGGAGCCAGGTCTTCTCAATGTGTGGATCCTCAGCCTCCAGCCAGGCGTAAAGCAGGTGCTCATGGAATATGGAAGGAAAAGGCAAAAGCAGAAGTGCTGTGGATTGAGTGTTACCCCAATCCGTATGTTGAAGCCCCAACCCCCAGTGTGATGGCATTTGGAAGTGGGGACTCTGGGAGGTGATCAGGGTTAGATGAGACATGAAGGTGGAGCCTCCATGGTGGGATTGGCACCCTGATAAGGGGATGAAAAGACCAGAGCTCTCTCTCCATCACGTGAGGACACAGCAAGAAAGTGACCATCTGCAAACCCGGAAGGGGACCGCACCAGAATCAAATCTGCTGGCGCTTTGATCTTAGACTTCCAGCCTCCAGAACTATGAGAAATAAATGTTTGTTTTTAAGCCCCCTAGTCTATGGCGTTTTGTCACAGCAGCCCGAGCTGACTAAGACAGGAAGAAGATGTCGTCCAGCGCGCTGAGCTGCCATGAACACCTGTCAGGAGACAGGAGATGGAGCACATCCAAGCGTTCAACTCCCAGCTTCTCAGGAGCAACACAACAGCCCACTGGCTCGTCTTTCATCATGCCCTACATTCACCAGATATTAATTGGATCCCATTATATACAAGACTGGTTTCACAGAGACAATTTTTCTCCATTGCCCCGGCTCAGTTCTCTGCCCACTACCTGTGTAGGAATCCTCAGTCCGTGCAGCCTCAGAAATTCCTGCTCTCAGCAACTTGAAATGAATCCAAGAGCAGAACAGACAACGGTTGGCAGCTTCAGAGACCAGGCTCTGAAGCGAGACATGGCATTAAATAAGCGTATCCAGAAAAAAAAAATTATATAATACATGGAAATTAGTCCAAGAAACAGCCTATAGTCTTCGCACCATGAGATCCAAGGAACAGCACGAGCCTGGGAACTACCAAATCTGTCCATCGCAGGCGCTGGAATTTAGCTAAAAGGTAAACTGGTATTTGTCAGGGATTTCAGTTGTCACTTTAAACAATTAGCTCCTAGTAAAAATGAGTTTCATCTCCCATTTCACTCCATCTTTCTTATTATCACTCCATATTTCTTATTTCTCCATCTTTCATCTTTCTTATTTGAGGGTCTAGCTTTATCTTTAAATATCAAGCATCTTAAATACTGAAATGATTTAAATACTCATGGTGAGATTAGACCGATAAAGTAATCAAAGTCCTAAGGGAGACAGTCTTCTCTCAGGGCCCCTTTAGCATGTGATCAGTTCCGGACAAGGCTTTGTAGACAGGTGAGACCTGGTTTGGTGGGAGGAAATGGGGAGGATTTTCCAAACGTCAGAAGATCCACAAACACTGAATTCCTGAATTAGAAAGAAACTTGGAAAGAAAAGCATCCCAACCTCTCATTTTAAAGCCTCAGGACTCAGAGATGGAGAGATGCTTAATAAATGTGTGAGGACAGGAGGGCATTCTCGGACACGGGTACCAATGAAAAGACGGACGATTTCATCACTCTCTAAAGCTCTCTGCCCTTGAGCCCACTGGGATCCTGCCGAATTGTCCCCATCTTAACAGCTCCTCTTAAAAGGAAAAGAATGGGCATGTCCCATTTGGCTAAAATGTGGCATGGGATGACTTGCCATCAGGTAACGCCAGAAACAGGACAAAATTTTCTAAAAGGATGTAGCCAAGGACCTTGGCCCGTTGAGGACACGTTATAAGTGGAAAGAAGTGCTTCTGCCTGCTTTTTTAGTTCATATTTAGTTTCAGTAGACATTTTGTATTGTTTTAACATGTTTTTTGAAAGAGTGTAAAAGAGAAACTTACATAAGCCTTTGGATGAGTTCCCTAAGGAAAGAAGAAACCTTAAATGTCAACTTGCAGTTAATAAAGAGCAGATACTTCTTCAACAGGACGGCCCTTCACAGGCTGGACCCCGGAGGGCTACCACCGAGCGGCGAGCTGGCTGTTCACGAGA
Source organism: Equus przewalskii (assembly GCF_037783145.1). NCBI lineage: Eukaryota > Metazoa > Chordata > Mammalia > Perissodactyla > Equidae > Equus > Equus przewalskii. Next base: position 42,689,080 of record NC_091855.1, read on the forward strand.
AGAGGTGCTTGTCTCCCCAGGGTACTATGTCAACTTTTTGAGAATCAGATTTCAACCATTTTGACTTTAAGAGTATCCGTTGATTACCAGGAAGAGTTATGCCTCAGGTGAACCAAACCAGGATTTTCCACAAGCTATGTTAAATATTCTTGACTTAAGTCTCAGCCTACACTGTCTATTTTTGCAACTTCTCGTGAGTCAAATTACTTCAAAACAAAAAACACGTATACTTGAAAAGATTGGTTATGTTATCCCTATCTTTTCCAATATGGATATCAAGTATCATGGAAGGCAAGGGGCTTGCTCAAGGTACTGACAGTGTATTAGTCAGGATAAGCTTGACTTTGCTGCAGAAAGACAATCCCCCAACTCAGTGACTTGCAACAACCCAGTTATTTTCCCTCACTCTGTGGGGCCATCGTGGGTGGGCTGGGAGCTCTGTTTTGAGTCGTATCATCTTTAGTCTGGAGAACTGACTGAGAACCCCATCTTGGTCATGGGCAGCCCGCATCTAGAGTACTGCGGGTGACTGGTGGTACCCTGGTACAGAGGGAGCATGGCCAATGGTGCTCTGGCTCACAGTCCACCCTGACGTCACGGCCGCTCACAGTCCACTGGCACAGTCGTCTAACTAATATTGGGTGGAAAAAGGCAATCCTACCATGTGCCAAGAGAGAGCCAGGACACCACATTATATAGCAGGTGTCTTAGAGCCAGAAATGGGACCTCTGTCTATCTGATCACACAGTCTGTGTCATTTCCACTATACCACGCAAACTCTGCAGTTGCGCTATTGTTTTTAATTAAAAAGTTTCAATATTATATACTTCATCCTCTCCTGTAAGAGACTTATAAATTGAGAAGATTGAGGCATAAAACCTGAGTATCTCTTAATCCACACCTGGCTTTAATTCATGTCTCCAGAGCCCCTCAGAGAAGAGCTGGCAGATAATACACTAGATACTCAGTTAAATTTGAATAGCAGATAAACAACAAAAAAATTTTAGTATGAGTATGTACCAAATAGCATCAGACCTACTTATACTAAAAAAATTATTCGTTGCTTATCTAAAATTCAAATTTAACCAGGCATCTTCCTGGCGGGAGGGTATTATTTTTACTTTGTTTTGTTTTGTTCTGTTTGCTAAATCTGTCAACCTTACCTCAGAGGTAGGGCCACCGTCCTACCAAACAATGCATGAAAGGATAAGAATTAAAAAGCTAAAACCATTGGAAAATATGTGAGGCCAAGGGAGGGCTGATACCTGCTGGGGAGCCAGGAGCATTCCCCAGATAATCCCACAGACCTGGAGGAATTCCCACTGGAACAATATCTGTGTCCCCACCGCTCCTGGCTCACCATAAACCCTCAAAGAACGCTGCCTGCTGGGTCTGCTGAGACCACTTCCGAATCAAGCATCAGCTTTGATGGACACCTCCATTCCACATCGTGTGGCCTTTCGGAACCCAAAGAGTTGGGCCTAGTTTTACTTGACTCGGTATTTCCCAACAACCAGCACATGACCTGGTACAATGAAGACCTTGTGAATGTTCACTGAATAGGATTGAAATGGAAGGAAAGATGGAAGGAAGGAAGGAAGGAAGGAGATAGCATGGGATCCCATTCTGATTGAACATTTCAGAAAACCCCTATATGCCCACCAGGGCCCTCAAGACGGCGCTCAATGAATGCTGATCGAACCGACGCATGCTGCTTCCCTCGGAGCCGCTGTTAGCCCTTATAGCACCTGCATGGGATCAGTAAGTGGCATCCCCTTCGGGCAGACACAGCGCCCAGATAAAGGGGTCAATGAGAGACACAAGCTTTGACTTGCGCCAACGGGGCCAGAACACGCCCCCCATCCTCCTTGGATAGCCGCAGGGTGCCAGGGCCCACAGCCTGGCTGATAGCATGAGGGGTGGGGGTTTCAGCCTCTATTCACTTCTCAGCCAGGCATCTGTGTGCACCGCACATCTGCACGCGGGTCAGACATCCCTCCCGTCTCTCTAGGTCAGTCTCCGGTTTCTGGTGGAAACACTGGAAGGTGCCCTCAGATGTGGACTTTCACCCTTTGAAGGACATTGTTTCTGCTCATGTTTTCCACACTCACCAAACGAGACTCGGAATTGAGAGAGAAAGAGCAAAACAACCACACACACACACACACACACACACACAGAGTAATTGCTGGGTGTGAATTGTATGTAAGGTAACAATTCCACTGGAGTGGTGTCTGAATGGAGCTAATCCAATTAAATATTTTCCAGATGGAGCTAATGGAGTATACATTCTCCTCACTTATTTTCACTTTTTTACTGTCTTCTTGGTGTTTTTGGTGCTGCTTAAAAATGATTTAATGAAACAAAAAAAGACATTACAGGGTTGAGTATAACAAAATGAGGAGGATTGCAGCTAAGGCTGACACTGACTCTTCAGTTAATTCAGTTGCACCTAATTATCTTGTTGCTTTGCAATCCAGCCCTTCTCTCCACCAACACCAGCTTCGGGAACACCCCTGATAATTGCAGAGCAGCCGCAAGCCGATATCTTAAAGATAAGATGAGTAATCCTCAGCACTCTAATTTTTCTGCCATGTCCCTGAATGCCTGTAAGTGTGTGGAAGAGAAAACTTCAGAACCCAGCCTTTTTCTCTTAGGTTTGTGAGAAATCTGTGACTGCATTTCCCATCATGCATCTCCATAAATAAACAGTGGACGCTCTTTGTCCACTTAGGAGGTGACGGCCAGTTTTAGAGGAACCACTCTGATAACTGGACAGAGATGAGAAGAGCCATCTTAGAATAACTAACCCCAAAATCTCCACAGAAAAGAATATACACCGAGACGCCTACCAGCCTTGAGCAACTCTTGGTTTGGGGAAAGTGATTTGATTGTTTGATTTCTCTGGCCAGTTAGTCCAGGTTTTTACAAATTTTCCTCTGTGCCTATGCTGCTTTCTGTAACTAGAAATGTTTTGAAACACTCCGAAACTCCTCTAAACTTCAAAATTATACCCTAAAGTCAAATATGCAAGAAAAGCGGGACTTCTTTGTTTTACCTTCACTGCAGTTTGGTTTGGGAAAACGTGGTTTTCAGCCATAGCAAAGAAAATTATCTTCAGAACTCGAGCTGTCTTTGGTGAAATGTTTTTCTTTCACCAAATATGTTTCCATGAAATGTTTTCTAGCAGCTGGCGGAGTCAGCCGGCTCAGCTCTGAGTTTGAACACACCCAAGTCTAGAGTGAATTCCTGGGACCCTCACTTCTGGGTCTTAAGAGTGATCTGGTCCTGAGCTGTCAGAGGGACCGGTGCAAACTGCCCAGTGAGCAAATAGAGGGAAGAGTGGAGGTTTTTTTTCCAGACAGCAGCGTATGAGCAGAGCCATAAAATGGCAAAGGACAAGAACCCTCTAGGAGAGGCACATGCGGTACCAAGGAAAGAGAAGAAGAAAAAAGGTACCTAACCCAGGAGATTTAAAATTAGACTGAATAGAACAGAAAGCTGAGCTGGGATGTTTTGAAGTAGTACGAATATGTATTTACCCTCCTCTCTCTGACTTCACAAATCCAGAATTTTCTGTTATTGGATACAAGAGTGGATCAAAATAGAGGGAAGTTATGGAAGGATGAAGCTCTCAGCCTTTCGCCCACCTGACGTAAGGCTTGATGATGCAAACCCACTATGGCTGATGCACTGGCATGAGGAGCGTGGCTCCCAAGCCAGATGGCCTGCATTTGGATTCTGGCTCTGCCGCTTAAAAACTGTGTGACACTGAGCAACTCCTTAACCGTTCTGTGCCTCAGTTTCTTCATCTGTAAAATGGAGCTAATAAGGACATCCTACTTACTCTCCGTTGTGAGAACCAAATGAGTTACTACCTGTAACGTGCTGGGAGTGGCCGGTGTGTAGAAAACCTTCATTTAGATTCAAGTATCCATACACCTTTAGGTCACGTCCCAATGTAAATCGTTCATTAGTAGGATCTCGCTTCTTTCATCGACCTAGAATCATGCAGTATTAAGATAAATGAGACTGGAGTTCTTGGAGCCAGGCATAAATGCCCCTGGTAGTGGGAGTGTCCCGGCACGGTTAACCATTGTGAGCACGTGTTGAGTCCTTTACACACAAGTCTATGAAGTAGGGTTATTCTTCTCATGTCACAGAAAAGCCAATGGAGGCACAAGGATGTTCAGTAATTTGCCTACACAGCCAGAGTCACAGAGCCAAGGTTCAAATGCTTACTGGTCCAGAGCCTGCTGTCTCTACTGCACGCTCTCCTGGTTGCAGCTGGACACATCTGCTCTGGGAGGGCGCTGAGCACACGGAACACCGTGATTTATCAGACAAGAGGGATTTGCAGAGGTTTTGAAAGAACGGAGGTCTGTGAACAAGAGCAGTGATTTGCACAAATAATGGAGCCATGTGCATTCTGAATATTCCTCTTAGAGAAGCCCCGGGGCTGAAACCAAGCAGCAGCCCTTCTGCGCCCTGGCTGGAGCAGGGGGCACGGGCCCTGAGCTCACCCTCAAGGGACCCGAGGCGAAAGCCCCGGGGACAGCGAATCCGCGTGGGCGCCTGGGACACAGGGCCAATCTTCTCATTCTGGGGATGACACAGTGGGGCCCGGAGAGAGCAGAGGCTGAGATCCCAAGGGGCGCCCTTCCAGCTGATGCAGAAGGAAAGAAAAGCAAAGTCGCTGAGCCGGGGACACGGGGAGGTCTGTGTTGCCCGAGAAGAAGGACTGTGATGGGAATGGAAAGGGCGGAGACTGGGAAATTCTTGCGAGGGGTTCAAGACCTCTCCTGCCAGACCTGAGAAGGAACATTCCATGATGCTCTAAACAGAGCAGAAGGGGAGCAGAAAGCAGGGAGGTGCTCTCTGCTCTGTTATCTTTCCAGCACATTGCATTTAAACTATCAAGTGTTTCAGCCGATCTGCAGAAAATAAATTCTTTTTGCAGGGGGTGAAAGCCAGCTCTTTCTTTGCAGAAGGCCCTCCCTGCAGCTTCCATGGTTCCCACAGAAAACGCACGGGAGCTTTCTGCAGCCTCCCTTCCCCTCACCCTGGAGCTGGAATTTACATAATCACAGGCAAATAAAATGATAAAAGCATACTCTTTCATAACAGACATATTGTTACTATTATTAATCTGAAGGCAAATTAGCTTCTGATTATAGGCATTAGTCAAAACCATGATTCTGTTGATTGTGAGGTAGGACTGATTTGTTTTTTTTTTTTTTTTTAACAAGGAGAAGAGCTGTTGTTTCAATGTCGGAAAATTACATAAAATGGCACTGGGAGGGAAATAAAGTTTGTGAAAGTCATGTAATCCTCAGTTCTCTCGGAAGATCTCAGGCATTCCAGCCTCTCATTGCTGTCTGTCTGTCAAATAGTTTATCCTAAAATTGATGACGCTTTTTTACTGCAGATCAACCTCTTCCTTTAAAAAGTATCTCCAACTGAAAAACATCCTTTACTTTAGACATTCGTGTGTGTCGTCGGGGTTTCTCCATCGTGTGAGTGAGGCATGCCTCCTTAGACAGCTCATTTGAGTCCACTGGCTTTGAACCGGAGAGATGCCCCTCCTTCACGGGGGCTCTGGATGGGGAGACAACCAGGAAGGAGACGCCTCCTCACCTGGTAGATGGAGAAACTGGAGCTCAAGACTGTTAAGAGCCCCGTGCAAGGCCCAACCACACGGACCCGCCTGAGTGCAGAGCGGAGCAGGGCAGAGGGTCTCGGGGGCCCCCGCAGCACCAGGCCTTGGAGGCACGTGCAGAGGCCTCTCATTTGGGGAGCAGCATCCACATGGCTTCTCCCTAGACTGATTCTGCAGTTCTCAACTGGGGCTGATATGGCCCCTGAGGGGACATTTGGCAGTGTCTGGAGACAGTCTGGGGTGCCATGACTTGGGTTGGGGGCAGTGTTTACCACTGGCATCTGGTGGGTAGAAGCCAGGCATGTTGCTCAATGTCCTACAGTGAATGCACAGGACGATTACGCCCAAAAGAATTATCCGGCCCCAAACGTCAGAGGTGCCGCCGTTGAGAAAACTTGGTCTCAGTGAGCAGAAACCCTGTGCCAATTTCTAGTGGCCGCCACAGGCAGTGGAGGGGGTCTGTTTGCATCCTGTCCGGGCCTGAATGCCCAGGAGGAGCTCAGCGCAGGCGGGACCTGTTTCCTTCTGTTTCTCAGGATGCTCTGCGTTCATGATATCATTTTGGGTAGAATTACACGAGAACAAGGCAAAAACTGTACAATTGATTATAGCTATATGTTTGAATTTAGAAAGAATTCCCAAACAAAAAGGTCCCTCCCTCAAAACCTATACATAGAAACTTTTAGGGATGCAGATAAAATCACCAAATGTGTATCGATATGATTATTTCACACACTGGCCCATATCCCAGCTGTGAGGTCAGGAGAAATTTGATGGAATAATTCACTGTCTTTTTTTTATACCTTCTCTTAGGTTTCGCTAATATACTGATAGGAAATCATTAAAATACTAGTAATTACTGTACGAGACGATATTTCATGAGACTATTTCATGACTACTAGAGAGCACGTTAACAGTAAATAAGCTTTCCTTCCTTCAGCACTCTGGAATTAAAAAACAAAAAACTAATTATGTGCCCCAATCCTCAAAGAATTAAACATTTCAGCATCTCTTACAACAGGATATTGGCAAGGTTTTCTGCAAAGGGTCAGATAGTAAATATTTTTGGCTTCTCGGGTCACATGGTCTCTGTCGCAACTCCTGGACTCTGCTGCGGGAGCTCAGAGTAGCCAAAGGCGACGTGGAAATGAATGGGGCTGGGTGTATGCCAATAAAACTTTATTTACAAGAACAGGCCCTGGGAGGGACTTGGCCCCAGGACTATAGTTGCCAACTTCCGTCTTACAACATAGATTTCCAGAAAATAATACATTTAGGCAAAAAGAATAGGGGAAAGTTCAGAGTAAGCAATCGAAAACATGGGCAATAGTTCTCACTGTCTTATAAAAAGCAGCTGCTGTACAACTTCCTTCCAGTCCAAGGGGACCCAGAGGTGCGCTGGACCGGCGTTTAAAGGGTGGACAGAAATCTGGAGGGAAAGAGGAACCACGGCCACGCTAGTTAACAATCTAGCATCGTTACTTTCGTTTCTTTACTAAGTTTCCCTTTCAGTTTAAAGCATTACTTTTAATTCAGAAACCACCCTTCTCTCTTCACAGACCAATACATGGGGAGGGGTCAGGTAGCAGTGCAGAGGCCCAGAGGCCTGGGTGACACCCTGTGACGGGGCCGTGGGCAGTCACCCATGTGGTTTGCAGGTCAAGAGGCTGTTCCATCTGCAGAGATGCGTTTGGGATCATTAGCCTAGAGATAGGACACGACTAAGAACAGACGCGCCTCTCCCAGGCGTACCAGGGGCCACGTGCATACCAGTTGCCTTACAGTAACCAGACGCTCACGCCACGCGGTAGGCCCCATAAAAGGCATCTTTTACGGACGAGAAAACAGAGGGCCTGGGAGGTGGCAAGGTTTACTGGGATCAGGAAGCCAGGGCATGGACTCGGGCCGTGGCTCCTGCCTGTGCCCCTCACTGCCTCCGAGAGGATGCTGCTCTTCTCCTTCTCTCTCATCCCCCCACGCCTAATCGTTAAGGCTTTTTGTTTTATTATGGAGCATATACAAAACATCAAATTTACCATTTTAACCATTTTTAAGAATTGTCCCATCAACTCTCAACCTTCGGTGGCAGAAGGCCCCTCCTGGGTGTTAACTTCCATGGCCAGAAAACATTCTCACATAGAAAGACCCATAGGGCTGTCACTGTGCCCAGCAGGGGACCACTGGGGTGGACCGGAAGGATACAGGCAAGGTGCTGGCAGCATCCGCCAGGACCGTAAAGGCACCAGCCACACAGGTGGGTTTGCGGTTTGTCGTTCATGGGGTTTGCCTCTCCCGCAGGGCTCTGAGCTCCTGGAAGGCAGGGCCCACCACTCATTTATCTCCTATCCCTGAGTCCCTGGCAGGTTGGGGCTGTCCAGAAAGTGTAGCAGACGAGTGCAGGAATGGCTCCGTGGGAATGAGACACAGGCTGGGTCTTTGAAGGAGAGGAGGCGAGAGGGGACTCTGGAAAAGCAGGGGAAGACAGTGGCAGGGGTGAGGTGGGAGTGGCCAGCATGGTGGTCCTGCCTCCCATCCTTCACTGTGGCCTCTGCATGGATCCCCTCCCACGCCCGCCTGGCCCTCCGCCAGCCAGCCTCCCCATCCTCTCTCATGCTGGTCTCTGCGGGAAATCACGCCTTACCTAGCAACAGCTGCTACGGTGAGAGCTGATTTTCCTGATATTCCAACGACAAAGCACAGGGCGGCTACAACTCCCAGATAGTATTGAAGGGAAAAGCAGTTTTACTTCAAGGCCAGGCTGCGAGAGGACCCGGGTTTTCAAAATTGGAGCTGTGGTGCATTAAATGGCCAGCCCAGCAACACAGTGAGCAGTTCATGCCGATGGCGTCGTCAAGAAAAGGAGCAAATTCACACTCTCCAGTCCATCATGGTCCTTGTTCATAAGATTCCTGTTGCTCCCTGTTCCCATTCAGCTGGGTCAACATGTGCCTGTAAATTCCTCCCAAAAGGGAGATCATAACAGCATCAGCAGCCCCAGAAATGACAAACAACTCAAGTATGGAAGGGCAGCTGCCAAGCATTCAGCAGTGCTCATGTTGCACCAGAAAAAAATCAGATAAGAAAAATAAACCGAGTTGTGTGCATATTTCCTTAAATATGTATCCCATTTTGTGGTTCCTTCCAGTCTTTGGTGTAATGAATATATCCATTTGTCAAGGGTCACAGAGCAGCAGTCCTGCAAAGCCGCCTCGGGTTGGTGAACTGCGCTGTCCATTCTCTCCCTCCTCCAGAGCACAGGGTGGTGTAAAGTTCAGAACAGAGAGCCACTGAGGTTCATTTTCCTCCTGGCCTCCTCGCTAAATTACTCCACAGCTGCGGCCAACCCATTTGCCTGTATCTTAGTCTCTCTATTGCATTTTATTGAGTTGGCAATACATATTTGCAGAATGCTTTGTCATCCTCAAGTGGAAGATCCTGGGTGACTTTTGCACAGCAGATGGTCCACGAGCTGGAGGGCTGTCACAGTCGCCTATCCTCCTTTGTTGGCGCAGCTCAACTCCACAGGTAAATAGCAGTGGAATCAGAAGATGGGGTCAGCTAGGGAAGCCATGAGCCAAGATCCGTGGAACGGATGACGTGCAGACGGCTCATGCGAGGCTGAAGAAGCCACGCTTTGCTCAACAACACAGAGCTGGCCAGGGAAACAGGGCCTCCGCCAGCCTCCGGAGGCCACTCTTGGCCTGGCCGTAAAAGCCACAGCCGCAAACACTGACAAGGCAAGAAAAGAAGATGGTGAGAAAACAGCTCGCCTTTGCTTCTCAGCTTCCTCAGAAGATTCTGGAAGGGCGTTTTCCTATTCCCTGGAATGAGAGGCCAGATTCTTCTCTTGTTCGTCAGGAACCCATGACTGAGCATCTATTCAGGGCCAGCACTTGTGCCTAAAACCTGGCCCCTGTCTTCAAGGCGCTCACACTCCGATGACTTAAACCCAAAATGATGACACAGGGTGACCCACACATGACACTCTGCAGTCAAGATGATCTAGTCAAGGGCAATGGGACCCAGAGGAAGAGGCTCTGAATCCAACCAAGATAAACACCGGGAACAGCAGGGCCTCGCCAAAGAGAAAGCCAGCTGCTCGCATCACATTTTTCCTTTTTTCTGCACAGTGTGCTTTCCAGGAGGAGAGAGAACGATGCTTAGATACTGATCTGCGACGGCAGGTACCCAAATTCTTAATATGCTGTGGACCATCAAGAGTCAAAAATTATATTCCTGCCGCTGAGGATAACATCAGGCACCGTTTCTGCTTAAAGAGGAATAAATTTCCCGTATCTGAAACCTACTCGGGAGACACGAGGGGAGTCTGCCAGCCTGGAGCCCCTGCAGAGGCCAGGAGAGAGGGCAGACCGGGTCCCAGCCCAGGCTGGCCACCAGAGGCAGTATCTTCTGCTCAATGGCAGAACAAACATCGCCGGGGAGCAGCAACTCCACAATTCCCCAGCAGGAAGAACGCGGAGCTGTGAGAACCCCATGAGTCAATGGCGAGGTCACAGCGACTCTGGGTGGGGTTGCTCTTTCTCGCCCCTGCAACAGCATCCACGAAGTGGATGAATTTCTCCATTGTCTTGTTATTAACTTTGCGTTCTGGCCTCATTTATTTCTAATTGTTTTCTAAGCCTCTAAAAGGAAATACTGTTTTCTTTTTAGACCTGCTTACATTTAAATCCACTTAACTTTCTGTCTGCAGCCCGCTTCTCCTTGAAACAGCCCCATGCTCCCTGTGGAACTAGCACACCTGTTATCAAGTTGGGAGGCACTGGGGCCGTCTCGAAAGACTTGCCCCTCGTTGTTCAGGCAGGCTGTTTGTGGGAACTTATTTTTGTGGGTCTGTTTCTTCTTTGTTCAGCTGGCTGCTTTCTTATCCAATTGGTTGAGTATACGAGAGAATATCTCCAGAATCTGCACAGGATATTTTGGGCCAAATAAGGACAGGCGTTCAGGGTAGTTGACGGTTTGCTGGTAACAGTGGGAAAGATCACCCTTTATGAAGCACATGCCCAGAACCCCACGTGTCAGCCCATTTCATAATGCTCAAGGCTCCGCTGGGTATGCGTTATCACCCCACTTTATAGAGTAGGAAACTGAGGCCCAGAGACATAAGGTAACTTGTTCAAGTCACAAGCAACGACAAAACTAGGGTTCAAACTCAGGCCTCAGCCCCCGGGAAAGCCTCACGCAGTCAGCACTTCTCACCTCACCTCTCTGATTCCCATAACCATCCCAACGCCATCTGTTGGATTCTAGGACGTGAGTCCTTCTTTAAAAATGCAGATATTTTCATAAGGAAACAAAAAATTACACAAATACCTTTTTCTGCAATTTTTTAAAACTACATATTACGTTGACTGATTATTTCTTTATGGAATGAATGAGTATTCATTCCATGACTTCTGGGGCCAGAGAAAGAGACCTCTCTGCAACCCTGGCAGGATGCCGTTCTTAAACACATAAGCAATTTGAAACTCCACAATAAGTTGAGGCTTATTAGGTGGTTGTGGTTACTCTTACAAACGCACGTTAAACAGAGAGCTGGACAGCATCAAGAAGAGGCTTTCAGTCCACGACAACAGCGTCTCCACGCTCCCAGAGCAAATAGCCACCAAATTCCTTGTCAGGTCCAAGTTCATAAATGGATAAACCAATGCTTGTACTTCTGTAGCATCACCTAGCAGACCGCTTGTTTGCAATAACACCTGTTGAGCCTTTTAGGATTTGAGTCTGTGGCACTTACTGAAGCATAGATTGCTGACTTTCCTTGAATTTTGCCTAAGGACTTGGCCGAATACAAGTGTAACATCTTTAAGGAAGGCTGAATTGAGACAGAAAGGCCAGGATTTTTCTCCAGGTGGAAATGGAGATTTACCATTTAAGCAATTGCCTAAATGTTGCTGTTGAGGTTTTATAAAGACTCACAGGGTTAAAAAAAAAAAAAAAAAAAAGCTAGTCCATGGATTCTGTACCAGTTATTATGTTTATCTTGGGTAAATTACCAACCCGTGAGTCATGCGTCTACATCGCCCTGCCCAGGGTCAAGAGAAGCATCACTCATAAGATGGATCTGGAAGAAGCTTTTCATGGTGCTCATATGCCAGGGGGGCGGGGGGAATTCCAATGATAAACTCAGTGGGAAATTCGCCTTCTTACAACCAAATCCTTTCTGTTATTTCTAAAACGAAAACCATGATTCTGTCAAAATGTCATATAGCCTGACTAGCAAGATCAACCCAAGATAGAAATAATTGGGTCGCTGGTCTTCTCAACAGAAAGCAAAAGAATCTATGGAAACAAGGATGCTATTGGTTGGAGGTGACTATTTCCAAGTTGGGGGCAGGGAATAATATACAATTTTGACCTGTAACTGTCTTTTAAGGAGTCAGATTGTCAGGTTTTCAATGACTGTACTTTCAAATTGTTATCAAGGTTCCATCATAGAAAAAGGAAGGAAATGTTTGAATAAAATGATGGTCTCAAAACGAAACTCCAAATTTTGGTTGCTTCAATGTGTCACATCTCATGAACGGTATTTGGAAAGACGGTGGATGGCTCTTTAATGCCTTACAAAGGGCTATAAATTTCTTCCATCAGCTTACAGTAAAAGGAAGATCAGAATTGGTTTTCCTTCAAAAATTCCCCATTAAGAACAACCTATCTTTTCCACAGATTTTTGTGCACACTCACACACAACTGGGACAAACAAGCTGAGCCTTCGGGCACTGCTGTATTCCTGAATATGCCAAAGGGACCCACAGACAAAAAGGGTGCCAGCATATACGGGTCTTTCCGTAATTTAGTGATGCACCTAGTAGGATTGGACGTTTTCGCCGGGGGGAGCAGGTTGTATTTAAAACGTTTTAGGATATCTTTTAAACAAATTAGACAGGGGCCGGCCCCGCTGCCAAGTGGTTAAGTTCTCGCGCTCTGGTTCGGTGGCCCAGGGTTTCGCCGGTTTGGATCCTGGGCGCAGCCATGGCACCGCTCATCAGGCCATGTTGAGGCAGCGTCCCACACAGCAGATCCAGAAGGACCTACAACTAGAATACACAACTATGTACTGGGGGTCTTTGGGGAGAAGACAGAAAAAAAAAAAGAAGAAGATTGGCAACAGGTGTCAGCTTAGGCACCAATTTAAAAAAAAAAAAAATTAGGTCCAAAAGCCATAGAATTTCATTTTTGCCATCCCTAGAGACTCTTACATTCTTAACAGTGTAATGTTAATTAATATTCTATTTGTACTGGGTTGAATAATGTCCCCCCAAAATTCACTTTTATCTGGACCTTCAAAACGTGTCCTTGTTTGGAAGTGGGGTCTTTGCAGATGTGACTAGCTGAGACGAGGTTCCATTGGATTCGACTGGGTCCTTCTAAACAGATGCGTGAGTGGGAAACTCAGCTCTCCTCCTGTGCGTCTCTCCCTTCCTCTCGCACCACTACCACACTCACAATACTTCTGACGCCAGGTGTGTAGGGTTTTTCCCACACCAAGCAATTCTCTGAGACACTAGCCGGGTGTCCTACAATTCAATTCAATTCTGACACTAACCAGGGATAGCACAGACCCTCCAGGTTAAAGGCTCAGTCCCACGAGAGTGTCCCCCACTTCAGATGCCAATCGAAAGTAGCGGGTCTCCAGGTTGCCCACAACTCCTGTCCAACTTGGCTACAAATCAGAGGTTCCGACAGCCCCTCCTTGGAGTCGATTATTTGCTAGAACAGCTCTCAGAACTCAAGGAAACTTACGTACATTTACCAATTTATTATATACTAAAGGAGGTGATAAAGGATACAGACGAACAGCCAGATGAAGAGACACAGAGGCCGAGGGCGGGGAGGGCACCGAGCGCAGGAGCTTCTCTTCCCATGGAGTTGGGGTGCGTCATCTTCCCGGTATGTGGATGTGATCATGCCTACGTGAGGAAGCCTCCATAAAAATCCCAGTAATATGGGGTTTGGAGAGCTTCCAGGTTGGAGAAACAGCCCCGTCCTCGAGCCCACCCAGAGTCGCCTCATTAGAACAAAAGACATTCCTATCACTCAGGAAATTCCAAGGCATTTAGGAGCTCAGCGTCAGACCTAGGGTCAAAGACAAAACATTAGAACAAAAGATGCTCCTACTGTGCCCTTATCGCTTAGGAAATTCCAAGGGTTTTAGGAGCTCTGTGCCGGGAACCAGGGGCAGAGACCAATATACATATTTTCTGTTATCTCTCAAGGAGACAGACACAGAAACACAAAGGGAAGAGGCCACATGAAGACCGAGGCCGAGCCTGGAGGATGAGAAACTATAAGCAGAGGAATGCCAAGCATTGCTGGAAACCACCAGAACCTGGGAAAAGGCAGGAGGGATCCTCTCCTCGAGCCTTCAGAGGGAACACGGCCCTGCTGGCACGTTAACGTCAGACTGCTGGCCTCCAGAACCGTAAGAGAATAAATTTCTGTTCTTCTAAGCTACCCGGTTTGTGGTCGTTGGTCCCAGCAGCCATAGGAAACTAAGACACTGTTGAAACATGTCTTTTAGTGAGGGGACTTACCCCATTCCCATATTTGGAGAAAGAAACGGAATAGTATGGGATGACCAAAACCATCTGAAGCTTTGGCAGTGGGTGGCATCTTTGGTTGCATATTAGAATCTCCTGGGAACTTAAAAAAATCCCACTGCCCAAGCTGTACCCCAGTCCAGTTACATTAGGAACTCTGGAGGTGGGACCGAAACCTCAGCATTTGTTAAGGCTCCCTGGGTAATGCCAACGTGCAGCTACGGTCACAAGAGGCACTGATGTACCGGGTGTTGCAGCAGCGCAGTTTCTAGCAAAGCCACAGGCTTCAGAGTTAGTCTGTCTTGTTTAATTTCTCGCTTTGCTGCCTACCAGCTGTGTCCTCAGGCAAGTCATTTAATTTACCTGATATTTACTTTTTCAAGTTGAAAACGGGATTGTGAAGATTAATCATTCTAAGTATGTAAAATATCAAAAAACACCCGGCTCAGGGTAGACATCTAATAAACGACATGTTCCTGTCATTCTCCCAACATAGAGAGGGAGGGAATTTAGTAGGATGCGTAGGAATCCAGGCTCTGGACCAAGACTGTGGGCAATCAAATTCTGACTCCACCGCTTCTCGCTGTAAAACCGAGGGCACTTCTTCATGCCCAGTTTCCTTATCTATGAAATGGGCCTCGGAGAGTCATTATGGAGTTTACGTGGGATAATAAGATAATTTGATCCAGCTAAAGCGCTTAAAACGGTACCTGGCACATTTCAGCATTCAGTAAATGTTAGCTCATATTATCTGATAACACGCTGCACACCTCCCTCTGGATAGTATGGAAGCTGTCAATCTGAAGCCATGTGATACGTCTGAACGAGCTGGGTTAGACCAGGAGTCAAGAGACTTGAGCCCTGGGCTCAGCTGAGACTCCACGAAACTTCAGGACCCAAGACAAGTCACTTTTCCCTGTTCTCCATTCCAGGGCTCAATTTGTAAAAGGAAGGATTTAATAAGCTGATCCCCATGGGACCTTCTAGCGTGAAAGATTCTGATCATCTGAATATTATGAAGCGATACATGGAATTTGGGGTGGTTTTGGCAAACAATCCCAATGTTGCTATGGCATTTTGAGGTCAGGATTCACAACAATCTGGCACTGATAGAAAAAGGATCAAATTCCATTTTATTGTAGCAAAAACATTTTTCAAGATGTTTCAGGCCACAGGCTCTCAAGTCCATCATGCGACTGCTGATCAGAGCTGGAGAGAAGGCATCAGCCTCACTGCACTAAAGTTTAAACCCTAAGAAATAGCCTTACGTGGGAACAGAAATCCATACAGTCTCTCTAGTGGGTAACACGTACCAGGAATCTAAAAAATACCCAGCAGTTACATTTCTAGGAACCTGTCCTCAGGAAACACAATTAGAGTCTGCTTTTCTCACGCCTTTAGGATCGACTGGACAATCTGGTCAGCTCATTGAAAACTCAGTGAAATAGGAAAATCACAAACAGTGGTAAAAGTAAACTATAAAGGCTTTATTATGTTCTAATATAAAATGCAAATTCATCCATCAATCTTACCACAAAGGACCAAGGCCTTTCTCAGAGTTTTGATCCCTGATTAGAAGTCTGTGACACCTTTCTCGCACAAACCACACCTACATAACTCATGTTCTTAATTCTGAGGTGGGGCACAAACTTAAGGAGATTTGGGTATCAGGATGAAAATAAAGTCTTTCTATAGGTTTACAATTCTTTTTCTCGAATTGTTAACTGTTGTCTTGCCCATAACCCTACTTTATAGCAATCTTATTATCACTTCACTTCATTGAGTCTCCTCAAAGCATTCAAGTTCATTTTCATCATTTTTACAGAAACAACCACCTTTTTTCTTTTTTCACTCATATTTCATAGGTTAGTAGTCCAATCAACTAAGTCACAATAGCAAGTACCACAAACAGGTTTGGGAACACAACTAGCTCTTGGTAAGCGTTCATCCCAAAAAGTGGGAGCAGAAGAAAAGGGAAAGTTCCCCACACAGGCAGCATGCAGAAGGTATAGAAAACATCGGTTAATCCAGCCAATCAATTAAGTAGAGGCGTGGTTGGAGATGTCTCCTATGCTCAGATATATACCAGAGATTTATGTACAAAGTTGTTTATTGGAATAGTAACCGATACAGGCAAAAAATATGGAAATGAAATCTATCCATATGATGAATATATATATATATACATATATACACACAATACATATATGGATATAGATACACATATAGTGAAATGATATATAGATATTAAAACTATATTTTAAAACTATTTTTTCATATGTAAAATGCCCATGGCATTATCATAATACTTGTTCACTCAATAAAGACTTAATAAGAAATAGAACATTTTCTAAATTTTGAAGCAAAATTTATACTCAGTACCTTTCTTATAAAATTAAAAGTAGGCCAGGACTGAGATAAATGAGACTGATGTCATCTTGAGTTCTTCTTTTATTTTGACCTTGATTTATTTGGAGCGTAGGTGTTGTTTTTAAGAACAATCATATGTCTTGTAGGTTGTCTAAAAATAAAATGCATTTCACCTCAATAAAAGGGGGAGAGCTTTTTCTTTGTAGTATGGCCAAGGAGGTTTCCCCTAGACCCAACCCTCCTGCAGACAATAACTATCAACTCTGAATGAAAAGATGATACAACACTTTTGTTCACTGGAGAAAGAACAAAAGGCAGGCAAACTCTAGAGGAAGTCGACATTTGGAAGGAAAACAAATGGCATGAAATTAAATTCCCATTTTTAGAGCTTTTAGCCTGAAGGCAATTCACAACTGTCACCACAGAAGAGGCTAAATCTCTGAAAGAAACCCCAGTTTTTCTGGCCCGAAGAACAAAAGGACAGAGTTCAGGGCAACCAGAGTCACTGGAGAGCGAGGGGCTGATTCTGAGAAAGACAGAACTGGACAAGGGGCACCCCAAATTCTCTAGGTGACACCTGAACCAGATATGTGGTGAGAGGCGGATGCAAAGCAGCTTAGTGAAAGATGAAGAACTGAACCAAAATGTGAGCTGTTCTAAGAGAAAGAGTTCGCAGTTTAAGTGCAATCAAGTTAATAGTCTGCTTTTTAAAGAAAATCAACATTCTTCAGAGAAATATAACAGAATCCAGATGACATTCACAAAGTCCAGGATACAATCCAAAATTATGCAACCCAGAAGAAACAAGAAAATGTGACCTATCTTCAAAAGAAAAAATACTAGATGGAGATCAATTCCAAAACAACCTAAATGTTGAAATTATAAGACAAGGATTTAAAAGCAAGGACAGAATAAAAATAGTCTCTCCGTGCATGTAAAGACAGGAAATGTCAGCAGATCAATAGAAGCGATAAAACATAATTAAACGGAAATTCTGGAGCATCAAAGACAATACATGAAATAAAAATTCCCTATATATGCTCAACAGCATAATGGATATGAGAGAGAGAAGAGTCAGTGAGCTTGAAATAGGCCAATAGAAATTATCCAGTCTGAGAAATATAAAGAAAAAAGATTAGAAAAAAATAAACAGAGCCTCAGGAGCCTGTGGGACAATACAAAGAAGTCGACCATAAATGTAACTGGTGGAATGAGGAGGAAGGGAGATTAGGACAGAAAACATTTAAAAAAATAATAGCCAAAATATTCCCGAATTTGATGAAAGATGTAAATTTACAGATAAGAAGATCAGAGAACCTCAAGCAGAAAAACCACAGAGAAAAGCACACACAGGCACCCATAGTCAAGTAGTTCCAAACCAGAGATAAGGAGAAAATCATGAAAACAACCACAGAAAAATTAAACACTACATGCAGAAGGACAACAATTCAAATGACCTTTAGTTTATTATTATAGAAGGCCAGAATACACTAGAACAACATCTTTAAAGTTCTAAATAAAAAAATATAAAAACATGGTAACTCAGAATTCTATGTCCAGTGAGTATATCCTCCAAGAATAAAGACAAGATAAAAACTATTTCAGATAAAATATAACTGAAAATTCACTGACAGCAGATCTGCGCTAAGAAATGCTAAAGGAAGTTCTTCATTCTGAAGGAAAATGATACCCTGCGGAAATTCACATCTTCTGGGAAAATAAAACTATTGGAAATGATTATGTGAACTATCTGGATAACTATAAAAAAACTATTTTCTTAATTTGTTTAAAAATACTTACAACTATTTAAGTGAAAATTATAGCATCGTCTGGATGGATTTATAATGCAGATTTAATACATATAATAACTATAGCATCAAGGGAAGGGGCGGTAAATGAATTAATGCAGTTGCAAAGCTTCTGCAATTTACATGAGCCGCAACACTAAGCAGACTACGATAAGTTAAGTTATTAACAATAATGTACATCGTAATATTTAGAGAAACCACTAAAAATGCAAAAATGAACAAAAAACATATGGGACAAGTAAAAAACAAACAGTAAAATGGTAAACCTAAATCCAATTATATAAAAAAATACATTAAATGTTAATTGACTAAATACTCTGATTAAAGGCATAGATCATAAGAATGGCTTCAAAAACAAAAAAGGTGGACCCAACTATATACTGTCTAAAAGAGAGGTACATTTTTAAACGTAAATATACAGATAAGTTAAATGCAAATGAGTATAAAAATATATACATCACGAAAACAGTAACCACAAGAAGGCTGGAGTGACTATACTAATATTAGATAAGAACTGCAAGAGTGGAGTATTGACAGCGATAAGGAGGGATATTTCATAATGATAAAAGTACAAATTCATCATAACAGCACAGTAATCCATAAATGTGTATACACCTACCAGCAGATTTTCAAGTATATAAGGCAAATATTGACAGAATAAAAGAAAGAAATAGACAATTCCACAATCATAGTTGGAGATTTTAACACTCCTCACTCAACTACCAATAAAACAACTAAACAAAAAAAAAAATTAGTTAAGATGTAGATGATTTGAACAATACTATCAACTACGTTGACCTAACGGATGTTTATAGAATGCTACACCCCAAACTGGGAGCATATACTTTCCTTTCAAATGCACATGATACATTCATCAAGATATAAAACAAGTCTCGCTAGAATCATACAAAGTATGATCTCTGACCACAACGGAAATCGATAACAAGGAAATATCTAGAAAATCCCAAATATTTGAAAATTAAACAGCACATTTCTAAATAACGCATGGGTCAAAGAACAAGTCACAAGAAAATTAGAAAACATTTAAACTGAATGATAATGGAAATACACATCAAAATTTGTGGAATTGACCTACTCCAGGGCTTAGAGGTAATTTAATAGTTTGCATACTTATGTTTGAAATAAGAAAGATCTAAAATCAGTGATCCAAGGTTCCAGCTTTAGACACTAGGAAAAAGGGAGTAAATGAAACCCAAAGTAAGTAGACAGAAGGAAATAGTAAATGCAAGAACAGAAATCAAGGCAATACGAAGCAAAAAGGACAGAAAAGTCAATGTAACCAAAAGCTTGTTCTTTGAAAGATAAATATGATCACTACACCTCTAGTTATTCTGATCAAGAAAACAAGGAGAGAAGGCACAAATTAAACAGTGTCAAGAACGAGACAGGGGACATCACTAAAGATCCTACAGATATTAAAGACTATGACAACTTTAAATGAACAAATTTGACAGTTCAGGTGAAATGAAAAAATTCTTTAGAACAGAATATCTCAAGTCTCATATCTATGAAAGAAATTAATTCCTTTTAATCAAAAACATGCCCACGAAGAAAATTGCAGACCCAGATAGTTTCACTAGTTCACTCCACCAACGTTTCCTGAAGTAATAGTACCAACCACATGTAACTCTTTCTGATAATTAAAAAGGAAGAAACACTTTCCAGCTTGTTTTATGAGGCTACTGAAACTCTAAAATCAAAATCTGACAGAGACATTACAAAATAAAATTATGGACCAGTATCACTCATCAATGTACATGCAAAGTTCCCTAACAAAATATTAGGGAAAATAAATAGAATACAGCAAGATATAAAAAGGATAGTATATCATAATCACGTAGGGGTTATTCCAGAAATTCAAGGCTAAATTAACATTCAAAAATCAACCAGGGCACCGGCCCCAGGGCTGAGTGGTTAAGTTCACGGGCTCCACTTTGGTGGTCCAGGGTTCACCAGTTCAGATCTTACACACAGACCTACATACTGCTCATCAAGCCATGCTGTGGCGGCATCCCATACAGAAGAACTAGAACAACCTACAATTGGGATCTACAACTGTGTCCTGGGGATTTGGGGAGGAAAAAAAAGATGAAGATTGGTAACAGATGTGAGCTCAGGGCCAATCTTCCTCACCAAAAAGCGTACTTTAAAAAAATATATCAATCAATGCAATTCATAGTATTAACAGACTAAAAGAGATAAGCCAAATGATCATTTCAATAAATGCCTAAAAAGCATTTAACAACACTCAAATCTTATTCACAATAAAAACTGGAAATAATATCTTACGTACAGCTAATATTGTATTTAATAATGAAGAACTGAAATTTTTCCCACTAAGTTTGGGAACAAAGCAAGGATGCCCATTATCACCATTCTTATTCAACAGACTGAAGGTTCCAGCCAGTACAATAAGCCAATAAAAATAAAGAAAGAATTAAATAAATAAATGTCATCCAGATTGGAAAGGAAGAAGTAAAACTCTCTATTTTCAGATGACACGATTATTTACACAGAAAATCTGAAGAATGAAGAAAACAACTACTAGAACTAATTAGTGAATTTAGCAGGGCCAGGGGATAGAAGGTAAAGTACGCAAAAGTAATTGCAGCCAACAATTGAAAAATACTTTAAAAAATAATACCACTTACAATACCATCAAAAAAACATAGAATACATAAGAATAAATCTAGTAAAATATATGCAAGACCAGTACACGAAAACTACAAAATATTTTGAGAGAAATTAAAGAAGCAACACATAAGTGGAGAGATAGACCACAATACTTGATCAGATGGCTAACCATTACTAAAATGTCACTTGTGCCCAAATCACTCTCTAGATTCATTGCAATGTCAGTTATAATGGTAGTGCCTTTTTTGGTAGAAATTGACCAGCTTATTCTAAAATTTATATGGAAACGCAAAGGACCTACAACTGCACTGCACATTACATGGCTACTTAAATTTATATTTATATTAATTAAAATTAAATAGGGGCCGGCCCCGTGGCCGAGTGGTTAAGTTCACGCTCTCTGCTTCAGTGGCCCGGGGTTTGCTGGTTCAGATCCTGGGCACGGACATGGCACCGCTCGTCACGCCATGCTGAGGCGGCATCCTGCACGGCACAACCAGAAGGACCCACAACTAAAATATACAACTATGTACAGGGGCCTTCAGGGAGAAAAGAAGATTGAAAAAAGAAGATTGGCAACAGTTGTTAGCGCAGGTGCCAGTCTTTAACAACAACAACAAAAAATTAAATAAAGTTGAAAATTCAGTTCCTCAGTCGCCCTAACCACATTTCAAGGGCTAAATAGTCACATGTTACCAGTGGTTACTTTTCTTAAACAGCCCAGATACCTATTTTTATCACTGCAGAAAGTTCTATTAAATAGCACTGACCTTGAATATCCAAAGCAGCCTTGAAAAAAAAGAATGAAATTAGAGACCTTACACTACCTGACTTCAAAACTTAATATAAAGCTGCAATAATCCAGAAATTGTGGGGGGCAGCCTGGTGGTGCAGTGGTTAATTAAGTTCATGCGCTCCGCTTTGGTGGCCTGGGGTTCACTGGTTCAGATCCTGGGTGCGGACATGGCACCACTCATCAAGCCATCCTGTGGCAGGCGTCCCACATATAAAGTAGAGGAAGATGGGCACAGATGTTAGCTCAGGGCCAGTCTTCCTCAGCAAAAAGAGGAGGATTGGAGGCAGAAGTTAGCTCAGAGCTAATCTTCCTCAAAAAAAAAAAATAATAATCCAGAAATTGTGGTATTCACATAGGAAAACATAGGCAAATACGTTCATGACTTGAGGATAGGCAAAAGTTTCTTTAACAAGTGACATAAAGCAATAACCATAAAAGAAAACATTGAAAAATTAGACTTCATGAAAATTAAATGTTTCGCTCATCAAAAGACATCACAAGGGAGGTCAGCCCAGTGGCATAGCAGTTAAGTTCACACAGTCTGCTTCGGCGCCCAGGGTTTGCAAATTCAGATCCTAGGCGTGGACATACACACCTCTCATCAAGCCATGCTATGGCGGCATCCCATATACAAAATAGAGGAAGATTGGCACAGATGTTAGCTCAGGGCCAATCTTCCTCACACACACACAAAAGACATCATAAGGAAAATTAATAGGCAAGCCACCGTATGAGAGAAAATATTTGCAAAACAAATGTCTTGCACAGGACTGGTATCCATAATATGTAAAGAACTCCTATAACTCAACAATTATAATAAAAGCATAAACAACCTCTTTCCTCAAAAGAGAGGGGGCGGGGCAAAGCTTTTAAGAAGAGACTTTCCAAAAGAAGACAGGCAAATGTCCAGTAAGCATAAGAAAGTACTCAGCATCATGAGAAATCAGGAAAATGCAAATTAAAACTACAATGATAGACCGCTACATATCTATTAGAATAGCCAAAATTAAAAAGAAGGAAAACTTCAAATATTGGTGAGGACACAGCTGGAACTCTCATCCATTGCTGGTGATGTGCGATGGGACAGCCACTTTGGGAAAATACCTGGAAGTTTCTTATAAAACTAATCATACACCTATCCTATGACTCAGCAATTCCACAACTAGGTATTTACCTAAGGGAAATGAAAACACATATTTGTTCACAAAAGACTTATGCAAAAGAATGTTTACAGCAGGTTTATTCATAATAGCCTAAACTAGAAACCGGCCCTGTGTTCCATTAACAGAAAAATAGCTCAACCGACTGTGATGTACTCATGTCACAGAGTAACAGTCCACAACAAAAAGGACCAACTCCTGGGATCTACAACAAGAGGAGACGAACTGCAAAAATATTATGCTGAGTGAAAGAAGCCAAACAAACAAGCAAAGGAGTACACACAGTAGACTTCCATTTATATGAAATTGTGGAACAGGCATAACTAATCTATAGTGTGGAAACTCCCGGGTTCTGGTTTGATTGAGAGGGTCTGTGAGGTATGTCCTCTCGAAAGATCCTTTTGTTTGACTGGATAATCTGACCTTTTGATCTTTCAGGTTTTAGTAAAAGGTTGTACAGTCACCCCCTCAGATTTTTCTCTAGACCCCACTGTCTTAATTCGAGCACCTGTTGTCACCCGGAAAAGCTTAGAATTTTCAAAACGGCCCAATCCTACTTCCTCTTTGTTCGAGTTCCTCCATCAATTCCTCTCTCTCTTCTCACATTTTACTGTAAACAGCCAGAAGAAACCAGGGGATACCTTCAATACTTTGCTTGCAATTTTCGTTGGCTATGTAACCAAGTTTGTCACCTACAAGTCCTGCTTCCGCATCACCACGGGAGACACCTCTTAACTTTCTGCCACTGCCTGTGCAGGACCCTCCCTCCCTCCACTTTCCAAATACACATTTCTCACCAGCAGTGTCTCTAAGTCCAGGCTTATGTTAACAACAGTCTTGTCAGGAAGTCTTAGGTTTTCCCTATCATCCTTCTCTGCTCACTGAGGACTTCCAAAGCCACTCACATTTTTAGGAATCTGTTACAGCAGCACCCCACTTCCAGGTACCAATATCTGCATTAGTTTTCCATTGCTGTATGACAAACTTCCACAAACTTAGCAACTTAAAACAGCTACACTTATTATCTCACAGTTTCCGCAGCTCAGAAGTCTGAGCGTGACTTACCTGGAGCCTCTGTTCGGAGTCCAGCGAGACTGGGTTCTCACCTGGATGCTCCGCTGAGGAAGCAGCTACTTCTGAGTTCTTTCTCACTGTTCTTTCGAGAATTATTTCCTCGCAGCAGTGTGGCTGAGGGCCCAAGCTTTTTGCTAGCTCTTAGACGGAGCCCATCCTCAGATCCTAGATGCCACCCACAGTTCCTTACCACATGGCCTTCTCCACTATGATCACATTTCATCAAGCCCACAAGAAGTCTCTAGTTTCCATCTCCTGACAGGATGGAGTCTTAAATAACAAAGTCGTGGGAGTGATATCCTATCATCTTTGACAAATGCTGTTGGTTATAAGCAAGTTACACGGGATTCTGCAGGATGCCAACACCAGGTGAGCATTGTTGGGGGTCACCTAGTGTATATCCTCCACGCTCAGGGAAAAAGCATTTAAAGTTTGGGCTTTTTACATCAAAATGAAAAGTAGACTGAATCCTAAATATGTGTGCTGAATTGTTGAAATGCGTCAATGAAATAAGTTGAGCAAGTATAGGAAAATGTTCATGGCAAAATCTAGGTTTGGTTATTACCTGTTCAGAGTGTTCAGTGAAAAATTATTTCAATTTTGCTGTAATTTGAAATTTTTCATAATAAAATATTAGAAAAATAAATGCCTACTTATTAAAAAGAGCATAGACATAGCAGTTATGATGGAGTAATAAGAACGAGTCATATCTATTTCTTTATACTTCTCAGCATTTTCTAACTTTACTACAATAAGTATGAATTTCATGTATAATCACGAGTTCAGAAAATTTATTTAGTTTATAAAGTAGCCAATGTATCAAGCCAAAGATCTTTCCAGCTCAGCACTGGGTCTCTAAAGGCGTCACTGTCTTCCCAGGCATCAGTTTCCAAGAGATCCGGAAGTGACCCCCAAACATTCTTGAATTTCCCCAATAGCCGGCTCTGGATTGATCATTCGTGAATTCGTCTAAACCCTCTGCATTCTCATGTTTTTAGAGCACACCATCTCTTGGGCACGGCAGTTGCGTGATAGCACCACAAGCTGGGTACCACTGTTCTTCTTGTTATAGGTGCTAAAACTATCTCGGTCCTCCTCTCTGGTTCTAATATTTCTGAATTTGGTAAATAAGTCTGAGTCCACGCTAATCTTAGTGATTCAGATTCTACCCTAAAAACACGTACTCTGTAAAACGGGAGTGCCTGAGGCGAAAGAAACCACGTATCCAGTAGCGCCTATTAGTGCCACGCTTTTGTAGGTCAATTAATTAGTCAGTACTATTTAAGCCATGTCAGACCACAGCCAATAAAAACAGCAGATGTTTCTGGAATGAAGTAACTGGTGTATACAGGCCTAGACATCATCTTTTTCATTTCTTTTTTTACAAGAGGAAACGGTTCTGTCCAGCCAAGCGCATTGTTAAGGCATTCATATTTAATAAGTGGGGCTGGCATGTGGAAGGACGTTCTGAGGCTACTTATTGGCTGGTAATGGATTATCTATGCTCCCGCCAAAATCATTGGATTTATAAGCATCAGTCACTTCCTCTGCGATAAGTCTGTGCTAGAGGCAAGGATTTAGAAAAGGAGAGAGAACAAATCCACAAAACCATTAGCAAGTGATACAATACAGTATACAACACGCTAAAACGACTAACCATTTAATTCAGCATTTGCTAAACTCGACACAGAACGCAAAAGTAAGATGTTACTCCTGCCGTAAAGACCTCACGCTGCCAAGCAGAACGGAGCTGAGAGAGCGGCCCTCGCTGTTTGCTCAACTGAGTCAGACTTAGAAACGTCGGTGGGTTTACAGAGACGGTAAGAATCATGGGGAAAGAAAGCTAAGATCCTTAAATGACAGGTTGGGTTTGCATTGGCAGAAGTAAAACAAAAGAATAGCCTTAACTATCATCTTTAATTTGAGGGTAAAACAGTAGCAACAACAATGATAATGTTTGAGGTTTTAACAATAACCTGGCTGCCCCTGGGCTGGAGAACAAACTCACTCTATAGCATGGGGTTTGGGGGCTATTGTCTCTTGGGGTATGGCAAATATGATGAGGATAAAGGATAAACAAGTAAACCGTCAACAATGATTTCCGGACTTTCAACAGTGTTCTCAGTGAAAGTTTTATGGGCATTGTGGAAAACTGGGGGGAACTATTTCAATGACAATTTTGCAAACAATTTTGTTTGGGAGGTGCTATTTGAATTTTTAACAACCCTATTGACATGAAATGGACATACAATAAACTGCATACATTTAAACTCTACAATTTGTTAAGTTTTGAGAGAGAGATATATACACATACCTGTGAAGCCATCACCACAATCAGGATAATAAAAATATTCATTACTCCCACCAGCAGAAGTTTCCTTGCATCCCTTTGTAACACCTCTGTGCCACCACCCCTCTCCCACCATCCTCAGGCGACCACTGATCTGTTTTCTGTCACTATAGAGTAGTTTGTGTTTTCTAGAATTTCATATGAATGAACTCATACTGTATGTTTCTATTAATCTGGCTTCTTTCACACATCTGAAATTCATCCATGTCATAGCACATGTCAATAGTCCATTTCTCTTAATTGAGGAGTAGTACTCCATTGTATGGATACACCACAGTTTATCCATTCACCTGCAGATAGACATTTGGGTTGTTCCCAAATATTGGCAAATACAAATAAAGCTGCTATGAACCTGTGTATACAAGTATTTGTATGGACATATGTCCATGCATATGCCATTTCTCTTGAGGGGAGTGAAATGGCTGTCAAGCTGTTTTCTTTCCAAAGTGGCTTCCTCATTTTACAATTGCACTTGCAGTGGACAAGAGTTCCAGCTGCCCCACATCCTTGTCAACACTTGCTATGGTCAGTCTTTTTAATTTATCCATTCCGATGGGTATGCAGTGGGAGCTCATTATGTTTTTAATTTACGATTCCCTAAGGACTAATGGTATTGGGCATCTTTTCATGCCCTTATTTGCCATCTGTTATGTCTTCTTTGGTAAAGTATCTTTTCAAAGTGTTTGCCTAATATTTAATTAGATTATTGTGTTCTTATCACTGAGTTTTTAAAGCTCTTTACATATTCTGGATGCATCTTTTATCAGATACGTGATTTACAAATATTTTCTCCAGCCCTCTGATTCCCCTAAGAATGTGTTTTGAAGAGCAGAAGTTTGTAATTTTGATAAAGTCCAATTTATCATTTTGTTCTTTTATGGATCACCCTTTTGTTGTTGTAGCTAAGAAAGCTTTCCCTAATCCAATGTCACAAAACTTTCTCCTATCTTTCTCCTACAAGTTCTGCAGCTTTAGTTTTATGATGAGGACTGGGAGCCACTTTGAGCTAATTTTTTGTCAATGTTTGTATCAAAGTCCTAGCACCAATTGTTTAAAAAATTATCCTCTCTCTGCTGACTTGACTTTGAACATCTGTGGAGTTGTCCATAAATGTGTGGGTTTATTTCTAAACTTTATTCTGTTCTGCTGATGTATTTGTCTATTTTTAAGCCAATACTGCACTGCCTTCATTAATGTCATTTTATGATGGCTTGAAATCAAATAACGTTAATCTTCATTTTCAAAGCTGTTTGGGCTATGCTAGGCCCTTTATATTTCTATAAAAATTTTAGAATCAGTTTGTCAACTGCTACAAAAGAACCTGCTGAGATTTTTTTAATGAGATTGTGTTAAATCCATAAGGCCACTTTGGGAGAACTCACAAGTGAACAATGATGACTCTCCTGACCCATGGACAGTGTATGTCTCCATTTCTTTAGCTTTCCCTTGACGTCGCTCAGCAATGTTTGTAGTTTTCAGTGTACAGAACCTGCACATCTTTTGTCAAATTTATCTTTAACATATTTCATATTTTTGATGCTATTATAAAAGATATTTATAAATTTTTATTTATGATTTTGCATTGTTAATACATAGAAATATGGTTGACTATTGTGTATGTATGTTGTATCCCATAGCCTTGCTGAACTAGCTTATTCTGGTAGCTTTTTTGTAGACCCCATCAGATTTTTAACATAGACAATCACCTCACTTATCAATAAGGTCTGTGTTACTTCTTCTTTTCAAAACCAGTTGCCTTTTATTTCTTTTTCCTGCCTGATTGCCCTGGCCAGCACCCCCAGTACAAGAATAGAAGTGGTGAGAGGACACATCCTTGTTTCATCCCTGATTCGAGAGTAAAAGCTTTCAGTCTTTGACATTAGCTGAAGGTTTTTTGCAGATGCCTTATGTCACCTTGAGGAAACCCCTGTAATTCCTAGTTTGCTGAGAGTTTTTATTAAGAATGGATGTTGGATTTTGTTAAATGCTTTTTGATGGGAGAGGAGGAGGGCATCCACTGAGGTGACTGCGCATTTTTTCTTTTTCATTTTGTTAATATAGTGTATTGCATTGGTTGATTTTCTAATGCAAAATCAACGATGCATCCCTGGGATAGACCACACACGATCATGATCTATTTTCCTTTTTGCATGTTGTTCGAACAATGTGCTAAACTTTTGTTTAGAATTTTTGCATCTATGTTCATGAAGGGTGTTGGTCTACAATTCTTTTTTTTTGTAATGTCTTTGTCTTGTTTTCGTATCTGGGTAATACCAGCTTCAGAAAATTAGTTGGGAAGGATTCCCTCCTTTTTAATCTTTTAAGAGATGTTTTTATAAAATTGTTATTATTTCTTCCTTACATCTTTGGTAGAATTCACCAGGAAAGCCACTTCTGCTTGATTTTCTTTTTGGGAAGTACAAATTCAACTTCTGTAATAGACATAGGGCCGTTCAGGTTATTGGATCTCAAATAAGTGAGCATTGGCAATTCACGTCTTTCAAGGTATTTGTTCATTTCATCTAAGTTGTAAATTTATTGGCATAAAGTTTTTCACCTTATTCCCTTATTATATTATAAACAACTGTGCAATCTATCGTACACTTGCTTATGGTACACCTCGTCCATTTCTGATCTTCGTAACTTGTTCCTTCTCTCTTTTTTTCCATGTCAGTCTGTATAGAGGTTTATCAGTTTTATTGATTTATTTAAGGAATCAGCTTTTGGTTTCATTGATTTTCTCTACCGCCTTTTTGGTTTTTTCTTTTTCATTGATTTCTACTCTGATCTTTTTTATTTCCTTTCTTCCACTTAATTTGAGTTCACTTTTCCCTTCTTTTTCATGTTAAGGTGCATTTTGTTTTGTTTTATTTTTTGTAGGCAGTATATAGACGAATACTGCTTTTTTTAATCTACTCTAACAATCTCTGCCTTTTATCTGGGGTATTTTCACCATTTACATTTAATGTGAATATTGGTATGATTAGGTTTAAATCTATAAACTTGCTATTTGTTTTCTATTCATTTCATCTGTTCTTTGCTCTTTTTTCTTCTTTTTTCTCATCTTTTGAATTAATTGTATATTTTTTGTAGTTCTATTTTATCTCTTTTGTTAGCTTATGAGCAATATGTCTTTGTTTTGATATTTTAGCAGTGACTTTAGGATTTATAGTATACATTTTTAACTTATCACTGTCTACCTTCAACAGATGCTTTATCACTTTGCATAAAGGATCTGAACCTTAAAATAGCACACTTCCATTTTTTCACTGCTGATATTTATGCTATTGTTGTCATGTGTTTTACTTTTATATTTGTTATAAAACTCACACTACATTATTATTTTTTAAAATACTCAACTATCTTTCATAGGGAGCTAAATAATAAGAAAGATGTCTTAAACACTTGCCCACATAGTCATCATTTCTGGAGCTATTCATTCCCATGTGTAATCCATATCTTCATAGAACATCAATGTCCTTCTGTCTGAAAGACTTCCTGTAACCTTTCTTACAGCGCAGGTCTACTGGTGATGAATTCTTTCAGCTTTTTAAAGAGTTTATATGTCTCTGTGTCTAGCATGTGACTCCATTCTATGCATAAACGCAAAGAGTTTGGGGAGATGCAGTTTTAATATAAAATTAATTCTCTAGGAATCAGACTGCTATATCAATGGAGGTAAAATATTAATTTTTTGTTTGTTTTTCTGAACTCAACCAAAACTGATCACCATTTCAGAAAGTCACATCATTGATATCCATACCTCTCATGGTGTCTTACTTTCCATCAAGGTAACAGTCTGCACTTGAAGCAGGTGAGTTCCTGGTGATTCTGGGTACATTCTCCTGCTTCATTGTGACTTCAAGTGTAGTGCTCTCGCAGTGCCATATTATTTATTATAAATTACTTTCCTATTATTTCCTTTTGTGTTATAATTAAGGTATTATATTTTTCTTTTTAATTATATGTGTGGTAGTTTATGTAACATGATTTTCAAAGAAAACAAAGAGTGTCAGTTTACTGTTGGTGCGTAACAAACTACCCCAAACTTAGTGGCTTAAAACAATAAGCCCTTCTTTGCTCACACTTCTGTGGGTTGGCAATCTGAGCAGAGCTCAGCTGGGGGGCTCACCCTGCTCCATGGCCGCTGGCTGAGTGCACTTTGCCTTTGGGATTAGTTAGCAGATCAGCCCGGAACTGGCTGGTCCCAGACGGCCACGTGTCTGGTTCTCCTTCATGTGGCCTTCCAGGTGGCTAGCTCAGGTGTCCTCACACGGTGACTTGGTTCCAAGAGGGAGAAGGTAGTAGCTGCAAAGCCTTTTGAGGCCTTTGCTCTGAAGTCAGGTGACATCACTTTCTATTGGGCACAGTTAATGACAAGGCCAGCCCTGACTCAAGACTGTACTTCCTGATGACAGAA
This sequence comes from Equus przewalskii, assembly GCF_037783145.1. Classification (NCBI taxonomy): domain Eukaryota; kingdom Metazoa; phylum Chordata; class Mammalia; order Perissodactyla; family Equidae; genus Equus; species Equus przewalskii. The sequence continues at coordinate 42,719,930 of NC_091855.1, forward strand.
GCAGCAACATCCCATTGCACAGGGAGTGTGTACAGAGATGGGGGGAGTCTGTCGCCATATTTTGTAACTTATCACAGGGCATTACAAAATACGTCTTATAAAAAGGGACATCAGGTCTGATAGGATTGAGAACCACTGCCGTAAACAGTATTTTCCCATTTCACCCTTCTCCTAGCCGAAAGGACACACATCCTTTCTCAATCCTTCATGCAAAGAAATAAGAAAGAATCCCCTATGTACCCAAAAGAGCTTCACTTCCACAGACTGACGAGAACGGTCTGCTCTCCAGTCTGCTGAGTGACGGGACTGCGTTTGTCTGCAACAGTCACTGTTCTTCACTGAGCACTTCTTAAACCGGCAAAAAGAAACAATTACCTTTTTCTTGCTTTATTTTGTTTCTCTAGAAATGGGCAAACCAGGACACTGATAGCCTATAGCGATTTTTCACGTAAGGGGTCTTCATTATTGGATGACCAGAAAATTAATTAGATAACGGACAAATTAATTAGATAAACGACACTTCTGTTGCACTAGGTGCTATAGAGGCTTGACCCTGACCTTCAACCGGCCGTGTCTCCCACGTCCCTCCTCTGGCATTAGAGACGGCAAGAGCCCGGCGCCCAGGACACGGCAGAGCCTGGTCAATGAACAGGATGCACGGTCCAGTGGTGGAATCAACCAGTCTGGCCCGGGAAAGCTTTGGACAGTGTGTGCTGTGCTCTGAACAGCTGTAGAACTTTGAACTTCTCCAAAAGGACAAACTGTCTGGACTCAGATTTTCCTGATACTCTTTCCTCACAACCACAGGTTACAGGACACAGAGCAAGAGTGGGTACAGATCACAGGGAAAGCCAGCAGATGTTTACGTGGAGGGCACGGAGCCTTGGCCATTTTAACTATGTCCAGGGTGGGAGGCCAGGCACGCCCAGAGTCAAGGGATTCTCTTCCCATTCAGGAGCGTTGCTCCCCAGGTGCTCTAACGTCAACAGTCATTTCTGTGCACATTCCCTTTCTAGTAGAAACCTCTCCTCGAATGCTTCTGCCTCCCATTAGGTCCTAGAGAGGCAAAACGACCTCAAACGCACAGAGCCTGCAAAATATTTAACAAAGGCGAGTTCATGATCTGCAGTAACCTTAATGTTCCTGGCAACACTGCTGGCCAAGGGTGCATGCCAACCAACCAGAGGCCCAGAGACAGCTGTCTTCATCACCACGGGGATGTACCAAGAGACAGCCATCCCATTTTGGCTAAATTAGGGCTCAATCTATTCCAAGAAATGGGTCTGAAATCCCATCAAGCAACAGACAACAACTATGCTTTCTTGCCAGATTCCACATAAAAGGTGACATTTATGTGGGACTCATGTCACTTATGGCCTATTGAAAGTTGAAACAGTGGCAGCATATAATTATTTAAAAAGAAATAGGGAGACCCTGCTCCTCCCCACCCCCCAAGGAAACATACTCCAAATGCTTGGATCTTCCATTGGAATTAGCTTAGGGAACAATTAGGCCTCATTTCATACCCCAGGAGAGCTGGGACTTTTGTTATGAAATCGAGTTCCACACAGTGGGCATTGCTGGTGACCCGCCAGGACCCATTCCCCGGGTCAGGGAAACAGTCTCCCAGCTGCTGTGAGCGTGAGGTGCTCCTGGATGCCTCCTTCAGAGGGTTTCCTCCTGCCTTCACACAGGAGCCACGCCCCTCCCCCAGGCAGTCCAAAGATGGCCAACGCTGGGAGTCAGGAGCCCTCCCACTTGTTTCGAGTGAGACCAACTTTGAGGTGCAATTCATGCTCACCTGTGGCAGGTGCTCCCCCGGGTGTTAAACAGAGTCATGCACCTGCCCCTAGTGCTGCTGGGTTTTCATGGACATACAGTGAACACGTTTACACTCCACTCAACCACAAGCGCTCTGGTGTCGAATGTTTGCTGACCATTCCCTACCACAGAGACTTTCCAGTTTTTTGACAATGATCCAAAATAAGAAATAAGCACCCTATACATTGTGATGTAGTACACACAGGCGTGTGTGTGCGTGTGTACACATCTGAGACACACATTTCATGATATAATATTTACCTTTACTACTAATGTTTTCTATTTCATTTTTAAAATGTTGGTCATGACTCACTAAATTAATTTTACTCACCCACTAACGTGTGTGACACACAGTTTGGAAAACACTGCCCCGCCCTGCAACTCCTAGCAAAGTGCCTCACGTGTTAGAGGCACTCAATAAATATTGGACGAACCATTAAATGATTGACTGGTTGTGAGAACATCCAAGTAGCAGCCCGGAAGGGCCCCGATCTTCGGCTCTGGGTCTTTGGACCTTTCCAGTTGCTTAGACTTAATGGCAAATTACATGATTTACTTTCACAAATACCAAGGTCCCTCAAAGGAGCCCTGGCAGGGGGGAGAATCGATGCAAAGGTGCTCTTGGCATGTTTCCCCAAGCCCTTGGGCTCCCAAACAAATCCTGTAATTTTAGAAATATTTAAATGATTGACAACTTCAAGAGAACCAGCAATGACCGGAGATTAGCTCAAAGTGTCACCCCCAGAAAACAACTGCCAAGAAAGGCTAGAAATAATAAAACAGGAAACATGAATGACAGCAGAAAAATGAAAAATAATAAAACTTTAAAACAACAAAGAAGGGTTTTTTTTAATATGTTTTATTTTATTTATTTATTTATTTATTTTAAAGATTGGCACCTGAGCTAACAACTGTTGCCAATCTTTTTTTTTTCTGCTTTATCTCCCCAAACCCCCCCGTACATAGTTGTATATCATTAGTTGCAGGTCCTTCTGGTTGTGGGATGTGGGATGCCTCCTCAACATGGCCTGACGAGCAGTGCCACGTCCACGCCCAGGATCCGAACCCTGGGCCTCCGCAGTGGAGCGCTCGAACTTAACCTCAGCAAAAAGAGGAGGATTGGCAGCAGATGTTAGCTCAGGGTTAATCTTCCTAAAAAAAAAAAAAAAAAAAAAAAATTTATGAGCCAGCCCTGATGGCCTAGTGGTTAAAGTTCGGTGCGCTCACCACTTCCACAGCCCAGGTTCAGTTGCCAGCTGCGGAGCCTCACTACTCGTCTGTCCGTTGCCATGCTGTGGCAGTGCCCCACAGAGAAGAACTAGAAGCACTTACAACTAGAATATACAACTAGGCACTGGGGCTTTGGGGAGGGGGGAAAAAAAAGAAGATTGGTAACAGATGTTAGCTCAGGGCAAAGCTTTCCCAGCAAAAAAATAAAATAACAGTTACACTCATCAGTACTTCAAAATTATGGTAGTGGTTAGATTTACCAGTAGATCTTATTTAAAATACCAATAAGGAAGCATTTATATTACTTTATCACAAGTTTGGCTTTTAATTGTAACTTAATTTCAATAGAACAGGTTTCCTTTGTAAGCCCATGTATTGTAGTTTATTCATTTAAAAACATCAGTCTGAGAAAGGTCCATAGGCTTCACCAGATGCAGACCACCAAACCAGGCCATGGCACAGACAAGAGGAATTTGATGAAGGCCTCTGTATACTGAGCAGTTTGCGACACATTTCTTCTCATGTTCAACCACTTTATTTTTTAATTTTTAAAAATACTTACTTACCTACAGTCTTGTATTACAAAAATAATTTAATCCCATCATAAAAAGTGAAACAATGCAAGGAAAGATTATACAACGGCAGATATAATCCCCTCCATGCCCCCGACTACTTCCCCCTGAAGAAACCCACCACATCCTTCTTGCTTCTGTAAACACTCAAGAGAGTTGATTTATTGCTTGCTTATACCAAAACAGAATCATTCTACACACATTATTCTGTCGTTTATATTTGTCACTTGACAATTGACGCTGTAACATAGACATTCCTACAAATCTTACAACACATTTTTCTAGTTTCTTTAGGCACATTTACATAAAATTTATGTGAATGAAATCATATCATGCACATCACGGTTTTTTACTGCAGCCTTTTTCTTTTTGTCTGCTGTCTCACCTCCCTGGCTCACGTTAATTATCACTATGTAACAAAATGACTCAGAATTTAGCAGCTTAAAACAACCATAAACTTTATTATCTTGGAGCTTCTGTTGGTCAGGAACTCGGGAGCACTTGGCTGGGTGGTTCTGGGTGGAGGGTTTCTCATAAGATCACAGTTGAGAGGTTGGGTGGGGCTGCCATTATCTGAAGGCCTGACCGGGGCTGGAAGTGCTGGTTCCAAGATGGCGCCTTCCGTGGCTGGCAAGCTGGTGATGGCTGCCGGCAGGAGGCCTGTGTTCCTCACTCTGTGGACGTTTCTATATGAACACCAGGGGGCAAGGCTCACTGGAGGCCTTCCTGGAGGTTGGCTATGACAGTTCTCAACCACCTCCTCCTACAGAGGCCACCTCTCCCAGATAACCCATGTTAACAACCTGGTGTGTGCCCTTCTGCATCTTGTTCCATGCTTATATGAACATATGCAAGGAGATCCATACAAGTACCTATGCAGACTACCATTGCCTCATGAGACAGATATTATTAGAATTAAAATTTTAAATATTTAATACAAATCTTCATAAAAACAATAAAATTTAAAATAAATATTTTTAAATATTTAAAAATAAAGAAACTGAAACTCTGATTCAAGATCATGTGCTAAAAAGTGGAGCTGCTGGGATTCGGACCCAAGGCCATCAGACTCCGAAGCCCACACTCTTCTCGCGACACTGAGCCCCGGACATCTCACTGTCTTGTCAGCATCCGTCTTGGTGACAGCCTTGAGTCCCCCTCCAGAGCACTGTCACTCATTCTGATTGCTCACGGAAGTGAAAGTGGTTAAGCGTTCTCCTCCGAGCCCTGTGCTCTCTGTTCCAAGCCCTTTGTGAACACCGGATGCCGCTGCCCACTCAACCTTGCCAGTGAACTTAATTTGCATCTGCTCTGAGCCTCAGTCCATCAGATTATTTCTTTTCCTAATTTTACAACGAAAATTTTTCTTTATGCTTTTGCTCTTGCAAACGCGAGAGAGATAAAGAGTCCACCAAAGCTATCTGCTTTCCACGGAGGAAATGGAATGCAGGAAGAGGGAGTGATTGAGCTGGAGTCATTCTGCCAATCTTTGTTTCCATTGTCTCCCCTGCTTCTCAAACTTCTGTTTCTAACCTTCATCACTGTTAGCAGGTCCAAAGTGTGCCAAAGTCCTTCAGGGATGCACCATGGGACAAGTGTTTGACAAACAGTAATAGAATACCAGGCACACTGGGGATGCAAAGATGAGACAGGAAAAGTGTCTGTCCTCAAAGAGGGTGCAGTCAGTCCTGAAAGCTGCATACACACATCACGACAGAGTGTACAACACCACCGACGTGGATAAAGCACTATGGAGCAAGCACAGAGGAGAGAGAGCAGATCAGTTGCTAGTGGGTGGCGTTTCCATCGTGGGTGAAGTCAGTAGTATTTCCCATAAGATGTTAGCAGGTGCCTAAGAAAAAGGATTCCGTGGTCGCAGGGGATGAGAAAGTGCTGGGTGAAACTGAGGCAAGCAGCATTCTTGAGCTGGCCATGAAATCTTTCTCTCCTCCTCCCCAAGAAATATCTTATATTCCCTGGAACATGGTTTGGGAGTTGCTGAAACAGGGTAATCTAAGTTTTGTCCTGACCTCAGCAATTTGAAACATGCAACCAACAATGGCTGCATCTTGTTTTCTTCTCCTTAGGTCAGTAACGAGATACGAGACTTTTGTGTCTTGCCAGAATTCTTTATTTATTTACATTAAAAAAGAAAAAAAAATAGTATAACCACCAACAAAGGTTTCCCTCTCTTTTGTACTAATATACTTGAGACTCAGCTTTTACCTTGCTGGAGGGAGAGCTTAATTACTTACAGGTTTTTCTAGAACAGTCCTCAGTTCAACCCTACCACAGTTTACACTGCAACCCACATTACAGAACTCCACTGGCATTTGGCTCCTCGGTGTCCTTCTTTAGAGTGGTAACGCTGTGCTTTCAACGATATACACAGAAAAGTTTAGGAAATACCAACCATCTGAGACTGCATGGATCCGGCCATCGGCCCTTCTGCTCTGAAAATCGCAGGATGGATTTCACCCTCTCCCCAGCCCCGAAAGATGTCAGGAGTTCAGATTCCCACTCAAACGAATTGTGTGTGTGCTCACTCGGAAATCAGTGGCCAAAAGGTGGACACTCGTAAGCGAATTCCCTTGGAAAACGGTGGCCTCTGGAAGAGGCCTTGGGAATGTGAAAGAAACTGGAAAAAACAGATTCTCACTCCCACAAGGAAACTTCAGGAAACAGAACATTTCTTTCCCAAATTGCTTTGAAATGATTAGCCAACAAATTCCAGTTTGTTCGTAGTCTGTAAATGATCTCGCAGAGTCCAGAAAAGACAGACTTCTCTGGGCAACCTTTGCCCGTGCACAAACAATCAGGACCTGAAGCCTACCCGTGCTTAAGAAAGCCGCTCTGCAATGGCGCATGCGCAGTTGACATTACCATGGTCCCAAGGGTGATGTCTTCAAGAGGGATGATCAGTTTAAAGAGGATTACATCCTGGCTCTCCCTCAACCTGCTCCCTCCCTCTCTATCAGGGAATCAGGACAGTCTGAGCCCTGTGGAGACATTCTCCACCCCCAACCAGAGCCCCATCAGGGCCAGGCTATCTTCTCAAAAGGGATGATGACCTTCCTCCTTGCGTCTGGATGAGCCTCAGAACCAGCGTTTCTAAAGAATACAAGAAATGACGGCGCCTCCCCCGCAATAAAAACAATTTTATGGGTGACTAATCAGCAATAATGTTGCAAATGACCTGCCTGCGAAATCGGCAGTGCCTGGAGATCTAAATTACTCTAATTTTTCTCCCCCCAAAATTAGGTATCATATTATAATTTCAAGTAATGCAAGAGCAATTTCTCCCTTCATTGGATACCAAGCTCAAGATGTTACAGGAAAAAGAAATAGCTTTTCCTGCTGATATGAGAAATTTAAAAGAGAGACAAGTGTGAGCAAACAAAAGCTGTCACATCAAATCCTGTGGGGAAAAAAATCTAGAAAAAATGCCAGAAACGCTCAAGTCTAAATAAAGTCATTTATTTGTTATTTTAACCCCTTCGCTGGCAGAGTTACTGGCAGAGGCCAGTTAATCCTCCACGGTTGGGATTTACTGAAGACAGCTCTCTTGTGCTCATAATAACTGTCGTCTTGTCATGTTTCTCCTGGTCTCTGGTCTCCTAAAGGGTTTCCCAACTCAGAGAGCTGTTGGTACTCTTCTGGTCCTAACTTCTCCGTGGGTATCATTTCTGCAGAAAATTCAAGCTTATCCACTTTCCACCAGAGTAAGCAAAGAAAGCAGACTGTGAGTTCCCAAAGGGCAGCAGCCACACACCGTTCATGTGCTTCTGGTGGATGGTAGGTATTCAGTAGAATGTGGTGGAAATCGTTTCTTGAATTTAGTTCCCCAGGCAGCTAACAGGCAACCCGAAGATACGACTCCAAGGCCAACTAGAAAAGTGGAGAAACAAATTGGATCTAGGGTTCGTCCCTTCTCCTCCTTGGTCAAATTCATAAGACTGTTTCCTATGTCAAGATTATGTGCTTTTATAAAAATTGCATAAGATAAGGTTGGTGAAAGAGCATTGCTAATGACGGTCTGTGGACATAGAGGGAAATAGTCCCAAGTAAAATATATCGACTGGGCGCTCACTCTGTGCACTACAGTGGACCCTGAGATGAGTAAGTCACAGCCTCTGTCCTCGAGAATCTACCCCCATCCGCCTCCTGCGCAATCCTCTGTCAACACAGTAAGGCTTCTGTCTCCAATAAATCACTTTGGCCATGGCTACCAGAACCTGTCAACTGAGAGAGTCCCACAGACTCAGCTCTCCCCGACGCTCCGAGGACTCGACATTCTCATTCTCCGCCTTTCTCCCGAGTCCCCATCCTACAGGTCCCTTCACCTTTCCCCAGTAGGAGTCCCACTGCCGTGAGCTGCCATGTACCTGTGGCTCCAAGAGGGGAGCCTGGGAGCTGTTCTGGGTCCTCGCCTCTTGCCCACGGCCAGTCCCAACTTCTCAGCATGGCCTACAAAGCCCCCGATGGTCATGAGGTCCCCCCACCTCTGCAGCCCTACACCCTTGAGCCCCTATGCGTCAAACATGCTCCTCATCTCTGCTCAGGCTGCTCCTTCCGGTGCTGGGCTCACAGCCACTGCACACGCCAGGGCACACCCTGTCTCCTGCTTCCGGGTGTCCCACACCTGCATTTCTCTCCTGGGCTCCTCAGCGCCATGCACCGCACTCATACAGGTTTGTGCACCTGATCACCCTATAGTGACAAGTGCCTTGAGGCGGGGTAGGTCCTTAAAATGGGACTGAGTGAGTGATGCTTAATCTGTCCACCAAAGGCAACTCCCTTGGGTTTTTAACAGGTAATATCAGCTTTCAAAAGGAGTCTGCTTAAATGAGGTGCCGGGCTCCTCCAAGTTCTTCACCGTCAGGATGAATGTGCAGAGGTTCCATCCAGAACCACACACTCCTTGGCCTCATTTGACCGTTTCTCCATATTCCCCGCTTTCCCCCCATCCCTCTGCACCTTTATTTTAGGACTTTCTCGGTTGTTCCTCACCTCGTACGGATTGACTGTGAGTGGGAGAGAAGGTGCCTCATGGTGACCACCTGCTTCTCCAACGTGCTGCGTTCTCAGCATCGCAAGTGGCCCCAGACTCCTTCAAGTCAGTGCCGGAAGGAGCCAGCCCGCGAGCGCTCCCCCTGTGTGGGGCTCCAAGGTACGCGAGGGGAGTGCAGCCGTGTGTTCTCAGCCCAGACATTTTGATGTGGGTTCTGTGTGGGAGAGTAAAAGATGCACACACTCTCCACGAGTCTAGAATTTGTGGTCTGTGTTATCTCACAACTTCAGATTTGGAAGAGGTATTTTAATTTCTTATGAGTTGTGAATAATTATGTAATTCTGGCACCTTCTTAAAACTAAGATATTTCAAACTGACTCCCATAGCCTGGAGCTGACATCCTTCTGGGAACTTTGTTTTTCTCCTTTGGGTTTTGAGCCGAGGGTCTGCCAAACAAATTCTCTAGGCCGTTAAAACCGTTCACGATGGGGAGCCATCGTGTAGCCAACAGTAAAGGAAAATCTTTCTCCCCTCTCAATATTAATTCTCAAAAATGGCTCCTGAAACACAATTGCTGCTTGCTCTCACCAGCGCGCCCACTTTCCGATTTGTTTCCAAACCACTGCAGCCTTTAGGGCTGTGGAATCTCTCAAACGTGCTATTTTGGTCTTGTTTGTAAACTAGTCATGTGTTCTTTGAAATTCCTCCTTGGGTCTTTCTGATTCTTTTTCAGTTGTTTAAGAACCTAGGGGAAGGTTCGAGGAGATCACATCATCAAATGCCACTATGTTCTAAGTTCTCAATGGCCTATCAATGTGTTTGATTGATTGATTGATTGATTGATTGATTTTTCTAAGATTGGCCCTGAGCTAACATCTGTTGCCCATCTTTCTCTCTCTCTCTCTCTTTTTTTTTTCTCCCCAAAGCCCCAGTACATAGTTGTGTATCCTAGTTGTAAGTCATTCTAGTTCTTCTATGTGGGATGCCGCCACAGCACGGCTTAATGAGCGGCGCATAGGTCCGTGCCCAGGATCCAAACCAGTGAACCCCGGGCCGAGAAGCAAAGCACGCTAACTTAACCACTGGGTCACGGGCCAGCCCCTACCAGTGTACTTTAAATTGTTTACCACAAGGTACTGCTCTATGAAATGCCTTCCATTCTGGATTCATCCTGTCAATCATTAAGTCAGTTGGTCATCAATATTTCTGAGCACGTACAACATCCCAGACTCTGTTCGGAGCACTGGGAATGCAGGGGGAACGGGCAGGTGAAGTCACGGATCCACGAGTGAGGTTTACACTCTAATATCACCCTTAGCTGACTTCATGACATTCACATGAGGAGGTGATCATTTCGTAAATACAGACAAGAGACTGTCAGTAGTTAGGTTATGCTTATCTTTTTTCTCAGGGCCTAAGTTTTTTTTTCTCATATGTGTTTCAGATTCCTAGCTGGAGGAATATCAAAAGAATCTGAATATCACCATCTGGAAGTTATGCCATGGACTCCAGTGGGCAGGATTAGAGCTGGGTTTCTCTTCTCCTCTAAAAGTATATTTCTTCTGCTTCGAAATGAGCACAAACACATCTGAGTTCCTAATGAGACTGATCCAGAGTCTAAAAGTCACTTATTCCTCACCTTCTCCCCTCCGCCTGCCCGGGTCCTTGGGGCTGTCTAGTGTCGAGGGACTTGGGTGGGGGGACGGGGCTCCCTTCGAGGATATTTGATCACCGCTGACTTCACTCAACCAGCAAATCAGACGTGCTGACATCCACGAATGTCAGAAATGCAGTACCCTGCCCCTCGCTAAGCAGTCTGTTGATCTGTCTGGGTCCCAGTTGTTTAATAAAGCTCCAGGGAGACATTCCAGCTTCAATGGCATGCAGCCACCAAGCAGAATCTCACTACTGTTACTGCCCTTTACCAGCATTCCCATGTTGATGTTCAACTGGTTACTTTTGAAACTACTCGTTTTCTTAAGAAACGGAAGATTGTTATTTAAAAACGCTGACTCTTTACACCCCCAGTATATCACTTTTATATTTATCAGTCTCTTCATGTCCACCCAGAAATTTTCTTCTCTCTCAGTGTGGTTCTCTCTCCTCCTTGCAGCCCGTGAGCTCCTGAGAGAAGACTCTCTCAGTACCCGGTACTTGAGAGATACTCAGTAAACACAGAACGACCTTTAAAATTAAAATTGCATTAGCTATTAGTTAACAGTTTTCCTTGTACGTGGAATCCATATTTATAACATAATATCAATTCTTTCTTAAAGTTTCACAGGACAGATTCAATTTGGAAACATCCTCGGGTTATCACGCTGTGGTGATTTTGTTCAAACTGGGTAAACGTTTCTAAATTCCTACGAGAGGCAGCCGATGACACAGGTCTGTTTCAAGCCGAATTCGAAACCCTTGCCACCGTGAAATTTGCCCAACGGGTCCTGTTCATACCCATTCGTATTTATGATTATATAGCTTGAATATAATAAGCTGTCACTGAAGACGACAGGTCCCCAGATGCCTCCTTCCTACCGCGAGGTAGCATCACACAGTCACGAAGACGCGGGCTCTGGAAGTCTGACGCCGGGTGTGACTCTTCGCTGGACGTTGGGTGAGGCATTTAGCCCCACTGAGCTGCAATTTCCTCACCTGCAAGATGCAGATGATAAGAGTATCCATCTCTCCGGACTGATATTGGGAATAAATGCATCAGCACAGGCAAAGCCCTGAGAACAGAACCAGAGCCAGTCAGCAAGTGACTCAGGCGGGCTCAGTAAACCCCTGTAGCTACAAGACCACGTAACTGAAGACACAGGACCGCACAGGAGTTTAGGGCGAGGTCCTCTTTGGGGGAAAAAATATAAGCGGTTTTGGTACATTTTATAATAATGTATTACCCAATCCTTACTCAGAACTTCAAGGGAAAATGTCATTTCATAAACAAGACACATCTAGCCTCTGTCTACACACGCAAACCAGTCTTCAACATCAGCCACATGCACTCAAACAACTGATCATTAACCATATTCTATACAAATAGGTTTACATTCGTGGACCCGATCCTCCCTATTTTTTACCAAGTCACCTTAAATATGTCATCAGAAAGGTTTGTAGTGGACAGATTTGAACCTAATTTTATAGCTTGAAAGTAAATTAATAGTATTTTTGTATTCACATTCTAAAATACTAGATATGTAAGGTATTTTAGTGCTGGGCCTATTCCAGTGTCGATAAACAAAGTTCCCTCAACATTTACAATGTGATCCGGCTCTGGTATCCAGAATGAACTGGGTAGGGAATCATCTGGATTTTTTAAAAGTTTCTCAGGCCCTTATTAAGATAAGAAGTTGGCAGGGCCTTTATGTGGGGAAGCAATTCATGGAGTAAGTGGGCTCTCTCTTCTCTCCAACACAGAGACACGACGAGGTGGGAAAGCTCTTTGTGAAAAACAGTGTGCTCAGCAGAACAGATCTGGAGAGGGCAGGACTGGACAAAATCCGTTGGCTCACGTTACCACTGACTTATCTCACAGGTCCTATTGTGATTGCTGCCTCCAGCTTGTATAAAAGTAAACTGCTTCAGAAAGCAATTGCTTCTTTTTCAGCTGGGATGGTGTTATTATACCAAGTGGCATCTATCACGCCCCCCCATGTTGTAAATGGGCTCCTGCAGCTACTCTTGGTGACATTAGCTAATCTTCACACAGCAGAAGGAATGTGAGGTTCTGGAAGGTTCCACAGCTTGCCCAAGGCCCAGGGCTGAGCCAGATCTGCCCAAGGCCATCTTCTGCAGTCCATGTCCTTTTCCTTCCACCTTGCTCAGGCCTCCCTCTGTGACGGACCAGCCTGGACACCACCTTCTGGGAGCACCTGGGGAACTGGCCAACTCTGGGGCTCTGGCTGCCCTTTTCCACAAGGAGGAAGAGGAAGGAAGACTTCCTCCTACATCCCCAGTGGTGTCAGGGGAGACAGCCTCTGAGGTCGCCATTGCCCAAGCCCTTCCTCTCTCCTGCTCTCCTGTAGGCGACAAACAGGCACACACTCACACACACACACTCACACACACTCATACACAAGAGCTGCTGATTCCAAGCTAAAGTTGGCTGTAGGGACCCTCCTTGGCTCCAGAGCAGACAAGGGGCTGATACCAGCCCTGCTGCTGTCATCTGACAGCTTGCAAAATATATAAAATGGCCAGACACATTTAATACACACAGACACACACACACACACACACACACACACACCCAACAACCTAATAACTTCCATGGGTAACAAATTTATAAATCTTTGTAAGACTCAGATATTGAGAAGGGACATAATCATATTAACAGATGATAGGCTAATACTCTTAATATGTGGTTTGAGAAAAACACATGACTCATAAGACAAATATGCAACCACGCTAATTTTTCTAACTTTGTTTCTGTAAGATCCTGTTTTCTCCTTAACGATTAATTACATCATTATGCTCCGTGCTCAGTACCTTACCTGGGTTCTCAGGTTAGTCCCTACGGCAGCTCTCTGTTGAAGACACCGACACTCACATCCTTTGCAGACGAGGAAACGGGTGTAGAGATACCCAGGAACTCGCACGCAGTCCCAGCAGAAGACCTGGAGCTGGCCCTGAGGCAGTCGGCTTCTGGAGGCCAGACGCCCAACCCCTAAGCTATGTTTGTATTTTCACTGAGCATCTTTCTCCTTAAAAGTTCCAACAACTTAGCCACCTATTAGTCAACTCACCTTCTCCACCGTGCTGAAGAGTAGAAACGAGCCGATACTTTCACAGAAGGAAGGTGCCTTTCCCCGTCCATCCCGATCTATAGGGAACTACACAAAATATCCATATAAATGATACGTTAGTAATGCGCACACATAAGACGGTTAACTTGAAAGTGATTTCAAACAATAGTGGAACTACTTTCCATCCGCTGTAGATTCAATCATTGTTTGGTTGAGGTTTACTATTGGGCGATACAAGCGTTGGACTCTGGGAACAAGAATAAAAAGTACAGGGTTCTTCTTGTCCCCAGAAATCAAAATTGCGTTGTACAGATAAGCTGCATATTCTAGAAAGTTCTGATTTTCATCTTTCATGAAGATAAATTGATTCAGCACTAGCAGCTCACTTATCAAAAATGGAGGAAGGAAGGATGAAAGGATTTCCTAGGGAGGAAAAAAAAAAAACCCCGCGCTTTGCATACCCTAAGAATGGTCCCTCTTCCATGGCCAAAAAAAAGGCCACCGTTATCCAGGCCGTGTAGCAGATTCCCTGCTCCCGGGAATCAATGGGAGCTTGACTGAGCCACAGAGCAGATGCAACTTTGCATGAAGCTAGTAATATTGCTCATGCTTTCCTATTTTTAATATGCTACAAAACTGTTTCATCGTTTCAAAAAGTTTTTCACAGATTAAATTACACTGCTTTAACTTAAAACCAGTGGGGTAGATATTTCTCTTTTTCTTTTGGGGGGGTAGGTTTTGGAATCATTTTTTAAAAATCAAAGCCTGATTCCCCCACCATCACGGCTGCTGACTTGGGTACTTGTCTTCCAGAGTGATGAGCTCCGTGCTGAATACTGATTTGAAGTGCGGTTCAGCGTGGAGACTTAAATTGTCCTTCCCACAACTTTATCTGAGAAGCCTGACAATAGTGACAATCACAGGACTAGTTTTATTGGGTAAAACTATTCTATCTGCAATTTACTCTGACAGGCTCCACAATTTTTAAGTGCAATTAAATCCTAAGAATTTGCCCAGAAAAAAAAATTCTATCACATTTTTTAAAAAATTTTTTAAGAGGAGAAAAAACAGTTGACTTGAACAACTAATTACTAACTGGTTGCTCTTTAAAAAAAAAAAAATGGAAAAAGAAAAGAAAAAAGTATTTGGCTGAGCCCAAAATCAATTTCATCGCACAGACAAGCAGCTTCCTGGGCCTGAGAGAGAGGCCTGCCTGGAAGTTGTCGGCATTCTGACCAGTGCTTCAAGCCACTGCTGCATCCACAGCTACAAAGTGAAGGCTTTACCACATTCTGGGAAGAAAATGTGAAACGTGCAGAAGACATTCTTAGAAATTGCTCTCACCTGATTCCCCTCAGCAAGCGCAGAACAGCTGGCTCCAGAACAGGTGGGAGCTCTTGCTTCTGTGCTGCGGTCCACACCCCCGCCTCCCTCATAAGCCCGGAAAAGGAATGCAAGATACAGCTCAAGCGAGCCAGACCGAGCCTCCCCATCAGACCAGACACGGGGCCGGCGGGGGGTGAAGCCTGTCTCTGTAACGGTCTGGGGATACGTTCATAAACGTAATTGGTCTAACTGCTTGGCTTCTGCGAGACTTGAGTTGCCTTTCTAATCCACAGGGAGGTCACTGTCGTCCCAGAAACGGCCTTGAGTCCCCACCACTTCTTGGCATCACGCTCTTGAAATCTTTATTCAACAGGAAGCTAATCTGACATTGAAACAGCAACCCAGGTTACATTTGGGAAATCAAATTTTTCTTTAAGCAATGTCAAATGATCCCTAATGTTGTGGAACATTTTATATAAAATATCAACTTAATTCAGTAGAACATCTTCGATGGGACACCTTCAACCTCTGTAATGCTTGGTATCTAGGAGCAGGTAGCTCACAACCACAGACGAGCCTGAGAGAAGCCGTCTCCCGCCACCTGGCCCCTGCCCTCACCACTGCCATCAAAGCCTCTCCTCCAGCCCCAAATAGGGCTTATTGTCCTTCAGAGACGCTAAGTTGTTTGGTGGTCTTCCCTCCTCCCGGCATACCTCATGCACAGCACTGACCACCCCCTACATGGCAAAAGCTCCCTGGGCCACACGTCGTTGTCATCGTTAAAAGTCTTCCTCTGTGAGTGAAGGACCTATATAATGAAAATTACAAGGCCTTTCTGAGAGAATTGGATGACGACATAAGGAGATGGAAAGACATTCCATGTACATGGATTGGAAGAATAAACATAGTTAAAATGTCCATTCTACCTAAAGCAATCTACAGATTCAACGCCATCCCAATCAGAATCCCAATGACATTCTTTACAGAATTAGAACAAAGAATCCTAAAATTCATATGGGGCAACAAAAGACCCCGAATTGCTAAAGCAATCCTGAGAAAAAAGAACAAAACGGGAGGCATCACAATTCCTGACTTCAAAACATACTACAAAGCTACAGTAATCAAAACAGCATGGTACTGGTACAAAAACAGGTGCACAGATCCATGGAACAGAATTGAAAGCCCAGAAATAAAACCACACATCTATGGACAGCTTATCTTTGACAAAGGAGCTGAGGGCATACAATGGAGAAAAGAAAGCCTTTTCAACAAATGGTGCTGGGAAAACTGGAAAGCCACATGTAAAAGAATGAAAATTGACCATTCTTTTTCACCATTCACCAAAATAAACTCAAAACGGATTAAAGACCTAAAGGTGAGACCTGAAACCATAAGGCTTCTGGAAGAAAACGTAGGCAGTACACTCTTTGACATCAGTATTAAAAGGATCTTTTCAGACACCATGCCTTCTCAGAGAAGGGAAACAATAGAAAGAATAAACAAATGGGACTTCATCAGATTAAAGAGCTTTTTCAAGGCAAATGAAAACAGGATTGAAACAAAAAACAACCCACTAACTGGGAAAAAATATTTGCAAGTCATATATCTGACAAAGGCTTAATATCCTTAATATATAAAGAACTCTCGCAACTGAATCACAAAACATCAAACAACCCAATCAAAAAATGGGCTGGAGACATGAACAGACATTTCTCCAAAGAAGATATACTGATGGCCAATAGGCACATGAAAAGATGCTCATCATTGCTGATCACCAGGGAAATGCAAATCAAAACTACACTAAGATATCACCTTACACCCGTTAGAATGACAAAAATATCTAAAACTAATAGCAACAAATGTTGGAGAGGTTGCAGAGAAAAAGGAACCCTCATACACTGCTGGTGGGAATGCAAACTGGTACAGCCACTATGGAAAACAGTATGGAGATTCCTCAAAAAACTAAAAATAGAACTACCATACGATCCAGCCATCCCACTACTGGGTATTTATCCAAAGAGCCTGAAGTCAGCAATCCCAAAAGTCCTGTGCACCCCAATGTTTATTGCAGCACTGTTTACAATAGCCAAGACGTGGAAGCAACCTAAGTGTCCAGCAACAGACGAATGGATAAAGAAGATGTGGTAAATATATACAATGGAATACTACTCAGCTGCAAAACAGAACAAAATCATTCCATTTGCAATAACATGGATGGACCTTGAGAGAATTATGTTAAGTGAAATAAGCCAGCGAGAGAAAGATAATCTGTGTATGACTCCACTCATATGAGGAATTTAAAACTATGGACCAAGAACAGTTTAGTGGATACCAGGGGAAAGGTGGGGTGGGGGGTGGGCACAAAGGGTGAAGTGGTGCACCTACAACATGACTGACAAAGATTAATGTACAATTGAAATTTCACAAGATTGTAACCTATCAATAACTCAATAAAAAAAAAAAAAAAGTCTTCCTCTGCGGACTGTAGGCCCCACGAGGGCAGAAACCGCACCCACCTACCGTTGTACCTCAGTGCTTGGGCCAGCACTCTGGACCCATCAGACACTCCATAAATGCCTACTGAACACACGGATTAACGACAATCCTGACACAGAGACCTGGGTATAAGCCAAAAAGGTCTATGAATCCAAACCCTCAAACATCTGTGTATAGAGGACATTGGAAAAATTGTCCATCAGTGTTTCTCTTTCCTGACCTATTGACATCCGCAGGCCTTGAACTTCCCTGCTGCGATCCAGCACAGCGTTGGGCAGATAGAGCTGGAGGGAAAGAGACCACCCCGTCCTCTGGCCGTGGAGAAGCGGGGCTGAGGAACGGAGGCCTCATGATGGAGAGGGGACCCCAGGGCCCCCGGCCCTCCCTTCTCGGGCTGTTTGTTCCTTTTTCCCGGATGAGCCTGTTCTGTGCATCAACCATGCCAGCCCCTCGCCTTGATCAATGCCAGCCCCTCGCCTTGATCAATGCCAGTTCACCCTAGGACTCAATGCAGGAACCACCTCTCCAAGGACGTGTTACTGGACCCCTTCTTGCCCGGCTGGATGACAGGTCCCCCATAAATGCACCCTGTTGATGCATCTGACACAACCCCTCTCCCCTGTGACCAGCTCTCTGCGGCTCTCTCTGGGCGCTGGGTCAAGGCAGGGCCCTTTTTTTCAGAGCAGTGACTTAACCCCCTCACCTCGGGCCATTTCCGGATTCACTGTCATCCGTCCCTCCGACTCTCTTCTCTCCCGCCTACACTTTCCCCTGCTTCTCCTGATTTTAATCACGTAAAATTCAACAGATGCTTCCTACTGAAAGAGCTCTGTGCCACATCTCAAGATCTTCAGGTGCAAAGACGCGAGCAGGAGAAACGTCAGGAGGCACCTGAGACGAAAGCACGCCCCGCGGCAGGCGCGGCTCTGGGTCCCACGGCAGCTGGACGTTCAAACCCTTCGAGCTCAGGCATCCCACCAGCATGTCTTAAGTGCACGTGTCAGGTCACAGATGTTGGGCCTGTGGGAGAGAGAGGAGGCGAAGGCCACCATGTCAATCACCTTTTTAAGGCCATCCTGCTACTTCTGGCAACTCTAAAATAGGCACCCAGAGGCCCCTTTCAGAGTTTTCTCCCAAGAGCCACCTGCTGCACCCCCGCCCATTCCCTCCCAGCCCTTTCCACTCGGGGAGCACTGGCCTTCAAACCCTCCCCCCTTTTATTCTTGTGAGCTGCCATCTCCGTGAAGCTGGTACCTCTGGAATGCACACTTACGGAACCACAAGTTATTGTCAAGACCCGCTAAAAATGTGCAAGACTGAAGCAGGACCCTTCAGCTCTGAGCACAGGGTGGATTCCCGAACAGTCGAGTCCTAAACCAAATGCTCTCGGAGCCGTCGTCTTTGCTCACGACTTCCACTTTAATTTCAGAAGTGCGGTCCCACGGGTCGCACACTTGTGCCCTGCACCTTATAAAGTCTAATGAAGAATTCTGACATTTCCTGAGAGTGCACGCAGCCCGTGTGCATTTAATTTGCTCCCATGGGCCCTATGAAAAAGCTCAATCAAATTCACAAACAACTCGTGACCTTTCTTATAAAATGAAAAAGTACTAATTAAAATACACATCACATTCCCATTGAAATCGGAATGCTCACTATTTCTGCGCAAAATCTTTCTACCTCTTGAAATAGCTGATGTTTATTACAACTTAATATAGGTCACGGAGACTCGCTGAGACAAGACGGGATGGGACGGCAGAGTTTATGTAACCCAACCTCCCACCCCCCACAGGAATCCCGTCAACAGGCTGGTGGCTAAGTTTTGTCATTTTAAGGCCCTCTTAGGACCTCAGGTTCTATTACCCATGTGCAGTTTATTTTTGTTCAAAAGGTCAGAGGCAATTGAAGACAGTTGCAGCTTTTTTGACCATGGGAGAGCTTCCTAGCGGGGAGGGGGGGGCGTGGCCGTCAAAGGTCCACCGCTGTCCTTGGTGCTGTGGCCAGCCAGCGGGATGCCTCCTGCAGTCGCTCGGGTACCTAGAGGAGGACATGGGGAAATGAGCCTCGGAAATGTTAGCAAGAGTACTTTTAATATGCTGAAGTGTGGTCCTTGGTCCACAACTTTTTGTGAATTATCTGAAGATAATTCACATTCTGTAAACACCAGTGCTACAATTAAAACTGACCAATGGTCAAGGAGCTTGAAGGACCCTGGAGCTGGTATCTTTTTTTTTTTTTTAAGGAAAAGAGGCGAGCTCCTGCAATCCAGGACCACACTCCCTTACACAAAAGGCCCAGACTCCAAAAACCCAAAAGTTGTTTCATAAATTTAGCACACTACACCGAAGTGAGGCCTATTTATGCCACTGAGAGCGACTGACTATTAGTATGTTCACGTGCAAACGCCCGTGGGTTTGCTAAGGGAGGGCTTGCTCCCAGCCTGCAGAATTGCATCATTTACAGTTCCTACACTGTATTCCCTTTCTAAAATCTGAAACAAATAATTGCGAATTCTGAAAAACAGCCAACCCCAAAGGTTTGTGGACCGGTATCGTCACAGTCTGATATGAGAAGGGGCCTGGCGTCTAATTAACCTAAGAAGCATCTCACCCAGCAGCCACGTTCAGGATTAAAACCGAAAGCCTGGGCTTGACCCAAAGCCGTCCTTGCAAATACACGGACACGCAGCTCCCGCTCACCAGCGTTGGCCCGAACCCCGGTGGCAAGTCTGTGTTGGACCGTACGTCTGAAGTAGGTGTTTTTGTTTTGCTTTGTTTCTCTCTTTTTGTTCCCCCTGAAGGACAACTAGTGAACCAATTTAAACTGAACCTGAACTTACATATTTTATTAAACTGTTGAACTGGAGCAAACTCAGAACATCCAGATATACTCCAAAAATAAGGTGAACAGAATCAGCGTTTCATCTGGGGAGTCCCTGGTTGGAGGACAATGATTTCACGGATGGCAAAGGTTTAGACTGCCCGTCCATTGGTTAAAACTTCCTCAGGGAGAAAGCGAGGAAGCTTTTCAAGTTCTTAAAACAGCTTGAAAATAACGCGTGGACATTGTAAGCTGGCGGTGCCCCAAACCCGGCTCTGTGTTTCAGATACCTGCTTTTCCTTTCAATTGTCTTACTGGTAGCTGCAAAGATGAGCTGAGATCTGAAGCTCCAGAAGGAAGTTCAGTTTTCAGGTGAAGATGGAAAGTCTGGTGATGGCCCCCTTCACCCCCTTCAGACCCCCAATACATATTTAAATGCTAATACTCCTGATCTGGTTAATTTGATTAAGTGGTGAGAAATGAGACCTTGCTCGCAAATAGATCGTTAACACGTTTTCACTGAATTCTAAATGCTAAATGTTCCTCCTTCAAATTCCCGAGAGAGTTATTTTCATCATTTCCGCGTCTTCCGCGTCTTCCGTACCACAGCAACTGCTAATCTCTTTGTTCCCTGAGGAGTTTTAAAAGTGGCTTTGTTCACGTCGTTTTTATCTCGTTACTTTCATCTCATCATGAGCTATTGACCAGAGTGGAGTTTGTCATCCTCTTCAGGGCGAGGTCCTGTCGCCAGTTCTTGGGCAGGATCCAGAGCCCGGCTCCCCTGAGGAAAGGGCGTGTCTTCTGTCCCTCCAGGGCTGTGGGGATGCCACTGGAATGGCACTTTTTCAGAACCACCCAGGACCTGCAGTGGGGTTGGGCCACCTCCAGGATGAGGGGCCCGTGAGCACAGCATGCAGGTAACTGGCCAGAGGCACCGTTTCCACGAGCCTTCGCCAAGCCATGACGGCACTGTTAGAATTTCTTGCTTGTTTCTCAGGAACCTGCTCCTTTTCTTGGGCAAACCCAGAATACCCAAAGCGGACTGAACTGTTTGGATGTCTGGGTTTGCTTGTGTTTGTTTTCCTCCACTTTCTACTGCAGCCTGACCGTGTCATATTCATCTTTTAAACAATTTAAGATTCCGTTTAATTTAAATAATTGTATGTTGTTTGAGAAAGTCCAGTGACAGGTTCTAGGAGTTCAACAAAGAAGCATGCCCGCTTCTCGTGCCTCTGGGGAATGGCTGCATTTGTAACTGTTTTCCTCCTTCCTGCTCGCTGAGAGGGGAGTCTGATTTATTAAATCAACGTGCAGTTGACTGAGGGATGCCCTGCTTTCTGGGTGCCCCGTGCTGACCCAGCCCCAAGACGTGTGTAAAATGATACCTGCCCTCAAGAAGCCTCTGATGTTTTCTCCTCAACCAGAAATATTCCCAAAGTCAGGCTACAGCGTGAGAAAGAAGCACAGGGCAATGAAATACAGGTGGTGGCACCAGGCTCTCCACGACCACCGAGGGGTGGAGACCGTTCCCAGGGAGTCCGAGACGGGCCAGGTCAATGTGGGTCTGAGGGAGACAGGTGCTGCGCCTGAGAGGCACAATCTGGACAGGTGGAGAGGAAGGCAGAAGGGGTTTCATGGAGGCAGAGGGTGTGATGCAAGTCTAGAGGCAGGAAAAGTTTGTGAAAGAGTCAGTGAAGGAACCAACGTGGCTGAGGCAGAATGTCGAAGGCAGGGCTGGAGAGTGCCCAGGTAGGATTTAGAGGTCCTGAAGCCTGAAACCCTTTTCCACGCAGGCTCCAAGAGGCTGGGCGCATCTCAGCAAAGAAAATGGAGAAAGACAGTTGACTGGCTGAGGGCGCCATGTGCAGAGCAAGAGGTCAGAGGCCCAGGAGCTGGCTGACGCTGGCCCCAGGGCTGGGGGCGGGGGAATGAAAGGAGGGAAAAGGGGACAAATTTGAGAAAAATTTCGAAATAATTGATGACTAATACAAGCTATTCAAAAATTAAACACTATTTTTGCACACTCATTTTTAATTACCCCATTATAGATTTAGTAAACAGCCTGTTTCCCCCATAACTCATGCTCCTTTCATCACCATCTAAATTATAATTCCTTAGCCATGAGCTGATCACCTACTCTCCATTCCTAAAATTAATCCTGAAACTGCCAGATACAAACTTCTATTTAACAAAATGAACATCTGTGATGACACACCAGGAGCAAAATCCTAATGGTTCTAAACC
Organism: Equus przewalskii; assembly: GCF_037783145.1. Classification (NCBI taxonomy): domain Eukaryota; kingdom Metazoa; phylum Chordata; class Mammalia; order Perissodactyla; family Equidae; genus Equus; species Equus przewalskii. The sequence continues at coordinate 42,742,195 of NC_091855.1, forward strand.
TGGCACTTTGCTTTGACAACCAAATACCTATTTTTTTTGTTGTTGTTAAATACATCATTTCTTTAAAACACCTGCCTTCTTTACATATTGTCTTCGAAAAGAAGTGACTAATTTTTATTGGCAAGAACAGAAGTTACTCTCTAAAATAACGAAGGAAAAGCTATGCTCTGTAGAAGATTCGTCTGCAACATTCAATAAGGCACAAGAATATTAAGCAAAAAACCACAAATAGAACAGGGGCCAATCCCCAGTTTTCCCACGGAAAAGCCACAGCCTGATAACCTCACTCCTCTGGAATTAGGCTACTGGTGGCCGATGCAGTTCTCATGACACGGTGCAGCCGACCTGCCACAGCTCAGGGCGGCTGGATTTCCATTACAACTGCCCCCCTTCCTTCACGGCTTTTCCTCCACCCCCTTCGCCAAAGCGCAGTTACCCAGTGAGTTATAATTTGGCACTAAAATTCAATTAAGCTGAAACTTTGGTCATACGTGGTCTTCTCAGCGAAGCATAATTTCTTTGACCCATTTTCCAAATGTTAGCCAATCGATTTTAAAGCAGAGGGAGGTAAAAAGTCTGTTTCAATCGAGCTCGCATTTCTAGAAACTGGCTGGAATTTTTTAAATATTCAAACAAATAGGATGTGGGGTGACTGTATTGAAGTGCTCGAAGTTTTCATCGCACTTGTCAAACAGAGACCTCGGAGCGCTCTGCAGACGTTAATTAACGTTCACTGGGGCCTGCAAGCCGTTTCACCCCTGTGAGTTCCGAGGAGAAAGGACGCAGCCCGGGTTCAAGGCCGCGCTGTTGTCCGTCAGCTGCGGACCCAGCGATTGAAACCCTGCGGTTCCCAATGAGCCGGCGAAAGTCTGTCGAAGTATTGAGGACCCCTATTGAGAACTGTGGGAGTCTGGGCGGCTTAATGGGATTGTGTTCGGTGCTTCAGGCTCTCCTTTAAAAGATTCCATGGCACCAACGAAACTCCAATAAAAGGGCCTCTCTAATTGCTTTCTGACTTTCTATGAAACTTTCTAAGCTATGCTGACATCCTCGAGTCCAACTATGGCATTGCACAGTGGAGAAAGGCGAGACTAAGTGGGTGTGCAGGGAGAAAGCGGTTCTCAGCGAAGCGTGTGTGCGGTGGGGGGTCACTGGGGGAGGGGGGATGGGGCGGGTGTGAAATCTGTGCCGGGGAAAGAAAAATATGAGTGTTCCCTTTTGTGTGCGGACAAACAGCCGAGCGCGGGGAGGTCGGGCCCGGGGTCACGCGGCTCCGGGCTGCAGCTGCCGCCGTGGGGCGGGGGTCCCGGGCGGCCCCCGGGAGTCTCGGGCGGCGGCGGCATCAGCATTCCGGCGGCGCAAGCGGCCGCTGTCCTGGCACGACCCCGGCCCGGCCGGAGCGCGCCCCCGATCCGACCCTCGGGGCGCCCGCGCGCGGGGCCAAGGGAGCGCGGTCCGGGCGCCAGAGCAAGGTAAGCACCGCGGGGGAGCCCGCGCGCAAGGCGGCCCTCACCCCTCGACAGGGCGCACGGGCCCGCCTTCCGCCGCGCGGGGCTGGCGAGCCGACGGGAGGCTCCAGGCCCGCCCCGTGTTCCCCGCGCGCCTGGGGCCCGACGCCGCAGCCGGGACCCCCGGGAGACCCGCCAGCACGGCGCCGGGCTGGGCCTGGGCCTGGCCCCGGGGCGCGTTGGGTCTTCCTCCGGGCCCAGGAGGACGGACTGTCTCGCTCCTCTCCCGAGCCCAGGAGAGCACGAGTGACCTGCCCAGGCAGCCCATGGCGGGGGGTCACCCTCCCTCTGAACTACTACATAGGCAGCGACCTTACCAGGGTCCCGGCCGGGTGGGCGCTCGGCGTCAGCAGAGGAGGCGGCGAGTCCCCCCGGGCCCTCTGCGAGCCCCCCGCCGCCCCCTCGAGCGCTCCTCGTGCGCACGCGGGCGGATAGGGCCAGGCCTCGGCTGGGGGTGCGGGCGCGCGCATGGACCGGGGCCTCAGACGCTGCCCTGCGTCCCCACCCGGTCACCCGAGGGCGATGGCACATTGGGGGATGGAGGGGCACAGAGATGGCGGCGTCGGCAGGGCCCAGGCGCCGGCAATCAAAGGCTGGGGAGGGCGGCCCGCCGCGTTGCCCATGGCCAGGCCCAGGGCATGAAAGGATCTTTATCCTCGGGTGACACGGCTGGCGGTTTCCTCCTGCCTCCCCCTCCCGCGGCCCTAATTGGGGCCGGCTGCTAATGTGATTAAAGGCCAGTTAAATGTTTCTCGGGGCAGACGGTGGGAAGAGGCCGAGACCCCTGCCCCCTCCCTGGGTCACGCCAGGCCCCTGGTCAGGGGGTCGGTGATGGTGCCAGCGCCAGGACGGCCTGGCCAGGCGCCCGCCGAGTCTTCACCCCGAGGCAGGGAGGCCGCGGCGGGCGGGAGGGCTCCTGGGGCTTTATGTAAGCCGGTGGGCTTCGGGCCCGGCCGGATTTGGGGATTCTTTTCGCACAATTTCCATTTTCTGGCCTCTGGAACAGCGCCCTGAGCCCTCGGGGCCCTCCCCCTCCGGTGCCCAGAGCCTGCGGGGCCCAGCCGCAGAGGCAGGCCTGGGGGTGAGGGACCCTGGGGGTGCAGGCTCGGAGCAGGTCAGGTTGGGGTCTCTCCACGGAGGACAGTGGCTCAAGATAGTGATGCCAGGATGGGGCGCGGTGGCCATGCAGAGCCCCCGACCCCGCAGCGCCCCCAGGCCTCCTCCATGGCGAGGTTCCCACGCTGCGGCGGCGTGGGTGGTCTCGCTCTCCCCGGAGGGCTCGGCGTCGTGGCGGCCGGGGGCGCGGGGCCTGGGAGCCAGTGCCTGCGCTGCGCTGCCCGCCACGCCCGCTTCCAGTGTCGCCCGCGGGCTCGTGCCCCGCGCCTAGAAGCCCTGGGGACCCCTCCTCAAGCCTGCCCGACCTGGTGGAGGCTGTGTGGCCCCCGGACAGCTGCCCTGCGTCCCGCACGGGGAAGGCCGAGCCAGTGCCTGGGGCAGCGGGCTCCGAGCTCCGATTCCGGCCCCAGCGCCCGGCTCCCGGCCCGTGACCCTGTCCCGCCGCAGCCCCGGCTCGCGGGGGTAGTTGCTCGGCGTCCAAGAGGGGCCGAGAGCGCGGCCCAGCCAATTCCCTGCGCCTCTAAAGTTGCAAATCTGGAACCACTTAGGATGGGGGAGGCGGATAAAACCCAAATGGGAGCCCAAGACGTTCTGTCAGGTGGCCCGGGCCCTGCGTTGGGGCGGCGGCGGCTCTGGGCGCGCGGGCCGGGCGGAGCAGGTGGCCTCTCCACGGCCTCTGCGCGCTGCGGGAAAGAAAATGCGCGCGCCCGGGCAGGCCGCGCGGGACGCCCAGGGCTGCGGGCCGAGCCGGGCCTCCGGCGGGCGGGCGAGGGGAGACCCGCCGCGCCCCGGCCGCGCTGCCCTCCGAGAACCGGGACCCGCCGCCACAGCCGCCCCGCGGTGCCCACGGGCGACACTTGTCATTTCACGCACGACTCTGTTTTAAAAATTAACAACTAAGCAAGCGTGCTTCCGTGGAAATTGTGCGTGTTGGTTGTTTACTTTTTTCCAAATATTTTCTGAAATAGTCTGCAGAACTTTTTCACATCTAACAAACGTCAGATTGAACAGATGAGAAAGATATGAAATGAAAAGAATGGCATTTTAATTTAAGTGGAGTGAAAGCAGACGGTATTTTTTAATAATATTTTTGTCAAAAGGTATTGTGGTTCTAAAATTTCGTCATGTTCCAAATCTATAATTTTTTGATATTTAAAATACACATTTTTGTACATTTTTCAACCAAAAAAAAAGGAAAAAAAATTTAAAAAGCAAAAGCCAGAAACCGAGAAAATGGGCGGTGAGGAAGCAAAACCTGTCTTTCTCCTGCTCTCCTGTGGTTTTCTTGCTCTCCCTGTAGCCTGGAGGAAAATAGTGAAAATACAATAATTTCATATTAAACCAACACATAGATGTAATTAATTTCTTTCCAGATGGGTGTCAGGGACCCGGCTGCTTTAGCGTGCTGAGGGACTGCTGGATTCGAGGTGATTTTCTTTCCTTTGGCTGCTCAGAGAATTGTGGGGGAAAGTAACAGCTCCTGCCTCATGAATTTTTTTTTTTAATCTGCTTATTGAACACAGACAAAATTAGAATTGTCTTCCACTTGAGCTATAAACTGCACAGGGAAAGTCACCAATGTTTTTAAAGAATATCTGTTTTTGTTTTGTATCAAATAGTAATATTTAACTAATATGTAACAAACTGGGTGGCCTTGCGTTTGTTTAAACTACCGTGACTCTAACGTCAGGAACCCCTATGGTTGTTAAAAAAAAAAAATCGGTTTTTAAACTATTCTTCCATTTATTCTGAGGTGGCTTTTCCAGCAATCTTGTGTCAATAAGCAAGTCGTATAGCGGAAAACAAATAGTTTATGTGTTCCTGGTAAGTAATTTTCTCAGGCTCAAAAACTCAGAAATACAGTGACTGCTGCTTTTTAGGAATAACCTTTAAACTGGATGGGAAAGGGGAAAATACATTTTTGTTGACACTTGGAAAGGGGAGGAGAGCCGAGGCGCCGTTGGTTTCATTGTATTAGGGGAAAAGCTGCTGAAAATGGAGGACTCATTGGAAGGCCAGGCTCCAGGTGTTTGTTTATCTCCACGCAGACACAGCTCGGACCCCTGACAATTATGGCATGAGTGTGATGTCACGGAAGGAAGCCAGGCAGGTGGGTTGTGCAGGGGGAGCCCAGGAGGTACCCCGGGCATGCAGACAGGACCCAGTCCAGCCTGGCAGCCTGGGCAGCTCCATCCCGCTACCCTCATCCATGTTGGGTCCTCTCTGGAGGACCTTCTCTATTTTACGATGTTTGCTCTTCTTTAAAACCTCCGCAGTGGCCCACTCAGCAGCATTATTGGGGGTCTGTTGGTCATTGTCACAGACAAGAAAAGTGACCATAGTGGGACCAAAACTTGAGATCCAAGACGTTTCTGCACTCCCTTGTCACGTCAAGAGTCCACAGTGTGAAGGGTGAGCCAACCATGGGACATCTTTGTTCACGTCCCACAAAGGCTGGGCCACCGTGCGTGCAGCCTCAGTCCTGATTATTGACGCTGCTGCCTTCGTGTGTGTGTGAGAGCCAGTGGGATTCGTTTCGGTTTTTGTTTTGTTCTGCTTTTTGGGAAAACAAAGATCCCTTTGGCGGCACCTGGGCAGCCAGAGCCACCAACGGAGAGCCCGCGGGGCAGGAGGAGCATGGGGCTTGATGCCGGAAGGCCAGTTGGCTTTGTGCTTGTTTTTTACAACTGAAGGCTGCTCAGTGCTGAGATCCTCCCGGGTCAGGGGCCCTGCCCGGCCGCCCTGAGAGGCCCCTGCGCGGCCGGGGCTGAGGTTCTTCCCAGCGGTCCTCCCCGAGATCGGCCCCAAGGCCCTCCAAGGATCAGAAGAGCCAACTCACGTGTCTGAATATCCAGAACATTCAACCATGCTTAGAAAACCAGGCAGCTGGCCTCTGGTCTGGAAGACTGAAAACAGGTGTCAGTAATAAACAAAAGAAGCGACAGTGTCTGTGGTCTCCTAGAGCAGGGGAGGGGAAGAAGAACGCCCCGCAAAGGTAAGGAGGCTACTCCTGAAAATGTACGTGCTGGGGTTCGTGCCCCACAGCCGGGTCTCCCAGCACTAGCCCCAGCTTCCTGTGGTTGGAGCAGGTCCATGTGGAGAAAGCCAGACAAAGAGATAGGTGGGGCCAGCCCCACATTCTGGCCAGAGTTAGTTAACTGATTGAAAAGCAAATCTGATCTCCCCAAAACCTCCCTCCAGCTACCTGCTGTGGGCAAGCGGGGGCTCAGACTCCTACCCCACAGGCCTCCACCAGCCTGGCGTTTCTTGGCCCCTGACCTCCCATCACCCCGACATCCTTTACTCCCCAAGACACACTCCTCTGCCGCCAACACTGGCCCGGAGACAGCAGAGGCTCTTGTTATGCCTGTTGCCCGTGACCACATGGGTCAGCGCCTCTTGGAGAAGGCCAGCCTGCTGGAGCAGCTTTGGGGCTTTGCTTTGGGGATCTTGGGAGCATCCCTGACCCACAGGTGAGGAAGCCTGCAGAGCTCACAAGGAGAGGAAGGTATTGCCCAGTGTCAGGAACTCGGGACTCCCCTTGCAGCTGCCCCCGTGCTGCAGTCAAACACTGACACCCCGAGTTCTCGGACCCCACACGGCGGTGCCGCCACCTTGCCGAGCCAGCCGTGCTGGCGTGCAGGCAGGGGCACACTGCAGAAACCCTCCAGCACGTCCTGGCTCCTGTCCTGTGCCCAGCACTGGTGTTCTTGTTCAGAGAACAAAGGCCCGGAGGCCCCTGCAGAACAGAGAAAGGCTGAAAGCAGTGGCTTTCAAAGCTGGCTGGCCGTGGCCGGGGTGAGAAATACGTTGTACGTCCCAACCCAGCACAGGCATGATGGCCACATATAAAACAAGCAGTGAACTATTTATACGTGGACAACTGAAACAACGTTTTCAGAAAAGAATACTTATCTTGCTGTGCATCATGAACTCTGTCATTTGTCACCCTATTTATTTTCTTTGCAGTGATGGCCACCACCTGCTAAAATGATCCCATGACCCTAATGGGTCCAGCTCAGAGTTTGCAGACCACTGTTTTCAGAGCTGAGGGTGCTAGGGGTGACGGAGCTCAGAGCCTGGTCTGGGGTACCCGTAGTCCTTGCCTGCTGCATTTGTTTCTCCCCGTTCCAGCCCTGGAGTCAGACCATCCCGCTGGATTCTGGCCACCACTTCCTAGCGCCGTGACACTGGGGAAGTCACCTCCCTTCACTGAGCTTCTTCCTCTTAGAATGGGGATGACAGCTCCGACTCCTGGGGTCATGCTGAGGGTCAAATGAGATCATGCCTCAGACAACGGCTGGACTCAAAGTGCCCAAGTACCCGTCCCTTTCATTCCTGGACCTCCCTGCCACACCTCTAGTCCTGCCCAAGATGCCTGCTCTGGGATCAGCCTCTCAGTATCATCCTTCTCCCCCTGCTAGCTCAGCTCCAGGCTTCCCTTCGGGCCACCTCCTGGGTTCCACTGCGGATTTCAGAGCTCTTGGATCTGTGTGGTCCAGCGCAGCATCACAGAGCTCAGATTGTCATTCTGCCCCAGTGGAACCCCTACACTACCTCCCACGCCAGCATCCGTGGACAATCGGCTGTTTGCTAGCTGCTTCGGCACCAACCCTAGCAACAGCACGGTGGACGCTCATCTCCCCGTGTTGAGACCTGGGGCCCAGAGGGCTGTAGTCACGTGACTGTGGGTTGCACAGTTAGTAAGTGGCAGAGCTGGGGTTAGGCCAGCTCTCTTGGCCTGGGAAGACTGTGACACTCTGCCTGACCGGCAGCCCCTAGGGTCCATGGCCAGCCTGCTCCCTCTGCGGAAGGGACGATGAGCTCCTGTCTTCTGTGGAGAGGCCCCAGGCAACAGGGAGAAGAGCTATTCTCCCCACTGCCTTCACCTCGTGGGCCCTGGGAGAGGGAATTCGTTTTCCTCTGACTGTTTCTGAATGGCCCTCCTTGGCGGCAGGACCACAGCCTTCCTGCACCACCCTCACCCCGCTCTCTCTCCAGGGATTAAGCCACAGATGCGACCAGGAATGGCTGCCCCTGCGTTCTCTGTACACACGCAGGCGTGTGCACACATACACATGCACTCGTGCACACACATACATGCACACACTCGAGCACACGCTCGCATACGCACGCAGACACATGCCTTGCGCATTTTGGTTGGCAAATTGCTTTCCCACTCTTTAACCATTCTAGCCTTCCATAACCAATAAATAAAAGTTAGGAAATGGAGGAGCCGGCCTGGTGGCGCAGCGATTAAGTTCATGCACTCTGCTTCGGTGGCCTAGGATTCACCGGTTCTGTTCCCGGGTGCGGACTTAGGCACTGTTGGTCAAGCCATGCTGTGGCAGGCATCCCACATATAAAGTAGAGGAAGATGGGCTTGAATGTTAGCTCAGGGCCAGTCTTCCTCAGAAAAAAAAAAAAAAAGGAGAATTGGCAGCAGATGTTAGCTCAGGGCTAATCTCCCTACCCCCCGAAAAAGTTAGGAAATGGATAAGCTAACTTACTCTGTGTCAGGTAATAGAATGTTTTGGAAACATGGAATCTGATGGAAGTTGTCTGTAAATGGCTCTTTCCCCTCCAGTCTATTTCGGGCTTTGTGAGTCTTCAGTGGCCTTGAGGTGGAAGGATGCTGTGCAGGGAACCGCCGTGCCTGCCAGACCTGGACGGGGATGTGCTGTGGGCCCGGGTCCCTGCCCATGGAGCCAGATGTCTAATGGGACCCGGATAGGCAGTGCAGAGTATGCAGCAGGGACGGACCACGTCTGGCCTCCGGATCAGGTGGTCAGGGAAGGTGATGCTGAAGAGGAAGTGCCAGTGAAGCCCTGGAGGAATGTTCTGGCCCCTATATGTGCAAAGGCCCTGCCAGGAGCTGGCGGGGTACCAGAGGAGCAGGAAGGAGGCTGATGTGGCTTCGGCAAGGGGTAAGGGCAAAGAAATGGAAAAGAATAGTGGGATCTTTCTGCCTCCAGCCCTGGACATCCCATCTCCTCCACCCAGAGCCCAGGGGCACTGCCAGGCCCCTCCCAGAGCACCCGCTAAGCCACGGACCTGCTCTGTGCAGCCAACTCTTCTGTGTGGCTTTGGTGACCTGTCCTCCTGAGTCCGTTTTCCCTTTTACTGGGTCTTGTTTATCTGAAAGCTTTTTATCACTTGGAAGCTGCTCTTACGTGATCCAGCTGTTCCGGCCTGCTGCTTTCCTCCCTCTCGACCCCTTTCAGGGGAGACTGGGAGCAGTGGACATCCCCCCCACCCACTGCTGCCTTTCTCGGCCGTCACTGCCCGCCGGCCTGTCCAGCAGAGCCCCAGGGCCCTGGAGGTACAAGAGAAGCACTGACAGGTTCTCAGAGTCCTTCTCTGGGCTTCCTCCAGCCAGAGGCTTTGAACCGCACAGTGGGGAGACCCCTGGGCCCCCGTTCCCCATGCACACACACAGGCACATGCATGCACATGCACACACGTACACCTGTTGTCCCTTGAAGAAAACTGTCCACGTAAAGGAGTGAGTTACCCGGCACCGACTGACCTGCTGTTCCCCTGGGAGCGGCCTAGGGCTGGTGCAGGGTGCCCTCTGAAGCTTGTCCTCGCCCTGGGGCCTGGGCACTGGCATTTTCTTTGGATCTGTCCACCTGGCAAATGGGTGCCACAGACTTGGGCTTCCAGCCCCTGTGATGGCTCGCTCACCTCCAGCATCCGTGACTGCAGCCTCCATCCAGCCTCGTCATCTGGGCTGTGCTTCTGCTGGGCAGTTCCTCACCTGTGCAAGCAAGAGTTCTAGAAAATGCTTTGAGCTCCCCTTGCTCCCGGGCAATCAGAGACAATGAAGCTGACCTTGCAGGGGGACAGGCAGGTGCACAGAGGAAGGCAGGCCCCTCTGCGGAGTGGGGACCCCGCCCTCCCCAGCCTCTGCGGGCCAGTTTGCTCTCGCAGATGTCCTGCTCACCTCTCGCTTCTCTCCTGCTGTCTGACCCCTGCCTACTGGACTTTGGATTTGTTTTATTTTCTTTCCCTTCCCACCTCCCTGTCACCTCGGTCATGGCCCTTCACCCTGTGCCTCCCCAGCGTAAACCTTCTCCAGTGCCGTGGTGGCGGCTTCCGTCCCTTCGTGGTTTTGCCTCAGTGTGTATTAATATTCAGACTCTTTTAGGGGCACAAAGACCCCAAAGCAGAAGAGTGCCTTGGGGGGTTGGTGTGCAGGTGAAAGTTGGACCCTGCAGGCTGCTCAGCCTGTTCTCACTGCCCACAGCCTGCCGAACTGCAACTCCACGTGAGACACTCCGAGTGCCCCTGAAACCTCCCCGCAAAGCCCTCTAATTTGGAGTCTGTTCAAGTCGTAGGCCCACGGAAGCAGAAAATCCCTCGGGAGGTGTCTAGCCCAAGCCCCTTGTTTTAAGAGGAGATCACGGTGGCCCAGACAGGGAAAGGACTGGCCTGACATGACAAAGCAAGTTGACAAGTGTGCTGAGACCAGGTGGAAGGGGGAGAGGGCAGGGGCTCTGCCCCACTGGCTGGTTAAGCATTGGCAAGCATTTGATCCAAGCCGTGTCTTCAGCTGCAAACTGGAGACAGTAACCCGACCACCCCTAGCCTAGAGGGTTGTCAGGAAATGGAAATGGCATAATTTATATAGCGTCCTGAGCGCAAGCTTAGTGGAGCCAGCATTCACTATATGTTAGTGTCACTGGGAGCCTAGAACCCCCAGGCTCTCCAAAGAGAGGAGAGGAGGCCCCGGGACACCTCGAGGGGTCACAATCATGTGAAGACAAACTTTGCTTCTTGACCGAGGTGGGCTGGACAGAAGCCACTGGGGGCAGAAGGCTGGCCAGGGGTGCTCACACTGCCTCTGTTGTGTCCAGTCGGGGACAGCGATGGTGGAGGGGTCAGCCAGCCTCCATGGGGAAATCGAGGACCTGTGGAAGAAACGAATGGGTGGGAGGATGGAGAGAAGCAGAAACCGGGCCCCAGGGACAGAGCAGATGTCAGCCTGTCCTCCTGTCCCCGGGTGTGTGGCCTGACTGCCCGCAGGCCAGCCACCCCTCCACAGCCCTCTTCTACTGCGGGGCGTGGGAGACACCCGTGGTTCGGTTGACCCCGGTGTCCAAGGGTTTCGCTCCCTGCTACAGTCCTTACAGTTTGGGTGGAGCTGAAGGAACAGGGTTCCCGGTGGGACACGTAACCCCTGCCCAGCCAGCAGCATGTCCCCTCCCTCTGGACACTGTGATCGTCCTCTCAGGAGTGGACATGAGGACGGAGGCCAAATCAGAGTGAAATGGGGGCCTGAGTGGGAGCTGAGATTGCTGAACGGTAGAACGAACCACAGAGCTCACGGCCACCTTGCCACCCTGTGGGGGAAGCCCACTGGACAGTGAAGACGACCTGGAGGAAAGCTGAGCTCACACAGACAGACAGACTTGGGGACATCATTTGAGCCACTGGATCCAGCTGAACCTGGAATTCCATGATCAGAAGAACCAGTAAATTCACCTCTAAGCCAGTTTGAGTTGGGAGTCTATGCTGACTGGCCGCCCCAGTGCCCCCTGCCAGCCCAGCCACCTGCGTTTCACAGAAAGTGTGTCAGAGTTCAGAGCCGAGTCTATGCACAAGGCCCTGTCCACACTCCAGTGGGGCATCCCCATGAGGTTCACGGACATGCCCCAGGACAGAGAGGCCAGAGACCACGTCCCAAATGAGACCAGGAGGAGACATGCTCCAGGCTCCAGCACAGATGACGAAGACCAAGCCTGTGCTCCAGACCCGGGGCCACCAGACCAGTCCCACGATCACTCTGTGGACAGGCTGGGCTGTGCCCCTACTCCTGAGGGAATCTTGGCCCCTCGGTAATGGAGCATTGCGGCCCCCCTGCCCCTTCATCTGAGGCCTCCTTTGTAAGGTGGCAGCTAGGAGGCCAGGTTCAGGGACATAAAGACTGGAATTTGGGGGCCCATGTCAAGGCAAAAGACCCCCTTTTGCAGTGGACAGACCTCGTGAATGAAGGAAGCCCTCGATGGGGAAGGGGCAGTATTGATGGTCTGAGTCCCGCCGTCTCTGGGAGTGAGGGGCCTGCCCTGTGACACAGGCCCATGGGCTAGAGCCAGGACTTGTGGGGCTGCTGGCCAGGCTCTGCTGCCCTCACAACCCCTCAGCAGCCTATTTCCTCCTCTGTAAACTGGAGACCCTTCACACTGACTTTGTAGGGGTTTAAAAATCAAGGTCACTGACCAGTAAGAGGCCTGGGGCTGAAGCCCACCATTTCCCGAGGGGCCCATCAGGAGACTGGCCAGACAAAGGGCGAGCTGGTCTCCATGGAGACAGGCCCAGGGCCTCTGGTCCATCCTTCCTCTCACCTGAAACAGGAGCAAGGCCAAGTGCGGGCATCTGCTGCGGTCTTAGAGGCCTGAGGACATCCAGGCCACTCCCATTGTTTTCGAGACGGGGAATCTGAGGCCCAGGGAGAGGGGGCCTCTCACAAGGTCACGGAGCTAGTCGGGGGCAGCGCTAGACACCTGCCACACCAGGCTCCGCCATCGCCCGTGGAAACCTGGCCTTGTTAGGGCCTGAAGTGGACTTCCTGCTCCCAGCTGCCAGGATACCTGCGGTCACCAATGGCAACATCACCCTCTCAACAGCCACTCGAGTCACAGAGCAGCAACCACGAGCTCAAGTGAGCACTGGATTCAGAGACGGGATGAGACAAGCAAGGTAGTCGTTGGGGGCCGGACCTACGGGAGGTATTTCTGTCCCGGGCGGTCTCTGATCTCTGTCCCAGACTAAGTATAGTTCCTTGAGCATTTTTGTCTTGGTTATCAAGCAACCGTGGCACAGAAATAGTTGGTCTCCTCTTTTCCAGGTTCTAGTTCAGGGCAGCAGGGCAGGCTGAGTGGGGGCCCGGAGGCCCGGCCTGGGTGCCTGATGGACCCCGAGTGACACCTAGAACAAATTAGCCCCCTCCTTGGCCTCACTTTGCCCACCCATGAAATGAAGACGCGGACCAGAAAGTGTTCAGGGCTCTTCCACCTCCCTGCTTCTGGAAATCATGGGAAATAGAGCTGGCTGCTGTAAGCAAGTGCCGGGGGGCCCCCACCGGGGCTAGGGGGATCTTTCTGGAGTTCTGGTTTTTTCCTCAATTCTCTTCCTAGAGACCCAATATTTTCTCTCTTAAGGGGTGAGTTTTTTAAATGACATGACTGTATTTTTCTTTTTAATATGAAAAAACATAATAAAGGAATTAAAGTCTTATTACCCCTCCAGATAACTCCTGTTGACATTTTATAAACTAAAGTCACACGTGCCCCTGGGAAGAAGATTCAGAGGACACAGAAAGGCAAACCACAGAAGCTGAAAGCCCCCAGCCCCACCCCGCCAGCCCTCGTCCCCACAGAGCCTGGGGCATCGTCGCCAGCAGCCAGCGGTCAGGCACTGGGCTCGCATCCCTGCACCTCCACACACCACCCGCATGACCCAGACGGACCCTTCACCTCCCGGGGCCTCAGTTTCTTCATCTGCAAGGTGGGTAGATGGAATATGCCCTCCCGAGGGCTCTGAAGGACTCAGCGAGTTGAGGGTGTACGGGGCGCTGGAAGCGAGCTCAACTTTCAGTGCCTGCGGTCCCGGTCTTCACAGCCAGTGTGAACTGGTCCTGGCATTCTTCCAGAGCAGATACCACCATCGAGTTCTTCATCTTTTTTTTAACTCAAAACTGGATCATTCTTTGTTTGGCATCTTGTTTCTTCACCTTGTTTATTTTAGAAGTCCACGGTCTGCACACACTCCCTGCTCTCTCTTAGGAGCCCTCGACCCACAGCCCCTCTTTCACTGTTGCCGACACTGGGAAGTTAGATTCCTGGAAGCAATGATTCTGGCCCGGACTACGTGCACTTTCAGTTCAGCTGCATTTACTTCCATCAACGAGACTGAGCATCCCACCTCTGCACGCCCCTGCCAGCCCTGTGTGTCTGGCCCCAGGCGCCCAGGCAGGGTCACCTTGTGATGCAGCGCTGCCACCATGAAGGCCCTAGTGATGCATAGAGACGCAGAGACGGGGAGCTGGCTGCAGGGCCCAGGGACGTCTCAGGGGCCCTGGGAGGAAGGGCCGAGCCTCGGCCTGCAGCCAGCTCCCGGGTGCCTGTCAGGCCCTGCCCCACATCCATCTCTCAGGGTGTTTTATAGAATGAAGTGCCTGCCTTTGGGCCAGGGAAGTTAGCTGGGACACTATCAACCAACTTCATCTAGGCCTCTCCTGAGGCAGCCCTCTGCCGCCCGGGGCTGCCTGGGAAGGCCGCGGTGAGCCCTTTGGGGGCGGCCTTCGGAGACAGCCCGTGGTGTAACCTCCTCAGCAGGTTCCGCTCCAAGCTCAGATAGCCGGCGACTTGTGCAAACAGCCAGATGCCATTCTGAGCCAAGCCCAGCGGGGACGCTGCTGGGGCCAGCCTAGGTCACCCATCTGAGTGACCACAGAACAAGGACACGTGTCTGCCACAGTACCATTACTTGCTTAGAGAAAATTCCAGAAGAGAGCCTCCAAACCTGTTTCCAGTAATGGTGGCATCACTGGGTAAGGAGGCAGCTTCCAGGGTGACAAGGGGACTCACTGGGAGAGATCACAGTTTTGCACATTGGTTAAAATAGTCACATGCTGGGTCCAGTGCCTGCCTCAGCAAGCTCAGCCGACGTCTGTGGCTTTGCAAATACTCTTCCCCTTGCTTGGCCTGCTGTCTCTGCCCCACCTGGCCTTCCATAGCCCCTTGCTCCCTGCTACGGCCCACTGAGCCACCGACTCATTATGTGGCCCCTTTTTGTCTCCTTGTCCATCCGCCATCCCAACACCCAGACTGAGCTTCTAGAGGTCAAAGGTCATGGCTTTCCACTTCTGCATCTCCATCACTCAAAGCAGTGAAAGGGACTTAGTGACTCAGGGATGGAGGAAGAGAGGCGTGTGGAAACACCCCTGGAGGATGGCATCTGAGGACCTGGTGTTGGGTCCTGGGCAACTGAGAGCTTGCCCCGCAGTTTCCTAACCTGTTGGAATGACAGATATCGAACGTTCCTCCCAAGTCTGTTATTTGTGGGTTTTCTCATGGCAGGAGCAAGAAGGTGGGACAGGCCAGGGGAGCCTGAGAAAGCCCCCGGCTGGGTGCCCGGTACCCCCAGGACAGTGCTAGGACTGCTCAGTGTCCCAGGGAAGGAGCAGAGGTGGACAGAAGGGCATGAGAGGACACGCTTTCACTGACCCTCCAGCCCGGCAAAGCTAGAAACCGTCAAAAAGTAAAAATTCCATTTGTAAACAAGATCAAATTATTTGATTGTGAAACCAGGGTCCATGGAATTTAAAATAATTTAATATGGAACAATATCATTTGAAATGCTGGCCAGCCAAGGACCTGGGAGTGGGGGCGGCTCTAACCTCCTGTGGCCAGACACGTGGAACCCGGCCTCAGGGAATAATAACAAGTCACCATTCCAAAAGCATGGCTGAGAGTCAGCTACGTGGCAAGCGAGGCCCGGCGAGGGGCAGCCAGCCTGTGGCTCCTGTCGTCCTGCAGGACAGGAGGACAGGATGGGCACGTGAGAGGACGACAACTAAAGAGCAGTGCCAGAGAGCAGGAGAGGAGGGGCTGGGGGCGTATCATCCAAGCCGAAAGGGAGGCCCAGATGGAGCCAGGGGAGCACACTGGGGCCTGGCGGGCATTGTCAGGGAGATTCCGGGAGCTCCAGTCCTCCTGGGGAGAAACCGAGGGCCCATGCAGTCAAGAAGGCAACGCCCTCAGGGGAGCGGGCATCGGAAGAGGAATTTCAGAATCGGAAAGGCCATGGTTTCCAACCGCAGCTTTGTCTTGTATGACCCATGTGACCTTGCAAGCAAGTCACTCCCAAGCCTCAGTTTTGTCATCTACAGAATGGGAATGAGCCCAGTCCCTGCCCCCAGCTGCAGCGAGAGTCAGGAATCATTGACAGGTACCACCCTGGAAGCTGACCTCGCTGGCGCACGGAGGCGCTCCAGGTGGAGGGTGTGTGAGGCAGTAGATGCCGTCTGCAGACACCTGCAGGGTAGAGGCAGTGGGCAGGTGCCCTGGAGGCCCGGCTGGGGCCCACACCTCTGCAGCCGGCTCTGTGCTCGGCTGGCTCGGGATCCCAGCCATGGCACCCGTTGGTGCTTTTTGGGAGGCTGGAGGAGGCAGGGCCCGCAGATCCTGGTACAGCAGCTCTGCCTCCATGTATAAACACCTTCGGGAATATTTCAGGATTGTAAGAGCAAGAAAAACAAACCCAGGGAATGCAGACAAAGAGCAAATGCTAACTTTCATGTCACATCCAGAAACCACATGTTCATCAAGCCACCTGCAGGCTTGTAGCTCCATAGGGAGGTGCAGGATTGTTGTGTTTAGAAAACCAAACTAGCCATACAGCTGCGGGGGAGGTCCGGTCGCCACCTCCCTCCACCCTCCCAAACAGGGGTCCCACTGCAGAGCAACGCTTGAGGCTGCCCGGGGATTTTGTGGGGGGCACCCGTGCCCCTGGGTTTGCAGCCACCTGGAAGGCAGTAGGGCTGAGTGGGGATTTCTCATCACTGTGGTGCCTCCTTGGGCACGTCTCCGTGCACAGTGGGGTCTGGAAAATGTCCCAGGTCACCTGGCCAGTGAGTGGCAGACTTAGAACTCAAACCAGACCCCTGACTCCCCAGTCTCGCTCTCTCCCCACTGTCCCTAGTTGAGTTCAACTACCGAGGGCGGGCAGGACTTGGCCGACCACCAGGAGGGGAGAGAATAGGGGACAAGCACAGCCGTGGGTTCCGCACGTACAAACCAATACCTGTGGGCTCGGGGAGGGCTCCAGATCCCTCCTACCCCTTGAGACACGATGCTGAGAAGCGTTATTTTTGTTCCTCCCAAGCCTTGCCAGATTACACTGTCAAGGCCAGCCCCGTGGAGATACTTCCTTGGTTTCGCAATTCACGCGGTGACTAACACATGTTACATTTTGAAAACCTCTCTTGGTAAAAATTTAAGCTGAACTGTAGATACATAAAAGTCTTGGTGTTAATGGAGTTCATGATTTCGTGGTGGCTGTTTTGTAATCCCAAGATTCCAAAAGGATGTGGACTTCTATCAAGACAGATAACGGGCCCCCTCCCGGAGCCGCCCTTTGAAACCAGCGTCATGGGCAGCAGCCCTTATACCTGTCCATCAGTATGTAGCTTAGAAAGCCCCTCGAGTTCCCTGCCCCTCAGGATGCCAGAACGCTTCCGTGGGGTGATCAGAGCAAGGACAGCGGAAGCCCACAATGGATGATGGGTTCCCTCCATGAGGCATGAGTGCAGGTGCCCACCCGCACCCTGCCTGGTGCTGGACATGGCTTACCCCATTTCAGTGCCACTAAGTATTGGGTTACCATGACCACGCTGAGGCAGAGGTGTTAAGTCTTGCTCAGGGACCTACCTCTGATAAGGGATGGAGCAGTACTCGATCCCGGGCCTCGTGCCTCTGCAGCACAGGATGCCCATGGCAGTGCCCATCCTGCCCACAGCCCCTGTTGCTGGGTGCGCTCACATCCTCCACTCTGCACCCGCCTCAGCTGGTTGCACCAGGGTGCTCCCCACGTGGGACAGCCGATGCATAGGCTGGACAATTGGGGTCTCTGTTTGAGCATCTGAACTAAGAAATGAAAGAAAGTGGGGCAGCTGGCAGCAGGGCGCCATGATGTCCCTGTGCACCCCAGAACTACAGGGCCGCCTTGCAGTTGGTGTGGGATGGTGACAGAGAGAGGAAGAAAGAAGGAGCGGGGCTAAGAATGGCGGGGAGCGACCATCCGCTGTGAGAGAGGCCGTGTAAGGAGCCGGCCCAGGGCTGCCCCGGCCACTGCTGGCTCCAGCTCAGTGCCCAGTTCCCAGAGGCAGGCAGCAGCCCGTCTGTCTGAAGTGGCCCTTCCCAGCCCTGCGAGCGCCTCCATCACACCCCCTGTTTATTGCCTTAGAGGATAACACTTATCAGTCTGTAGTTACCCTGTTTTTGTTTCATTTGCATTGACCTCCACACTGGACTGCAGACTCCACACGTTAGTCCTCCGTGCACGGATTAGACTCCCGGCTGGCTGGCTCCCCACTGTATCGGCAGGGCCCACCCCAGTGTCTGGACATAGCGGGCACTTAATAATGATTTGTTAAATTCCTGCACCTCTGAAAGAACAAAGGAGCCCCCTCGCTCCACCCCGTTGCTGTGGGTAATCTGAGTGGATTTTACCACCTTAAGAAGCCACCCAGACACAGGGGTTACTCTCGGTCCTTCCATGACCTCAGACAGGCAATAGGGGCAAGGTGAGGCAGGCAGCTCCCACATCAGCAGAGCACTCACCTGGGACACACGCAGTCAGGAAGCGGTTGTGCAACCAGAGACACGTTTATGACACAATTAACCCCGAGACAAATATTGATTTTTCTTCAAAGTTCAGGGCCTATCTATGCAGGTTCCTCTCGGCTCCCCGCCCACCACTGCACTTCCCCGCCCCCAGCTGCCTGACAAGCCCCGAGCCTCAGGCCATCAAGGCATCAAGGCACAAGGCTCCGTGACGCAGGACCCCAGCCAGGCCTTCCCAGTCAGCATTCTGGTAACTTGAACGTTGCGACCCCAGGGCCGTTGCAGTAGCTGAGAAATGTGTGCATCCAAGGAGAAAACTCTGAGAGGGTGCTTGACGAGGAAACGGTGCTTGCTGTGGAAGAAGAGGGACCGAGTCAGTTCGGGAGGTGTCCCACACACTTCTTCTTTGTTCTGGGTGATCCCTTAGTGATCCCTTAGTGTCCGAGCTCCTAAGACATACACATTTAGGGAGTAAAAGGGGTGCAAGACAGGCCCAGAAGAAACCACAAGACAGTGTGATAGGCACAGAAATGAGAGTATGTCCCAAGCCCACGAGGGCAGGAACAGCTCTGAATGGGGGTCAGCAAGGGTTTCCCGGAGTAAGGAAATTTCCATCGTCTCTTGCCATTTTAATTCGGTGTCTCCGGAACTCCTGTTAGTGTTGGAGCCCACTGGGCCCTTAATGGAATTACTCAGCTTTTTGGTACTAACGAGTTTGTCTAGGTCACGTAGGGAAGTACTTTAAAGCTATTCTTTCCTTTATTATAACAACAACCTACAATGCTTGAAAAGACATTTTCCTTAATTCAATAACCAAGTGAACTAAACGCATTTGCTGAAGATAATTAAGAACCTTTATAAATATAAAACAATTATCCCATCAAAATACAAGGCTAGATGTTGTTATTCAAACTAGCTTTTCAATCAGAACCACCCTTTTTCAAAGCAATTCCAAAGTGCTCCGCGGCAGCCTTTGCTGAGCTCCCCGGGCAGCCCCGCCAGTGTCTGGGCTAGCCAGGCCGGCCACTCGGTCCTGAGAGCTGCTCACCACGGAGTGCCCGCCCGTGTCCGCCCCACTCCCTGGACCGGGAGCCGTCTGCGGCCAAAGACTTCTCACTCCCCTTAGGGGTCCCAGCCTTGGCCCAGAGCAAATATCGAAAAGCAACGTGACATAGAACAGAGGAGACTGGGAGATGAGACAACTCAGTGCAGTGTGGTACCCTGGCTTGGATCCTGGAACAGAGAGGACATCATGGGGAAACGGGTGAAATCCAAATAAAGCCTGGAGTCGAGTTAATAATCATGGACCGATGTCGGTTTCTTAGTGTTGGCAAACGTACCACGGAATGCACGGTGCTAACGGGGAAAGCTGGGTGTGGGGTGTAAGGGAGCTCTCTGGACTATCTTTGCAACTTCTCTATAAATGTAAAATTATTCTATAATTAAAAGTTTATAAAAAAACCAAAATGTGACTGAACGCAAACAAGAAGGCAGAATCTAGCACTCCCCATCTTTAGAAAACCCCCCAGCCCACTCACCTCCAGGGCGGAACAAGCAATCTGTTATGTATATGGGGGGGGAAACAGCTGGGAGAAGGGGATAGACTCCGGGGCACCTCATTTGATAGTACGTTTTTGTGTGACTATTTAGGGCAACTTTATTTGTAATCAGATAGCACTTCTACTAGAATTGTGTCAGATGTCAGGTGTACCGGAACCTCCCACAGTCCTGGGGTGGTGATGGTACGGCTAGTTCACACACCTCTCCCTGTTGGCCGAGAGCCTGCGGCTGGGAGAGGGCAGCCCGGTTCCAATCCATCACAGCTGCATTGTGACTTTCATGGGCCAGTCCCGTGATGATGATATCTTTCTATATATATCTATATCCAAACAGGTGAACCCCGGGCTGCCGAAGCGTATCACAGAAACTTAGCCCCTATGCCACTGGGCTGGCCTCCTCTCTCTCTATTTTTTTTAATTTTATAAGCCTTCAGATATTTCAACACTTTTTTTCTGCTTTAGGCAAAACTGAATAGATGTTCATTGGCCCCTAAAAGAATCGTGTTGAGACAGATGTTCTTGAGGTTTTTTCGGAGGTAACGTTGGTTTATAACATTATATAGATTTCAGGCACACAGCATTATAGCTGACTTCTGTATACACTACATCACATTCACCACAAAAGTCTAGTTGCCATCCGTCACCATACACCCTCCTTTCGCTCTCCCCCCGCCGCGCCTCTCCTCTGGTAACTCCCAGTCTGTTCTCTCTGTCTATGCGTTTGTTTGCTGTTGTTGTTGTGTCTTCCACATATGAGTGAAGACATGCGGTATTTGTCTGTCTCCATCTGACTTCTTGCTTAGCATAATACCCACAAGGTCCGTCCATGTTGTCGCAGATGGAAAGATCTCATCTTTTTTGTGGATGAGTGGTATTCCGTTGTGTATGTATGTACACCACATCTTTATCTATTCCTCTATCCATGGGCGCGTAGGTTGTTTCCACGTCTTGGCTATTGTGACTAACGCTGCGATGAACATAGGGATGTGTATGTCCTTTCAAGTTAGTGTTTTTGTATTCTTTGGATAAATATCCAGAAGTGGCATAGCTGGGTCATATGGTGGCTCACTAATGATTAGGGGAACGCCAATCAAAACCACAAGGAGGTATCCCCCTCACACCCATCAGAATGGCTGTTGTTAAAAAGACAAGAAATAACGAGTGTTGGAGAGGGCGTGGAGACAGATATGCCTGCGCTGTGCCTGCCGCGCTGATGGAGAAGCAGGGTCCCCTGGCCACACTAACCAGCTGAGTGACCCGGGGCGAGTTGCTTAACCGCTGCCTCTTCAATCTCTCAGCTGAAAACCAGGATAACGAGTCATGCTTTGCAGGCTTTTAGGAGGGTTGCCTAAGCGAATGGGCGTGAAAGCACTAATTCCAGCCTGGCCCCAGGAGGAGATCAATAAAGAAGAGCTGCTTTTGTAAAACATTCTAACCATCAGAGCAGACAGCAATATTTCTGTCTTCTAAAATATTCCCAAGAGAGTCTCAACTTTATTCTGCAAATAAAACTTCTTGATTTTGCCAGCTTGAATCTGCTCAGCTCTCTCATGACCTGGAACTCCAAGGATTTAAATAGCGTCTGAGGGGGGCCCCTAAAAAAGACCCTAAGCGCTCTGTGGACCCCTCACTTGTCACTTAAGACACACTCCGCTAGGTTTCCTGTTGACATTTGCCTTGGTGGGCCTTTCTGGATCTCACCCGTCCTCCGGGCCACGGGCTCCAGTTCCCTCATTGTAATAACACAAGGGAGGGTGTTTATGAAGGAAAAGGAGTTGACCGAAGGCCAGGCTTCCCTCGGAATGTCCCTCTGTTTGCTTTCTCTTCCTCCCCGGCGGGCGGGCTGTGGACAGGCCCCGAAGCGCCAGGGACGCTGCTCGGGGCTGGAGACGGACAAAGCCCCTGGCGTCTCCTCGTCACAGCGGACTTCCACCTTGGGTCCTCTCTGAGTCTTATTTCGCTAATGAGGTCAGACAGGCTTGTAATTTTAGGTAACTGCAATTGCTAAGACTGGAAGAGAGACTCATTGCCTGGCATTCCCACAAGCTCTTCCCAGCTTGCTTGGCTTGGGAAATGAGGCAACAGCAGGTAGAAAAACTGCAGGTCAAACGCGAGCCATTGCAAGAAACTGACTCAGGCTTTACCAACAGTGTTATTCATCTTCTCGCTCCTCTAGGTGGCTATTTATTTATTCGTTTGTTTAGCAGATATTTATTTAGCAGCTAACGTGTGTCTCTAACTTTTCCCACCCTCAGCCTTTTGCACAGGCTGATCCTCTGCCATGCCCTCCCACCCTAACCTTCCAGACCAGGTCAAAGGCTACCTCCTCTGGGAAGCCTGCCCAGAGGTCCGTGCCAGGCACATCCCTCCCTCTCCCAAGGAAGGCCAGCAGAAGAAGCACTGGCGGCGGGGTCAGCAAGGCTCCGGGACATCCCGGTGTGTGTCCTTGGACAGGTTACCAAAACTTTCTACCTGTTTCCTCATCTATAAAGTTTGGATAAAAGTAATAGTAACTCTTGCCTCCTAAAACGAAATGCCTATCAATGCTATATAACGTACAATAAACATCGTTTTCGATGCGTACCTGAGCTTGCAAGAAAGTGAAGGAGTTACCCAGGGGCCAAAACGGAGGGGAGAGCCGAAAGTAAGAGTGATGAGCTGATCCTGACCCTGAAGCGACCTCAGGGCATCAGGCGGTTCCAGTGCCTTCCGAGTGTGGGTTTCAGTGGTCATGGGGGACAGGAGAGAGGGCCTTGGGCACCTACAAGGTGGGATATTGGGCCCAGCAGCCTTGCCCAAAGCCAGGACTTCAGCTGGCTCCCACTCCACGGAAGGGGCAACTGGGGGAAAGCAGCTTGTTCGAGCAGTGAAGCCTGTAGTGCCACCGGATTCAATGCCCCTCTTCCTCCAGGCACAGATGAGCACCTTCTCTGCCCTCTTCCAATTAGCCTGGCCTTGAGACTGGCGCTGGCCAATGGGGGCTGAGAAGAAGAGGTGAATCACTTCTAGACCAAAGCAATTAAGAGCCAGCGCCAGACTCTCAGTGCTGTCTCCTGCCCCACGCCCTGGGTGCCTGTGGAGGCCACGCGCCAAGACGGCAGAGCTGTGTTGAGGTTGAGGCAACCTGGATCACGCAGTTGTTCCGTGAGGACAGTTGCCTGGAGAGTTGCTCGGATCCCCAGCAAACTTTCAAGAGCTGCAAGAGCAAGAAATAAGCCGCTGTTGGGCTTAGCCAGCAAGAGGGTTTGTCTGGTACTGAAACAGAACTTAGGCCATCCTGACTAACACAACTGGCAAAGGAGATGACAAGCAAACTTGCCTGTCTCTACCTGGGACCTAGGTGTAGCAAACCAGTCTCCTCTGAGAATTCCTCTCCACAGTCCTTACTTCACAAGAGTTTTGGGTCAAATTTACACTGCCTTTGTAACCCAGGAAACCCCAAACAGTAAAATAAACTGAAAGATGCTTCCAATCAGGTTCAACCACTGCAGGCAAACTCAAATCCCCCAACCTGGCCTCACGGGGTTCCCACAAACGTAGACCCTCCTAGCAGGCAATCCCAAACCCAAGTCAGAAACCCGAGCTTGTCAGGTAAGTGCAGTAACTGACCAGGCAGCTTAAATCAACGTATTTTTTAATGTTTTGAGAAATGAAATTGAGAACCAAAACTATGAGTAAATTACAATTAGCAAAGTACTATCAAAAAAGACTAAATAGGGGCCAGCCCTGTGGCCAAGTGGTTAAGTTCATGCGTTCCACTTTGGCAGCCCAGGGTTTCACTGGTTCAGATCCCGGGTGTGGACATGGCACCGCTCATCAGACCACACTGAGGCGGCGTCCCACATGCCACAACTAGAAGGATCCACAACCAGAATATACAACTATGTACTGGAGGGCTTTGGGGAGAAGAAGAAGAAAAAAAGAAAAGGAAGAAGATTGGCAACAGATGTTAGCTCAAGTGCCACTATTTAAAAAAAAAAAAAAGACCAAATAAACTTGAAAAAGAACAAAAACAACCAGTTATGAAAATCTTATTAATGGTATTAAAACTTCACTATTTGGTAAAACAGCAGATTAGACCTAGCTGGAAAGAGAATTAGTGAAATGAAAGGTAGAATGAAAGAAATTACCCAGAGACACACAGAGAAAAAAAGAGATCAGAAGAAAGAAAGACGTTAAGAGACATGAAGGATAGAATTAATAATGTAATCTGCATCTAATTGCTGTTCCAGAAGAAGACAATAGAAACAACAGGGCTAAAGAGTAGGCTACTTGAAGATACAAGGGCTAAGAATTTTCCAGAATTGACATAGATGAGAATCTTTAGATACAAGGAGCACAGTGAGTCTGTAGCAGGATAAATAAAAATGACCTCATGCCTTGACATAGCGTAGTAAAACGGCAGGATACCAAAAGCAAAACAAAAGCATAAAAGCAGCCATTTATTCACTCACTCCTTTATAAAAGAAATATTTTTTGAACACCTACTAGGTGCCAGGCACTGTTGAAGACACTTGGGATACATTAGTGAAAAAATAGAATTCTTGCTCATTCTCACAGAGGAGCTGGATAATAAACATACTAAGTAAATTTTACAGTGGGTTAGAAAGTGGTAAGTGTTATGGAAAAAGGAAAAGAACAGAATGGGGGCATTTGGAGTACATGTGGGGTGGGGAGAGGCTGGGGCAGAGTGTAGAAGTTAACAAAATGTTAGAAGAGGCCTTATTGGGAAGGGAAAATTTGAGTAAAGTCTTGCAGGAGAGGAAGAAGTTAGGGAGACAGGTACGTGGGGAGAGGATTTCAGGCAGATGGATTCAAAGCTCAGGGACTGAGTATCTGCATATCTTCTTCTGTGAAGTATCTGTTCAAACCTCTTGTCTAACATTTTAATTGCATTGCTTGCCCTCTTATTATTGAGTTGTAGGAATGTTTTAGTATATTCTGATCAAGTCCTTTGTCAGGTGTGTGTATTGCAACTATGTCTTCTAGGCTGTAGCGCGTCTGTTCATTTCCTTAACACCTCTTTTGAAATATAGATGCTGTTCCTTTCGATGACATCCATTTTTATCAAGCTTTACTTTTATGTTTTGTGGTTGTTTGGGTCCTATTAAGAAACTGTTGCCCACCCCAAGGTCACAGACTTTTTCTCTATATTGTCTATGAGTTTTATATTTCTGTCTATGATCCATTTAAAGTTAATTTTTGTGTGTGCTGTGAGGTAGAGTTGAGGTTTATATTTTTATG
Organism: Equus przewalskii; assembly: GCF_037783145.1. Taxonomy (NCBI): domain Eukaryota; kingdom Metazoa; phylum Chordata; class Mammalia; order Perissodactyla; family Equidae; genus Equus; species Equus przewalskii. The sequence goes on from NC_091855.1 coordinate 42,766,972, forward strand.
TATGGATATCCAGTTGCTCTGCCAACATTTGCTTTAAACACTTTACTTTTCCCAATGATTTACCTTGGCCCTTTTCTAAAAAAATCAATTGGTCATATACACGTGGATCTGTTGCTGGGTTCTCTATTCTGTTCCGTTCATCTACATGTCTATCTTTACACCAATACCATGCTATTGCTTTACAATAGGTCTTAAAATTCAGTAGAGTAAATTCTCCCACTTTGTTTTTCAGAATAGTGTTGGCTATTCCAGGTGCTTTGAATTTCCATATAAATTTTAGAATCATCTTGTCAATGTCTACAAAAAGACAAGTATAATTATAATTGAGATCACTGTTGAATCCATCGTTCATTAAGGGCAGAACTGACAGCTAACAATACTGAGCTTTTGGATCCATGAACATGGCACGTCTCCTTATTTCTTTATGCTATCTTTAATTTCTCTCAGCAGTGCTTTATAGATTTTGGTGTACAGGTCTAGTATATATTTTGTGAAGTTTATCCCTAGGCATTCATATATTTTTAGGCCATGGTAAAAGGTAATTTTGTTAAGCTTTTTATTTTGAGATGATTTTAGAATATCAAAAGAGTTGCTAAAAGAGCACACAGAGTTACCATATACCCTTCACTTGGCTTCCCTTAATGTTAACACCCAAATCATGAAACACTTATGAAAACTAAGAAATTAACATTGGTATGATATTGTTAACTAAACTACAGATTTTACTGGAATTTTACCAATTTTTCCACTAATGTTCTTTTTCACTTCAATCCAGGATCCCAAGTCGTATTTAGTTGGCACATTTCCTTAGTCTCCTATGATCTGTGAACATTGTTCAGTAATTCTGTCTTTCATGACTTGACAGTTTTCCACAGTAATAGTCATGTATTTTGTAGAATATCCCTCAATTTGTGCTTATCTAGTGTTTTCTCATGACTATTTGAGGCTGTGCATTATTGAGAAGAATACCACAAGAGTGATGTGTGCCCTATCAGCAAGTCCACGATGTTACCATGTTTTGTTACTGGTGACGTGAACTTTGATCACTTGTTAAAGATGGCGTCCGTCAGATTCCTCCATTGTATAGTTACTATTTTTCTTTCTGTAATTAGTAACTTGAGGGCAAGGAGATGCTTTGGGACTATGCAAATGTTCAGTTTCTTCTTAAAATTTGCCTCCTAATTTAGCATCCTTTGGTGTATCTTGCCTCTGTTATTTCTATGGAATTCTAATGGTGGTTTTCCACTCATTTCCACTCATTCCTTCAGTATTTATTAATTGGAATTCTTGTATAAAGAGGTAATGTTCCTTTTCTCCCATTCATTTATTTATTACGTTATTAATTTATATGTGCATGGACTAGCAGATATTTCTTTATTCTTTGGGTTATTATCCAATACTATCATTATTTATTCTCTTGCTCAAGTTCTGCTGGTTTTGCCATTGGGAGCTCTTTCAGATTGTCTCCCAAGCCTTTTCAATATTCCCCTATCCTTTTGCTTTTTGATTACATGATTCATTTGTAAAATAGTATTTTTAAAATTTCAATTATCGGCTGTTCTTTGCTAGTATATAGACATACAATTGACTTTTGTATATTTCAGATGGGTTTCTTATAATCAACATATGGATGGTCTGGCTTTTTTATCCAGTGTCATAATCTCTGCCTTTTATTGGAGTATTTAGACCTTTATATTTAATATCATTATCAGCATCACTGGGTTGTTTTATTTTTATTGTAGTAACTTTGGATTATAACATTATGTAAATTTCGGGTTACATTATGTTTTGGTTTCTGTGTAGATTACATCGTGTTCACCACCTAAAGACTAATTACCATCTATCACCACACACATGTGCCTAATTACCTCTTTTGCCCTCCTCCCTCCCCCCTCCCCCTCTAGTAACCACAATTTCATCTGTTTCTATATGTTTGTTTGTTGTTATTTTTATCTTCTACTTATGAATGAGATCATATGGTATTTGACTTTCTCCCTCTGACTTATTTCACATGGCATAATACCCTCCAGGTCCATCCATGTTGTCACAAATGACCAGATTTCATCGTTTCTTACGGCTGAGTAGTATTCCATTGTGTATATATACCACATCTTCTTTATCCATTTGTCCCTTCATGGGCATCTCTGTTGCTTCCAAGTCTTGGCTATTGAGAACAATGCTGCAATGAACCTAGGGGTGCGTGTATCTTTATGCATTTGTGTTTTCAAGTTCTCTGCATAAATACCCAGCAGTGGGATTGCTGGATCATATGGTAAATCTATTCTTAATTTTCTGAGGACTCTCCCTACTGTTTTCCATAGTGGCTGCGCCAGTTTGCACTCCCACCAGCAGTATACAAGGGTTCCCTTCACTCCACATCCTCTCCAACACTTGTTGTTTCCTGTCTTGTTAATTATAGCCACTCTGACAGGAGTGAGGTGATATCTCATTGTAGTTTTGATTTGCATTTCCCTGATAGCTAATCATGTTGAACATCTTTTCATGTGCCTGCTGGCCATCTGTATATCTTCTTTGGAGAAATGTCTGTTCAGATCTTTCTCTCATTTTTTAATTGGGTTGTTAGTTTTTTGTTGTTGAGATGTACAAGTTCTTTATCTATTTTGGGTATTAACCCCTTATCAGATCTATGGTTTACAAATATCTTCTCCCACTTGTTATGTTATCTTTTCGTCTTCTTGATGGTTTCCTTTGCTGTGCAGAAGCTTTGTAATTTGATGTAGTCCCATCTGTTTATTTTTTCTACTGTTCCCCTTGCCTGGTCAGACATGGTACTTGAAAATATGCTGCTCAGGTTGATGTAGAAGAATGTACTGCCTATGTTTTCTTCCAGAAGTTTCATGGTTTTAGGTCTTACATTCTAGTTTTTAATTCATTTTGAGTTCATTTTTGTGTATGGTGGAAGATAATGATCTTCTTTCATACTTTTGAATGTGGCTGTTCAGTTTTACCAACACCATTTATTGAAGAGACTTTCCTTTCTCCGTTGTATATTCTTGGCTCCTTTGTTGAAGATTAGCTGTCCATAAATGTGTGGGGTCTTTTCTGGGCTCTCCGTTCTGTTCCATTGATCTGTGGAACATGTTGTTCCACATAAATTTTAGGATCCTTTATTCTATTTCTGTGAAAAATGTTGTTGGAACTTTGATAGGGATTGCATTGAATCTGTAGATTGCTTTAGGAACTATGGACATTTTAACTATGTTAATTTTTCCAACCCAAAGCATGGAATATCTTTCTATTTCTTTGTATCTTCTTCAGTTTCTTTCAACAATGTTTTAGTTTTCAGTATACAGATCTTTCACCTCTTTGGTAAGTTTATTCCTAGGTATTTTATTCTTGTTATTGCAATTGTAAATGGGACTGTATTTTTAATTTCTCTTTGTGCTATTTTGTTGTTAGTGTGTGGAAACACAACTGATTTTTGTATGTATCCTGAAACTTGACCATACTCATTTATTGTTTCTAAAAGTTTTTTGGTGGATTCTTTATGCTTTCCTATATATAAAATCATGTCATCTGCAAATGGTGACAGTTTCACTACTTATTTTCCAATTTGGATCCCTTTTATTTCTTTTTCTTGCCTGATAGCTCTAGCTAAGACTTTAATATTATGTTAAATAAGAGTGGTGAAAGTGGGCATCCTTGTCTGCTTCCTGTTCTGAGAGGAATAACTTTCAGTTTTTCTCTATTGAGAATGATATTAGCTGTTTGTTTGTCATATATGACCTTTATTATGTTGAGGTACTTTCCTTCTATACCCATTTTATTGAGAGTTTTTATCATAAATGGATGCTGTATCTTGTCAAATGCTTTCACTTCATCTGTTGAGATAATCACGTGATTTTTATTTTTCACTTTGTTAATGTGGTGTATCACATTGATTGATTTGTGGATGTTGAACCATCCTTGCGTCCCTGGAATAAATCCCACTTGATCATGGTGTATGATCATAGTAATGTACTGTTGTATTTGACTTGCTAGTATTTTGTTGAAGATTTTTGTGTTGATGTTCATCATAGACATTGGCCTGTAATTTTCTTTTTTTGTTTTGTCCTTGTCTGGTTTTGGTATCAGGGTAACATTGGCTTCGTAGAGTGAGTTAAGAAGCTTCCTCTCTTCTTCAATTTTTTGGAGGAGTTTGAGAAGGATAGGTATGAAGTCTTCTTTGAATCTTTGGTGGAATTCACCAGGGAAGCCATCTGGTCCTGGACTTTTATTTTTGGGGGAGGTTTTTGATAACTGTTTCAATCTCCTTACTGGTGATTGGTCTATTCAAATTCTCTACTTCTTCTTGACTCAGCTTTGGAAGGTTGTATGATTCTAAGAATTTATCCGTTTCTTCTAGAATATCCAATTTGTTGGCATATAGCTTTTCATAGTATTCTCTTACAATCTTTTGTATTTCTGAGGTATCAGTTGTATTTTCTCCTCTTTCATTTCTGATTTTATTTATTTGAGCCTTCTCTCTTTTTTTCTTGGTGAGTCTAGCTAAAGGCTTGTCAATTTTGTTTATCTTTTCAAAGAACCAGCTCTTGGCTTCATTGATTTTTTTCTATTGTTTTTTCAGTCCCTATTACCTTTACTTCTGCTCTCATTTTTATTGTTTCCTTCCTTCTACTGATTTTGGGCTTTGTTCTTCTTTTTCCATTTCCTTTAAGTGTGCTGTTAGATTGTTTATTTGAGATTCTTCTTGTTTGTTGTGGTGGGCTTGTATCACTATAAACTTCCCTCTTAGGACTGCTTTTGCTGTATCCCATAGATTTTGGCATGTCATATTTTCATTTTCATTTGTCTCCAGGAATGTTTTTATTTCTCCTTTTATTTCTCCACTGACCCAATTGTTGTTTAGTGTACTTTGTTTAATCTCCCCATATGTGTGGCTTTTCTGATTTTCTTCCTATAGTTTATTTCTAGTTTCATACCACTGTGGTCAGAAAAGATGCTTGGTATTATTTCCGTCTACTTACATTTATTGGGACTTGTTTTGTGGCCTAATATGTGGCCAATTCCGGAGATTGTTCCATGTGCATTTGAAAAGAATGTATATTCTGTGGTATTTGGATGGAATGTTCTATATATATCTACTAAGTCCATCAGGTCTTATGTGTCATTTAAGGCCAGTCTTTCCTTATTGGTCTTCTGTTTGGATGATATATCCATTGGTGTAAGTGGGGTGTTAAAGTCCCCTACTACTATTGTGTTAATGTCTATTTCTCCTTTTATGTCTGTTAATAGTTGCTTTATGTATTTAGTGCTCCTGTGTTGGGTGCATAGATATTTACAAGGGTTATATCCCCTTGTTGGGTTGTTCCCTTTGTCATTATGTAGTGCCCGTCTTTGTCTCTTGTTACAGTTTTTTCTTTTTAAGTCTATTTTGTCTAAGTGTTGCTACCCCAGCTTTCTTTTCATTTTTGCATGGAGTATCTTTTTCCATCCTTTCACTTTCAGTTTGTGAGTGTCTTTAGGTCTAAAGTATGTCTCTTGCCTGCAGCATATATATGGGTCTTGTTTTTATCCAATCGGCCACCCTATGCCTTTCGATTGGAACATTTAGTCTATTGACATTTGAAGTAGTTATTGATAAATATGTACTTATTGCCATGTTGTTACTTATTTTCTGGGTGTTTAGGAGTTCTCTGTTCCTTTCTTCTTCTCTTGTTCACTTCCCTTGTGACTCAATGGCTTTTCTTAGTACTATGTTTGGGTTCTTTTCTCTTAATTTTTTGTGTATTTATTATAGGTTTCCAGTTTGTGTTTATCATGAGGTTCATATATAATAACCTACGTATATAGCAATCTATATTAAGTTGATGATCTCTTTAGTTTGACCTCTTTCTAAAAGCTCTACTCTTTTACTCCCCCCTCACATTATACGTTTTTGATATCATATCTAACATCTTTTTGTGTTTGTGTGTATCCGTTACCCTCTTATCATGGAAATAGATAATTTTAGAATTTTTGTGTTTTGACCTTCAAATTATCTTCACAGGTGGTTGATCTGATACCTTTACTGTATTTCTGCCTTTACCGGTGAGTCGATTGCTTGGTTTTTTTTTATAGACTCATTGGGTTTAAGTCTACCATCTTTCTATTTGTTTTCTGTTTTTCCAATCTATTCTTTGTTCTTTCTGCCTCTCCTTCTTTAGAATTAATTGTGTTCTTTATTCCATGTCCTCCACTAATATCTAATAAAGTATATCTCTTTGTTCTCTTTCTTAGGAGTTGCTCCAGGATTTAAAATATGCATATTTAACTTATCACAGTCTACCTTCAAATTATTATATAAAAAATTATACCACTTTACATGTCGGATATATATCTGACGACAATATGCTTTCATTTCACCTCTCCTATCCTTTGTGCTGTAGTTGTCAAAGATTTTACTTTCCAATATGTAATAAACTCCACAGGGTGATGTTGATATTTTGTTTTAAATAGTCAACTGTCTTTTAAGGAAATTAAAAGTTGAAAAAAATTTTCTTTTGGCAAATGTTTTTAAATGCATATGGCAGAGTAATGTGAAATATTCCATGTTAAATATCAATTTATACTCCATATATCTTTGTGTATTTTTATGTTTAACGCACAAAATGTGCAGAGGAATACATAGCAAACATTGTTTCCTTGGGGAGCAGGTTGGAAGGGCTTATTGTTATTAAGTTTCTATTTGTATCTGATTGAAATGAAAATATATGACATCTATAATTTAAATACATTTAATCAACTTTTTATTTTTTAATAACACTTATGAGCCACTAGAATGCCACAAATATCCTTGTAAATAATTACTCTTACATTTATCTGCATATTTGCCATTTCCAATACTCTTCACTCCTTTTTGTACATCACTCTTCCCATCTGACATTTTTTTTTTTTTTTGCTTGAAGAGCTTCCTTTAACATTTCTTATAGTGCCAGCCTACTGGTGTCTTAAAAACTTTATTTTGCCTTCATCTGAAAAATATTTTTGCAAGTTAGAGAATTCTAGATTAATAGTTTCTTTCTTTTGCTATTTTAAAGATGGCACCCCATCGACTTCTGTCTTGCATTGTTTCCAAAAAAATACTACTGACTTCTCTCTCTCTTTTTTTTTTTTTTGGTAAAGAAGATTGGCCCTGAGCTAACATCTGTGCCAATCTTCCTCTATTTTTATATGTGGGATGCTGCCACAGCATGGCTTGATGAGCAGTGTGTAAGTCCATGCCCAGGATCTGAACCTGCGAACCCTGGGCCACTGGAACAGAACACCTGAGCTTAACCACTATGCCAGTGGGCCAGCCCTGACATTTTTATACTGTTCCTCTGTATGTCTTGTTCTTCTCTGGCTGCTTTTAGGATTTTCTCTTTAACTCAGGCTTCAGAAAATTGATTGTGATGTGTTTCAGTGTGCTTTTCTTTGTATTTATCCTGCTTGGGGTTCATTGAATTTTTTAGATTTGGAAATTTATAGTTTTCATCAAATTTGGATGTAGGATTTCAGCTGGGCCTCCCAGAAAGGGCACTTCTGCCTTTGAGAATAAGGACCAACTGATGTATTATTCATGAGCTGGATAACCACACTTCTTAGAATGCTGTCCAGGAGCCTGAACAAACTAGTTAAAGCTTGGTGTTAACGGTGTTGTGGTGCGAGTCGGATTCTGGCGAGAATCTGTGAGGTTCTCTCAGTTCCTTGGAGAGTCAGGACACACTGCCACGGGCTTTGGGAATGGCTGTGGTGATATGGACACACCACGCACTGCCCTGGATGCAGGAAGGAGCATGAGTCCTTTGGAAAAGAGGCACAGTTCGAGCCTGGTGAACAGGCCTCTCGAGGAGACCCATGTGCCCTGGATGCTGTGGACACCCCACAGCCACACAGGCCTGGCAAAGCTCAGCAGGTGGTAAGGGGTGAGTCTGTGTTGTCTCTGAGGTCTCCTTCCCCATAGGATCTAGGTCGGCCTGGCTCACATCCCCGTGCCTCCCTGAGAAGCTGGCATTGCTGAGCACTCGACTTCCGCTGGTCACCTCCACGACCCCATCCTCAGCACCAAATTTGCAGCTGTTCCTTGACTTCTCCCAGGCGTTGGCTCAAACGTGGAACTCAACCCCTTCCCCTCCTTTTCCATAAGAACCACTTGTGGACTGCCACTGAAGGTTGGAGGACGGCTGCTCTGTCATGAACACTGAGACCCTGCTCAGCCCTCTGCCTCACCTCTCCCCCCATGTCCCCACGTCCCACATCTTCTCCCCTTTGTCTGCTCTTCTCCTACCCTGAGGGGCACCCTCCCCTCAAAGGGCCCACCCAGGCATTTTCCTCCCTGAGAGAACGGGGGCTGGAACCAGGTGAGGCAGAGGAGGCAGTGGCCTCAGTGAGTTTAAGGAGGCACCAAGACTCGGCAGTGAAGGTGAGACATATTTAACGCAATATTTTTAAAAGTCAAAACTAATGCAAATACAACTCAACAACAACAAAAAATAACCCAACTCAAACAGGGGCAAAGGACTTGCACAGACATTTCTCCAAAGAAGTTACAGAAGTGGCCAGTAAGCACATGGGAAAATGCTCAACAACATTAGTCAATAGGGAAATGCAAATCAAACCCACGGGGAGATGCCGCTTCACACCCATTGGGGAGGCTAGGATAAAAAAACTTTTAAAAAAAGGGAAAATGACAAGTGTTGGCAAGGATGTGGAGAAAGTGGAACCCTTGCGCGTTGCTAGCGGGAAAGCAAAATGGTGCAGTCACTGTGGAAAACAGGTTGGCAGTTCCTCAAAAAACTAAACATAAAATTACCGTATAATCTAGGAATTCCACTTCTATGTATATTACTCAAAAGAATTGAAGTCAAGGACTCAAAAAAATACGTGGACACCCACATGCATAGCAGCACTATTCCCAAAGCCAAAAGGTGGAAACAGACCCAAATGTCCGTCAGCACGTGCACGGATAAACGAGATGCAGTGTGTCCACATGATGGAGTATGGCTTAATCATAAAAGAGGAAGGAAATTCTGACACATGCCACAACGTGGATGAACCTGGAGAACATTATGCCAAGTGAAATAAAACAGTCACAAAAGAACACATACTGTGTGATTCCACTTCTATGAGGAATCTGGACTGGTCAAATTCATAGAGACAGAGAGCAGAATGGCGAGTTCCAGGGGCTGGGGGAGGGGAGTGGGGAGCTGGCGTTTAATGGGAGCAGTTTCAGGTTCTGGAAAAGTTCTGGAGATGGAGAGTGGTGATGGTTGCACAACAACGGGCATGTGCTTAATGCCACTGAACCTGATCTTAAAAATTATTAAAATGGCAAATAGTATGTTGTGTATATTTTACCACAATAAGCAAAAGGAAAAAACAACAGGCCTTCTTGGTTCCTGGCTCTTCAAGGTAATTTTGCACAATGAGCTCTCCTGGCAGAGCTTCCTTCCTCCTTTGCCCTCTGAGCCTCATGGACCAAAGTCACCATTTCATCAGAGGCCTCTGCTTGTAAAACAGCAAAGATAAATATTTTCTACCTCGACTTGGGTAGGAGAATATAAACAGAACAGATCCATTTTGATTTTTAAAGTAATTGCGTTTTGTTCCCCAAACACTTTTTCTAACCCTTACGCTGTCAACCCTCCTTGATTCAGGAGACGCTCGGGGACCGCCGGGCCCCTCCTCCAGCCTTCGCTGTGACTCACTCCCTAGTCACGGCTCCTCTGCGACTGCAAACCATCCTCACACTCGAGACGCCCGTGGTTGCTGTGACAAAGAGCTTCTGTGCTCGTCATCGTAGCAGTGCACACGGAGGTCTGGGTGGTGACTGTGCATAATTTACACATCTGAGGGATGGTTCAGGAGCCCAGAGGGCCCAAGTGACTTGCCCAGGATCACACAGCTGGCCAAACCTTTGGCTACAGGCTCTGGCCCCTCCCACACCATCCCTCCACCCACGGGATGTGTCCTCCTGCACGTTAGTGACAGCCGTGTACCTGGCTCAAGCCCATCTCCCCACAAGGCTCCCCAGCCCTAGGACAGTCCCTGCACGCAAGTAGGAGCCCACAGCCCCAGCCTGCTGCAGCCGGGACCGGCCGCTCCTCTTGGGGCCTGTTGCCTCCTGCAAATGAGCTTGGGAGTGTTCATGGCCAGGGAGAAGCCCTGGTAAAGAGGCCTGAGATGCTTCTGCTGAGGCCTGGTGGCACCGCGGCCGGTGCGCGTCCCTGGGCCTGGCCTCTGCAGTGTCTGCTGTCCTTTCCCAGAAGGCCCCACATCTCTGCTTGGTATGCGACAGGGGTCCGTGCCAGGGTCCAGCTGCCTTCCCAAGCCATTCAAGTCAACTCTAGCAAAGGCTTTTTGTTGTTATTGCCACCCTTCGCCATTAGCAGGGGCAGCTTTTGTCTTCCCAAATGGGAAAGTATCTTTTACTTTCCCCTTTTGACACTGACTATTTGGCCTAAAGCAGGGACCAATTAAACTAATTAATCCCCAGGCACTCTGCCGATGGAGAGACTCGGCTCTCACACTTCAGGTCTCTCCAGAGGGAGCAAGCTGACGCTCGCATCCTCTGTGTGGCTCTGACCTCTGGGCTGGTCAGCGACGCCGAGACCCCAGGCTGTGGCATGGCCCTCACCAGGCCTCCGGGGATGCCGGAGTCTCCCCATCACCCCTCCCCCACCACACTGGGGGGCGGGCATTTGGAGCTCCTGGCTGGCGCATCCTCACCTCGTGAGGGCACCACTCCCAGTTCCATGCACAGCTAGCACTTTCTCTTAGAAGGCAGAATAAAAAACCCCAACTTCAGAGAGAGCAGTCAGCTAGAGGGAGGGTCTCAGTGTGGGGTCCAGACCCCGGGAGGCCTCTGCAGAGGGGTCGGCTCAGCAGGTCAGCTCAGCTCCTGGTTCCTGGGTCCCTCGGCACGCGCATTTTCTTCATGGACAACAGCAGAATTTCTTTGGCTCCGGCAGGGAGGAGCAGCTGTCCACACTGTTTATTCAAATACCATTCTGGCAATATTCAGAATGTTTTTTTTCTCTCTCTCTCTTCCCTGCAGTATCTGAAACTCTCCGTGGGGCAGTCGGATGCACGTGTCTACACATGGCTTTCCAGGGTGGCGTCTTCACAGAGCGCAGAAATCCTCTTGCCAAGAGCCCCCCGGCCTCCCGCCCCCACGCCTCCACCCCAACCCCTCCACCCCCGCTCACAGGCGTGTTTCCGTGCACACTGAAGACGAAAAACATGCGATTTTGAATGTGTCTCTCTCACGGGCACACATTTCTTTTCATTGTGCATCTTGGCTGATCCACCCTTTAAAATTCCCAGTAACTGTTCCCAGGTCTGTTTTCAAAGGGTTCTGCATCTTTGACCCCCCCCCCCCAAAAAGAAAAGCGGAGGGCACTGGCCAGGGACTTGGAGCAGGGCTCTGATAAATAAAATCAATGCAAGTTTCATGTCTTTGCCTCTGGTTTCCCCTTGCTCTTTGGAGCCCGGCGCTTGCAGACCCAGGGTTCGTTCTGTGGCCTTGCACACACTGGTACATCGTGACGAGCACCAGCTTCCAGACCTTTGCACAACACTGTAACCACAAGCACTCAGGATGTGCTTTCCCTGGTGCCTCCCGACACCCCAGTTGTTTCCTGACGGAGAGGCACCACCACGGGCCTGAACGCTGCCCCCCATGGGTCTGTTTTCCTCCAGATTAAGTCCAAACCCCCAACGAGGGTGCTCAGGGCCCCTCCAACATGCCCCCAGCCCTCCTAGCCAGCCTTACACTGTAGCCCCTCCCCACGTGCCACATGCTGGTCTGAGAGGCTGCTTACCATCCAGCAAAGAGCCTGCGCCCTCCTTCTGGGCCTTTCCTTGTGCGTTTGCTTCCTACCCACTGGCGCTCCTTGCTCCCTACCTCGACCAGCTGCGATTGCCTTCTGCCTGAACGCTCCCAGCCCCTCCTGGTGTCTCCTGTGGCTGCTGTAACAAATCCCCACAAACCATGGCACAGAACAACACAAACGTGGCGTCTTACAGTTCTGGAGGTCAGGAGTCCAAAATGGTCTCATTGGGCTAAAATCAAGGTGTCAGTGGGGCTGGTTCCTTCTGGAGGCTCCTGGGGAAAATCCATTGCCTTGCCTGTCCAGTTTCCAGAGGTGCCCACACTCCTTGGCTTGTGGCCCCCTTCGCTGTCTTCAAAGCACATGGCTGCAACCTCTGCTTCTGTCGTCACATCTCCTTTCCTCTGACTCTGACCCCCTTGTCTCCCTCTTTCCCTTATGAGGACCCTCGAGATTACATTGGGCCCACCTGGATAATCCAGGACCATGGTCCCAGCTCAAGACCCTTAGCTTACTCACCTCTGCCAAGTCCCTTACGCAGCCACACACAGCACACAGTGCCCGGCACATTCCAGCTCACCATCCGTTCACCTCCAGCATCTCGTCTGAGTTCCCACAGCAGCACATGAAGTGGCTGGACCGTGTGCCAGGTGAAAAAACTGAGGTGCGCACAGCAGGAAACAGGAGAGCAAGACAGGGCAGGAAGGCGGCGTTCCGGGACCCTGCCAGTACTGCTGCAGGCACAACTGAGCACTCACCCACAAGCCACTTGGACAGCGGGCATCTGGGCCTCGAGGCAGATGACCACCCGAGCACAGGGCAAGGCAGCAGTTCATTCCGTGCTCCGGGTTCACAGTTCTGAGCACAGGCGTTTCACAGTTAGAACAGAGGCTGTCCCTTCTTCCCAGACCTGCTTCTTTCTCATGAAGCTGCCCGAGGAAAGGGCACTGCATGAAGGGGCAAGCAGACCTGGGCATTATAACAGCTTGCATGCACACGTGCGCACACACAGACACATACGCGTGTGACTGGACATCCTGAGCCTCAGATCCCCTCTCACCATGGGATATGAGTGGATGACGTGCATGTTTCGGGCCCTGGGCCTCAGAGGAAGGGCCAAGGCATGTCCTCTGTTTCCTCTTCTCTGCTTGGCCCTGGCCGGAATATAGATGGGATGGAGGGAGCTGCAGCAGCCATCTTAGACCATGAGCTCAAACTTTCTAGCTGAGCACAGCAGAGCAACAGGCTACTCAGCATCTGGGATTCTGATGTCATGGTGTCTTCATATCATCCTGAACCACTTGTGTCTGGACTAAAACGTGGGAAAGAAATAAACTTCCATCATGTTTAAGCCACTCTCTGGGGAGATCTTTGTCCTAACAGCCAAGCCTGTCTCCTGACTGTTACAGATTTGGGTACACTGCAGGGGGAGATGCTGCTGCCACAAAACCCAGCCCCCAGGACCTGGCGTCTACGGTCCAGGAGACAGCTTTTGTGAACTGGGAAGCTCTTGACCCTTGGACTGTAGCAATCCAATCATAAAAATGCTCCCTGGGACGCTCCGAAGGCAGACCACATCCCGACGGCCCCTGGAACTTTAGAAGAACTGGTTTGAAAAACTCAGAATGTAGGTGTGAGCCGCTGCTGCCTGCTGCCTTTGGGAAGTGGTCTGGGAGAGCCACAGAGACGGCTTCGAGGATACAGCGTGGGTGGAAGAGAAGAGGCCGGCCCGCTCCTTTCCACGCCCCTCCCACGAAGGGCTCTCAGTCGGACAAGGGGAGCCAGCCCCGCGGCCACGATCCCAAGGAGGTGCTGTGTCCCTGTCCAGGCCCGTCGGTTCAGAGAATGTCAAGGCAGTTGCTCTTAAATGAGTAAGAGGAAGATGGGCGGAGAACAGAGGCCTGGAAATAAAAGACCAGCTTTACGAGAGTGAGAAGCCAGGTCTAGACAAGATCGTTAATTGGGGTTACATGCAACGTGGAGCTAACCCAATGCAAATAGACCAGAAACTTAGGAAGTTTTAGAGGGAATTGTATTTCCAAATAAACCACAAACCTGGCTTTCCAAAGCATGTCATTTCTTGACATCCCCCCCTAAAGAAGACCCTGGACACCCCAGAAATGTGGGGAAAGCCAGAAATGTGTTACAAGAGGTGAGCAGCCACCAAGAAGAGCACACTCAGCAATGCCCACTTCACGTGTGGGATCAGGAAGGACAGTGGCAAGGCAGGTGCTCCCAGAGGACAAGCAAGGACAGTGGGGACAGTGGATAAGGCGTTCCTCTAAGCAAGCAGAGGCAGGGTCATCAAACGGACCAGCTAAGGCCAAGTCATGGTGATGCCGCCCAGCCAGGTCCAGTCGTCATCCTGGGCTGGTGATTGCTGCATTTTCCATTCTTCTGTCTGCCAGAGGCAAGCTTTACAGCCATCCCCCTGCTCCTGCAGCACCCCTGTCCAGTAGGGGGCTGCTGAGCACTTGTCCTGTTCATGTATAGTTTGTAGGTTCCCTGTCCAGAGGGGTCGCATCTGTCCTTGACAAGAGGACTGTTCATCACCCACAGCTCCTGGACATGGCTGGACACAGGGCCTGGAAGGGAGAGTCTGCACGGAAATCAGGTGGCCCAAAGGGCTGACTGTGGCATGGGTTAATAACTTTCCTTAATAACAGAGGCTACAAGTGTGAGCTAGGCTCAGAGCCACCCACCTAAGATGGTCCCGCCTCCCTTGCAGCTAGGTGTGGCCTTGTGACCCACTTCCAGCTAATAGGATGTGAGCCAGAGTGACAAGTGCAGCTCCAGGAGGAAAGGGTTCCACACTTCACTCTCTTCCCTCCTCTATCCCTGCCACATTGTGGATCTGAGGGCACCATGACCATCTCCAGCTGTGGGGTAGCAGAACTACCATCAGAGGAGGCTGGGCCCCAGACCCAGGGAGCCGCACATGCACCCTGCACGGTTTATGTTGAAAGAAACACAAAGGAACTTCTGACGTTGCTCTCTGTGATGCTGGGATCTTTGTTTGAGCTGCCAACCCCGTCACCTAAGCAATGCAGCAGGAGTGTCTCCTCGTAGGTCCAAGAGTGCAGGGGGTTGGGGGGGACCATGCTGTGTTTGCGTTTTTGTCTTTTTAACCAGGAATACACTGTAGTGTGATTCTCAGTTGCTCCTTATGTCTACCTCTCAGAGGAAAAGGCTGCATCATCGGTCTCCATAGCAACGTAGAAAAGTACTTTGTAAACACAAAAACACTCTCACACATGTATGAAACTACTGCTGTTATAGCTCCGCTCCCCCAGCTTTCTTCCAGGGTTAAGTAGATGATTTGCTTTTTCAGGAGACACTAGACTGGCTGCGTCCTCTGGTAATTTATTCATCTGTGTCCCAGTTTCGTCGTCTGTAAAAATGGACATCATAGTCGTTGCTGTTCCCAAGGCCATTGATGGGGTTCAGCAAAGTGATGCCAGTCAAGAAGCGGGTGCCGTGCCTGGCACTCAGCCAGCTCTCAGTGATATCGCCCACAGCTTTCTGATCCATGTGCTCAGGGTCCTGGGACCACCCCCGAGTCAGAAGGCAGCCACGATGCTGCCCATCCAGGAGCAGCAGGGGCAGAGACTGAGATGCGGACCCAAGCAGAGCCCAGGCAGCTCTGGGGGGCATGTGGAAAGTTTCTGGGGGGCAGACAGAGTGTGAGATGCCTGGAGGTCCTCGCGGGGAACTGGACCACACAAGAGGGGTGTGGAGATGCCGAGTGGTAAAGCACGTGGCTTCCACGGCAGCAAAGACCGCGTCTCTAAGGATACGGGCTGAGTGAGATCAGCCAGAGAGAGGGAGCACACACCTGGGCGGGAGGGGGAGAGGCCTCTGGCCCAGCCCTGGAGAGCTGTGGCCTTGGGAGGAGAAGGAGGAGCCAGACAGGTGATGGGGGCAGGACGAGTCCCCTGGTGCACTCAGGTGTCCCCGCCCGCGGCTGCACCAGAGAAGGATCCCTTCTGGGGCCGTGGGCTTCAGAAGAGCGGAGAATGCACCAGAGTCCTCGGTGTCTCCTCTGTGGTCTATGTCCCTCCAGCAGCCTCCTCGCCTGTCTCCCTGCTACGGGGGGTGCTAAGGAGACCTTGTCATTCCCATGCTGAGAGCCCTCCAAGGGCTCTACACCACATGATAGGTGCCCAGTAAATGTCTGATGGGCGAGGGCCTGGCACACAGTAGGGGCTTTTATGTGGACAAAATCAGCCCTTGGGTCCAGGGGCTCCCGGGCCTGCCCCACTGTGTGCTCGCCCCTGGGAGACCTTGGTCACCTGGCTTCTCCTTGGCCACCTCTGCCAGGATCTGGGTGTCCTCAGGAGACCCTGAGAAGCGGGTGCCACAGAACTGGGAGGCACTGTTCCTTTCCGTCTTCACATCGGGCTAAGACTCAAAACAAAACTGTCAGATTTCAGAACATTTCACAGCGGCAAAAATAACTGCACTTGGGGAAAAAACACGCAGACACTTCTCAAAGTCATCTAGTCGCTTCAACAATGTGCCAAAAGCTTCTGGAATTGACAGGTTCGGTTTTCCACGCACCAACTGCGCCTACCCTGCCAGCCTCGCCTCCTGGGGCCCCCAAGGCCCTCGTGTGCCAAACCTCGGCCCTGAAGGGACCACGAGGGCGACACGGCACAGCCACCTTTCTTTGTCCCTACTAAGTGCTGCTTCAAACACTGTGCCCAGAATTCACAAGCCACAGATGCCAAATCTGAGGTGATGGAGGCAGGGACGGGAAGGAGAAGGGCAACATGGGGTCAGTCCCCAAGTGCATCACTATTTACCATCTCATTGGATCTTCGCAACCGCCAGCAAAGAAGACCTCCCCAACTTACAGATGGGCACTGAGGCTCAGAGAGGTCGCTGGTCCAAGGGCAAACCATCCTTTCCTGGGATGGAATTCCAGCTGTCCTCCCAATCTTTTCTCTCCTTCTTCCATAGTAGTAGAAGATTTAGCTGGGCACACACAAACCCAGCCAAAAACAACATTTCCCAGCTTCCTTGGCAGCCAGGTGTGGCCACATAATGAAGTTTGGTTAATGGATGTGAGCAGAAAGCCTATGTCCCACTTCCTGGCTGTGCTCTCCCATACTTCCCTCCCCACCGAAATGGCAGGAGCTACAACAGCCACCTTAGACCCATGATAACAGCAGAGCCACAAGATAGAAGGAGCCTGGGCTGCTGGCACTGTGGGGCTGCCGTGGGAGCCCGGATCACGTCTGCCTGGTCGTTAGAGAAATTAACAGACACCCTAGGTTAAGCATCTCACAACAGAGGTTTGTTGCCACAGCCGTTTCTACAGTTCTCTGTCAGGAGCCCAACCAGGTGAGCCTTGTAGACGTTGAGGAGTCTGGATCTTATCCCAGGGGGATGGGAAGCTAGCAGGGAGGAGAGCTCTAAGCAGGACAGTGATTTGATCCCATTTGCATCTTTCGAATGCCCTGCTGGCCCTTTTATCCGAGTGGATTGAACCGGGCAGTTTGGCCTCTGAAGTATGAGAGATGACGATGCTGAGAGTAGGCTGGTGGCAGAGAGATGGAGAGAAGCGGGTAGATCCGAGACACATTCCAGAGGAGGGAATGCCCAACAAATGCACACAGGAGGCGATGCTGAGCCTCAGTCTTTGACCCGAGCAACTGGGCAGGGTTGGCACCATTTACATGGCGACAGAGACTGCTGGTGGAAGGGCCAGCTCGGCAGGCCATCCAGGGCTCAGCCCAGGCGGTTAAGTTTGACATGCCTGTGAGGTGTCCAAGGGGAGATGTCCAGAAGGCAGGTGGACACACGGGTCTGGATTTCAGCAGGTGGTATGGAGGTATAAGTGGAGGAATTAACAGCTTATGGTTAGCAACAAGTGGCAAAGAGGAAACGAGATCAGCTAAGGAAAGAGTAAGGAGGAAGACTAAAAGAGAGTCCGAGGAACGCCTGTATCTCAAGGTGGGTAGAAAGGGGTTCCTCAGAGGAGCCTGGGGGACAGGAGCCAGAGAGGAGAGGGGCAGCCACAGGAGTGTGGGGCCCAGAAGTCCTGAGCGAGAGCAGCCGCCTGTATCAGTGCGGCCCACAGACGACTCCAAAGGAGGCCACCGGACCTCATGAAAGAGCGGCCAGGGGACCTGCTAAGAACGCTGCCCTTCCACGAGAGAGGAGGGAGCAGAAGTCAGCCTGCAGAGGACTCAGGAGAGGGGCGGCGCAGTGGGGATCATTCTGTGCAGAAGTTTTCCCTGAGACAGAGTGGGGGTGTGAGCGCTAGCAGGAGGCTGGGGTCCAGGGAGAGGGCTGTGACACGGGAGGATCAGGCATGTGGAGACGTCGACGGAACCCGAGGGAGGCGGGGGGCTGACGGGGGTGGCTTGTATGGGGCTTGGTTTGATTCCAAGTCCCTGATTTTTTGCCATCCTGCAATCTAGACCATTTTTACTGAATATTTTCCTTAAATTCCATCCTCAATAGTCCCGCTTTTTAAAACTTGCTTTTCTTCTAGGCAATATTCTCAGTGAAGTCACAGATTTGATGGGTTAACTTTTTTTCTAATACACATGAAACCAAATACCCAGTTATGTAAAAGGTCCATCCACACTCCTCTACGATGGTCTTGGGGTGCCCCAGGTCCACCATACTTCTGAAACCGGGGTGGAACGAGGGCCACAAGTGCAGCCTCTGGAGTCAGGGGACCCGGGGTGGACCCGCTTCACCTCTCACCAGCGGGGTGACCTCGGCAAGTTACGCAGACTCACCGAGCTCCAGTCTCCACTTCCACAAAATGGAGTCGACCCTCGTCTGTCTCAAGAGTGGGTGTGAGGATGGAGGGAAGAAGTCCGCACAGAGCCCTGAGCAGGGAGCGGGCGCTTGGTTAGCCGTGCGGATTTGGCAGGATGGTGACCATTACCGTTTATCAAGACACTGGTGAGCCGAGATCCCACGGGACCCCCTGACGCCTGTGCCCAGCCCACCTTGCTTGGCCAGGAGGCTCTAGAATATATTACACACCATGAGCTCCAGACCCCCCCCCCCCACCAAACCCGACAGAGGAAGGGCCTGCGTGTGTGCCAGTCCATGCTGCCCCCACCCCCAATGGCATCCACATCCTTGAGGAGCCACAGGGGAAAGATGCTCGAGACGAGCAGGCAGGCCCTGCCTGAGAGGGCGGTGGGGAAACAGCTCGGCACAGAGGCTGCCCTCGTTCCCTGTGCGAGGGCTGGAAACACACCATGCTGCCCATTTTTCACCGTTTTTAAATTTGGTTCTCTCCCCACACTTCTCCGCTGAAGCTGCTTCCTAAATTATCTCCTTTTACAGGTGGGAAACCGAGGCCGAGAGAGTCACAGGACAAAATTTTAGAGCAGGATGGAGCTCTAAAGAACACCCTATCCAACCTCCCCCCATCTGACAGATGTGGAAACTCAGGCCCGGCAGGGCAAGGGAGTGGACGCCATCAGCCCACAAGGAAGAGGGTGGTGGCTTGTCTGGCTGCCACAGGCTCAGGAAGCCATTCTCGTGGGGACTTTTCTGCCCGGGGAATATCCAGTTGCCATATGATGGGAACACTGGAGGCCTCATTTCTCTCTCTCCTCTGCAAAGTGTCCAGCTCATTCCATGGAAGCCGGGCAGTCTGGCTGGGTGATGGTTCCCCGCACAGAGCAGCAACCAGCTGAGTTTGGGGTCAGCGCTGGGACTGAGCTGGGCAAGCACATGCCTTTCTCCACTGGCTGAGCGCTTGGCAAAGGGCGCTGAATTCTCACTGACCACAGCAGGGCCCAAGCGGGGCCCCGTCTGCCCTCCTCTCAGCACCAGGACCCACGCCAAGCCAATGCAGCCCAGGGGCCAGCTCTCAGGCACAGATAAGAAGTGCCTGTGACTAGCATGAGGTCATTTACCCCCAGACACCTGGCTTTCCAGGGCAGGGGGCACCCCTCTGCCTTCCAGGGCCTCTCTAAGCCCACGGGACGAAGGTGAGCCCCGCCCAGTCCTGTTTAAGTTACTCCAGGTTCTAAACCCGCAGAGTCCAAGGAGCAGACCTAAACACACTTCTATAAAAATGTGCTTGAGAAGAACATTCTCCACTCACACTGGCCCTCTGCCTGCTTCCACTTTGGGGTTCTGGGCAGACTTTTAGAAGCAAACTTCTCACCAATTACCAAGAGCAAAACAACTCCCAGCGGACCTCGGCTGGTGCCAGACGGGGCAGAAACAAGCCCCTTCTGCAAAGAGTTTCCGCTCCGGCTCTGGAAATCCCAGGAGATGCCCGTCAGGTTGGCACTGCCGTGTCCACAGCTAACTGGGCCTTCTCCCGTCTGCCTCTGCCCACTCCCTGCCCTCAGCCGTCTCTCACCTTCCCCCTCTGCCCCTGGACCAGAAGGAGCCCAACAGCTGCCAGCAGCCAATGCTGAACCCTACACCCCACCGACACACAAGTCCAGGAACACCAAACAGAGAGGGGCAGGGTAGCCAGCCCAGGCTCCCCTGGGACCCAGCCGCCCCTTCCCAGGACTATCAGTGAAAGTCCTTGGGGTTCTGGGCAATGCAGGCCAGGACTCGTTTCTATGCCACGCAAGGATGCTGCGTATTCTGGGGCAAGGTCCTGAACATGGCCAGAGGCTGCCAAGGGGAGGAGGGCTCTGGGAGGCCCGGCTCTCCTCGTCTCCCATCACCCTGCTGCCAATCATTAAAGAGAAGAGCAGAAGGAAGGACCTTCAGACGTGCTCTGCTCCCAGCTGGGGCCAGGGAAGGGGCCTCGCCGTGTCCCGGAATGATCCCGGTACGCTCGGAGCTGGGCCTTTCCGGAGCAGATTGGAAAATCCCCCGGAGCGAGTGGGGGCCTTGCCAGCTGCTTGGGAAAATGTCTTTTCAGAGCTTAAGGGCGTCATCTCCTCGTTTCCCTCTCATTCAGGCTGTAGGCTACATAGCCCAGTGCTGCCGGCTGAGGCTGGGGCCCCAGAGAGGAATCCAGCACTGCCCCTGGCCTTGCTTGAGGAGCCTTTGCCCAGAGAAGGAGACGGTCCTGACAAGAGACAGTAGTCATAACCGAGGGTTGTGCACGGTGTGGAGGGTGCTTAGAGGAGAGGAGAGGTCAGGGAAGCCTTCCTGGAGGAGGTGGCTCCTGAGGACTGGGTAGGAGTTAACCAGAAAACAAATAGGGGAAGGACACTCCAGACAGTGGGAGCAGAGGTGCAAAAGTCCCAAAGTGAGGGCAGAAGCAGCCTGTGAGCAGAGCTACAACAGAGCACTGTGACAGCGAGGCCACCAGGTACAGGGCAACATGAAGGGAGGCAAGCTATGGAGGGTGGGGGGGTAGGGACGGGAATGTCTTTTCTGGATCCGCAGCAGTATATTCCCAGCCCTCTGCACCGGTCCCCTTCTCCAGCCTCACAGTCCTTCAAACTCACCACAATTTCCCCACCTCTGAGCCTTTGCATAAGCTGTTCCCTTTGCCTGGTGTGCCCTTCTTTGCCTTCTGCCTGCAGGACGTGTGCTCAACGGCAGCCAGAATGCCAGTCCCCGTGTGCCCCCATCCACCCTCATTCTGGGAAGAATTTTTTGCTCCTCCAGATGTTCCAGCAGGGGCCTGGCCACGCCCCAGGTGTGGCAGTCCTCTGGGCAGGAGTCAAATCGACCTCCCCACCAGGCTCGGGGCCCGTTGAGGGCGGGGATGTGCCTGGTGCCCCTCTGGATCCTGAGCCCTCAAACAGGGCAAGACGCACACGGGTGGGCTCTCCGGGAAGGCTGGCAGGGTGTCCTGGGAGACCTGGTTCCGAGGTCACCGTGAGTCCCGTGACTTGGGCTCTAGCTCAGCCCCAAGCAGCCCTGCCCCATGTGGCGAGCTCAGCTTGTTTACGCTGTATCCCTTGGAGCCAGGTGGCAGGGACCAGCTGAGTCGTTGTCAAACCATTCCCCTTTCTGCCTACAGTCCAAAGCAGTGCGGTGCTGAGCTCTGCCCAGCTCAACGTGGGAACTCTCCCCTTCCAGGCTGGCCCCCAGCAGTGGCCCAGTCTGCCCTGCCTCTCTGTGCCCTGTCTGCGGGACAGATGGAGGAGTCCCAGTAGGAGGCCCCAGGGCCCTAGGGGTGGCAGATCCACTACAACAGGAATAGGGACCATGGTGTGCAGCCCGGCTCCCCCATCAGGGGTGAAGAACTGACCCCCAGCCTCTGGAAGTCTGTGAGTGCCAGCTCTCCGCTCTCAGCCCTCTGGAAAGGGACTCAGCCGAGTGAGGCTCCCTCGCCCAAGATCATGCCTCTTCCCCGGGGTGACCCATATCCCTTGACTGGTCACTCCAGGAGTATAAAGGGCCAAGCCGTTCACCACACCGGGGACAACTCTGAACAGCCATCCCAGCTGTGGATCTCCTCAGGGGTTCTCTGAGGGTCCCTCTGAGACAGCAAGGCCACCCACCCTCTCCCTCTGTCCGGTCGGCTTCCTGTCCTTCCTTTCCACAGTTATTGATCCACAGCACTGCCTGCATGCCCACCTCCACCACAGGGTCTGCTTCCTGGGAAACTCAACCTGTGAAAGACGGCCAGGAGTGGTCTGAGCAAACAGACGTGAAAATGGGACCAAGGGCTGGAACAACAAGTTGGATCAGAGGGAGCTTGTCTGTTTGGGAGCACGTTTGCAGGATGTAGGACGCAATGCCCTGGCAAGGACCATGGGCCATGGTGCAAACACGCTGAGTGGATGGCACCTGGCAGCGTAGGGAAAATGACAACCTCCACCAAGGGAGGCAGAGATGCCAGAATTGCTGTGGCAGATGGCGGAAGGATGGAGGGAAGGTTCAGAGGTGTGGGCGTGCTACGGTGGATGTAACATGGAAGGCTAGAACATCCGCCAGATGACCACGTTCCATGGGAGGACCCGGAAGCTACACCATTTACCAAAGGGGTAAGGAACGCACCGGCGCCATCGAGAAGCTCAGTGGTGGCCGCCCTCTGTAAGCCAGGGCTGAGGGTAGGAGGTGACACTTCCTAACCAGGCTCACTGACAGCAACAAGGGCAGTAGAGTCCTAAACCAGTAGAGGCAAGGTGGCGGTGTTTGCCCGTCGGAAGCCAGATGGAAACAATGACTGTAATGAGCAGAGGATCAGCATGGCAGCCGGGGGCTTTGGAAACGGTCAATCTGGTTCACAGAATACGGAGCACAATGGCTGGGCAGCCGGTGAGTGTGAAGTGTAAGCTGTACAATAAGAAGAAATCGAGAAGGGGTGATCAGGATGCTGAAGTCAGTCATCCCAATAAAAATCCCTTGCCTGGTTTCCAATCCAGAGCCAATTTTCAGATCAGGAATCCATTGATGGAATGTGGGCCAGTCCCCAGGGCCACCACCAGTGTACATGGTAATAACACCCTGGTTCTTCCCCCAGATGAGTGTAAGGCTACAGACTAAGCAGCCTTACACCGGGAACAGAGAACTCCCAGACACATTGAAGGCTGCTGGACACAGGATTCGAATTGACACTGACACCAGAGACTGAATAACTCCAGTAGAATGAGGCTGATGGGAGCTAGATAATAACTGGAGTCTTGACCCGGGTGTGGCTCCCTGGATCTGTGGACCTATCCACTGGCTATTTTCCCTAGTTCTTGAATGAACAATTCAAATAGACCTATCCCCACCTTGGCCTCGTCTAAAACTGTCTTTACCCACCAGGGCCAAGATGGTAAACCAAAAATAATATCACACACAGGGAACATGGCACAAATGAATGACACCATTAAAGACCTAAAGGATGCCGGAGTGGTGGTGCCCATCATGTCTCCATTTAATCAGATCCCAGGGAAATCTGAGGGACCTTGGGTGATGACAGTAGAGTACTACAAACTCAGCAAAGTGGTTGCCCCAATTGCAGTCACTGTGCTGGACATGGTTTTTGTTAGCACAGATTAACGTGGCCTCAGGTCTGTGGTCTATGGCTATCACATTCCTTTCATCCCTATAAGAAGAGGACCCAAAACAGTTTGCATTGACTTGGTATGGACAATAGGATATGCCTAGTCTTGCACCAGGGCTGTCTCTGTCACAGAGTCTGAAGTCTCTGTCATAGAACATTCCAGAGAACATCACATTGGTCCACTCTCACAACAATACCATGAGAATCAAACTGCGTGAATATGTTGGAGGACTTATCGCCAGAGGGTGAGAGATAAACCCTATGAAGATTGACAGGGCTTCTAGATCAGTAAAAATATTAGGGATCCAGTGATCTAAGCATGTCAGGACATCCTTTCAAGAGCAAAGAGCAAATAATTTTATCTTGCACCCCAATCTCTGCTCCCACCATGAAGAAGGAAATACAATGCCTGGTATGTTTCTTTGAGTTCTGGAGGCATCTATGCCACACTGGGAAAACCACTCTGAAGGTCTCGGGGCTCAGAGCAGGTCAGGGCTCCACGGCAGGTGTAAGCTACGGTGCCAGCAGCCCTGCCCCTTGGACCATATAATCTGTCATTCCCTATGGCCTTAGAGGTCTCGATTGGAAAAGACGCCAAGTGGACTTCATGGCAAACTCCAACGAGAGAATCTCAAAACAGATGCTGTGACTTCTGGAGCAAGCCCATGACATCTGCAATGGAGAATTAGATGTCTTTCAATAAGACAGAGTGCCTAACCGTGGGACATCAAATGACCATGTACCCAGCATTGCGCATCATGAAATTGGTTCTTTCAGACCCAACAAGATGTTGGGTGAGTTAGGCCCAGCAGTATTCCATCATAAAATGCAAGTGGTACATCTGAGATTAAGCACAAGCAGGACCAGATCCCATGACTTCCACCATTGCCTCTAATCAGCTCACACTCATAGCCCCATGGGACCTTCACAATCGCCTGATGGAGGGGGAAAGTCTGAGCTTGGCTTGTGGACGGGTAGCTCAGTATATGAGTACAAACTGAAAATGGATGGTGGCCACCCCAAGCCACTTGGGATGGCCTTGAAAAATAGTGGACAGGGAGAATCTTCCAAACGGACAACTGAGGCAGTCGTCCACTCTGTGTGGGAAGAGGTGTGGCGCAAAGTTAGAGTATAGATGGATTCATAGGAAGTGGCAAATGGCTTGGTCAGTTGGTCAGGGGCCTGGAAGTAGAAAGATTAGAAGACCAGACCCAGGGAGTCCGGGGTAGAGAGACATGTGGATGGAGTGTACACAGTGTGAAGGCCTTCATATTGCACGTTAGCACGCACTGGAAAGCATCCACTTCAGAAACAACCCTAGACCAGGTAGACTAAGTGACTTGGCCACTTGACCTCAGCCAGCCTCTCAGTGGCCATCCCAGTGCTGGCACAATGGGCATCAGAATATAATAAGCACGATGGCCGAGATGAAGGTAGCCTAGCAGCGTGGGTTCCCGCTTTCCAAGGCTGGTCAAGTTAATGTCATTGTCAAATGTCAAACCTGTTAGCAACAGGGACCCACGCTGTGTCCTCAGTATGGCTCCACTCCTAGAGGAAACCAATTAGCCCCTTAGAAGCAAGACAACTACATTGAACCTCTTTCATCCTGGAAGTGGCAATGACTAATTTTGGCAGCAATAGAGAAATGCTACGGGTACAGGTTGTCTTTTCTTTCCACGGGCCCTCAGTCAGCACCACCGTCCGAGAGTTTATTGAGTATTCAATCCACTGATGTGGGATCCCACATAATGCCACATCAAACCAAGGGCTCACTTTACAGAAAAGGGGGTACTGGAGGGGGCCTATGACCGTAGACGTGCTGTTCATATCGTGGGTCGCAGCACCCAGAAGCTGCCAGCCTAATAGATTGGTGGGGTGACATGTTCAAGGCCGAGCTGAAGCACTGGCTCAAGGCAGTGCCTGGCAAGGATGGGGTGCTGTCCTCAGGATGCAGGGCACGCTCTCAGTCAATGACCTTTATATCTTCTTGTGTCGCCACTGGTAGAATATATGAGTCCAAGAACCAAGAAGTGAAGCAGGAGTGGCCACGCTTACTATCACCCACCGTGACCATTTGGGAAACTTGTTCTTCCTGCAATTCAGGGGTCTGTTTAGAGCTACCACCAGTGGGCACAGTGAGGGTTCCCCTGAACTACAAGCCACATCTGAGGCCGGGCACTGCACTTCATGTGCCAAGGCACCAGCAGATAAGAAGAGGCATCGTAGCCTGGCAAGGCTGACTGGTGCTCATCACCAGGAGGAAATAGGACAGCCATTTCTCATTGGAGAGATGGAGAAATCTGTGTGGCACACAGGTGATTCAACTGGGCACCTCTTGGTACACTCTTGCCCAATTTTGATGGTAAAAAGGGAAAATGCAGCAGCCACAGCCTGAGAAGGACACGGTGATCTGGGACTCAGACACTTCGGGGATGATGATCTGGGGGAGCCCACAGGTGTGTCACCGAGTTGAGCAGAAGTGCTAGCTAAGGTTGAGGGGCTCTGGAGCAGAGAGCAGACAATGGAGATGATGAGTATGATTGTGGCCGGGCCTATGGTTTGTCCACTAAGCTTCCTGTTCTGAGTTTCTCTTAGGGAGAGAGACCCAGTGGAAACCTGAAGAAGGAGCTCCCAGAACTTCCGTGACCAGGTGGATCTGAGCAGTGCAAGGGGCCACCTCCACCTGCAGTGGAGGCCGCAGGGCACTGCCCGGATGCCCCTGAGGGATCTTGTATCTCCAGCAGACAGAACTCAGCTTTCCGCCCTCTTTGGGAAGTCATAGGCTGATGGGAGCCGCCCAAGGTCACGCCCTCTTCTAGGGGCAGCCCCTATGCAGTGACTGGCCATGTGAGAGTCCAAAGGCCCACCCTGAGAGCCGTCCCAGCCCCTGAGCTCCGTGTGGGGTCAGCTGGGGCCTTGTTGAGACTGCATTACAGTTCACCGTCACCGAAATCTGCCCCCTCCTGCTTCCTCCCCTCCTGTCCAGGGGCGTTGATCTCGAGCCCATGCCCCAGTGATCTTCCTACCCACGAATCTACCTGTCAGAGTCGAGGTACCTGACCTGCGACCCTGGGTCTCTGAAGGACCCCTATGGAGCACAGTACCGTCTCCGAACACCCACATGGACTGTGACGTGAGTGGGGAAAAACCTGCATTGCGTCAAGCTGCTGAATGAGGTGTTTGTTTGCTGTGGCAATGAGCTTACCCAAGACCTTTCTGGAAAAATGACCAGCTGGCTGAATGGATGAATGCCTTAGGAGAGCTCCTGTCTGCCGGAGGAGATGGGGGCACATCCCGGTCCCTGTCAAGAGTGGGGTCCTCTCTGTGCCTGTGGGAGGTTCTGACCTGGTACGTATGTCCCTGGTCATGAGTTCTGGTCCTCCAGCCCCCAGAGTCCTTGATGGGCGTCTTAGACCGGGCTGGAGGTGAATGGATGAAACTAATCAGGGGACTCCAGCATCTCCCGAGCGTGTCCCTGGCCTGAGCTGGCCTCCTCCTCCCTCCCCTCCTGCTCGCTCAGAGACACACCTGCAGTCCTCTCCTCTGGGCACATGCCACACACTCACCCCATGCGGGGAGCTGATCCAGGTCACGGCCCGAGCATCGTGCATCCCTCTGAGAACAATGCATGGGCACTGTGGGTCTGGGGTCTGTCTCTTCCACCAGAGCGGGAGCCCTGGGGGCGGGGGCTGTAGCAGACCCACCTCTGGATCCTGGGTACCCCAGAAAGGGCCAGGCACTCAGAGAAAACCTGTGGAAGAATCCAGAAAGCCTCAGTTTCCCCATCTATGCAGGTGCCCTCAAGCAGCACGACCTCTCAGGACACACACCTGAGGTCCTTGAATACCTGCTCCAGGGCCCCAAGAAATGCCTGCAGACTTGGAGGAGGTGTGCATATGTACAGTTGGTGGCCCCAGACAGGCCCCCTGGAAGCCAAGGACCCGTGCCCCCGGCCCACCCTACAACAGAAACCCTGCTCACTTCCCTGACCCAGACATGCCACTGCTGCCCTGCATGGGCCTGGCCTACAAGAAGCGCAGGCGCACAAGCAGCTCCCCGACCCGGGCCAGGTCCATCCGCTCCATCCCCCCAGCAGCTGCATTTTCTCCCCCTGACTCATCGAGGTGTAGAGTAAACTGCCCCAGTGGTGGTGAGCTGGGCAGCTCCCCGGGCAGTTTAGGAGTCCGTGCTGCGTAAACATTCCCACCACTAATGAGGGCCTTCGAAGAGGCTGCTCCCCGCAGACCCCGGCTTCCTGCTCCTCGGGCCTCAGTGTGGGAACAAGAGCGTGCCAGGGGCATTCTCCTCCGGGGAGGCAGTTGGAGTCACAGGGGGCAGGCTGGGCTGTGGGGGCGGGCAAGCAGGAGGGCCACACCGGACCCCCCGGAGCACTCAAGTCCCCGCCACACCCCATCAGCAGGCCTGCACTGAGCTGTCGAGCACCCGCTGGCTGCCAGGCAGTGTTGGGTGCAGGGGCTCCAGGTGAGGAAGCGCAGGCTCAGAGTGGGGCCTGCCCAAGCCCCAGAGCTGGAGAATGGAGGGAGTGGGACCCGACGCCAGGCCTGACTGGTGTCACGTTCCCTCCCTGCAGTTCAGGGCAGCAGAAGGGCCCCCCTGAGGAGAACGGGAAAGCACATGCTAGAGGGGGCGGTGTGTGCAGCTGTGGAGCCCCACACCTGGGGTCCCTGCCTGGCTCATCCCTCTGAGCCCATGTGGGTCACTGGAGTCTCTTCCTCAGGAAGGAGAGCCTGGAGCAGGTGACTTTGAAGTGAAACAAGGGACCACTGCCCCGTCTCCGTACACAGGTTGGATTCTGCTGGGAAAGGCTCTCGGCCCTGCGTTTCCATCCTCTGGCTCGGGAACCCGCCCGGCAGGTAGCACTGGACTCCAGCTCTGTCAGGACAGCTTGAGTCGTCCTGAGTAAGGGCCTCCACCCCTCTGAGCCTCAGTTTCCCATCCTTACAGGGTCATCATGCCCTGGAGCACTAAAGTATTGATGGGCACCTGTTTGACAGGTGTCTGCACGTTCGATCCCTCATCTCTCAGAAGGGACCCCTCGTGGCCAGCATCTTCCTCCCATCAGCACCCTGCCGGCCAAGAGAAGTGCGTGGGCCTGGGCAGGAGGCCCTGGGCAACTCTAGGCTGGCAACCGGAACTCAACACAGAGGGAGGGGCCCGCCTTCCTGAAAGGTGGTGAGTTCCCCACTCTCAGTGCCCAGCGGGGAGACAGGAGCAGGCCCCAGCCCCACCGAGAGTGCCACTGAGGCCCAGGCCCGAGCTGGGCTGCCTTTGCTGGTCCCAGAGGTGAAGGGGCTGCCCTTCACTCAGCGACACCTCCAACCCTCTCTGTCCAGATGGCACTTCTTCTGTGAAGTGATGGTGACAGTAGATGGTACCTAGTGTTTTGTTTCTGTTTACAATGTTCTTACTTGGCAAAATATAACGTTGGCACCTGGTGACAGGAAGTAAAGTTGATTTTTGAAATTTTCTTTGCGAAATCCATGGGCCTGGGACTCTGTATGAATCCTCTTTGATTCTCGAAATTTCCCCATGAGAGGTGTCCATTGTGCCCATTTTACAAATGAGGACACCAGGCAGAGGGAACAGGCTTGTCCAGGAGCTCACCCCGTAGGTTGGGGGTGGAGTCTGAACTTGGCTGTCGCACCAGCCACCCTTCTGGACTCAGCTCCCCCCAACACCACTCAGCCCTTCTGGGGCCAGCCACCACCCTCCACAGAGGGAGGCCTCTCTGCTCCCACCCAGCCCATCGCAGGAGAGGTGGTCATCTTGGCATTGGCCACCAATTTGAGTGAGCCTGCCACCAGCCAGGGCTCCTTCCCGGCACGCAGCCCTCAGCCTGGGGCTGCCCCGGTCAGTGCTCTCTGCCCTGCTCCCACCTCCCACTGGCCGACGGGACAACCGCAGCTCCATGGATAGGCGGTGCCCAGACTCAGCCCGCCTGCCCAGCTGGCCTATGGACCTTCCCTCCAGAACCAAGCTCTGGCCCGCAGCCACTGGGGCTTGGCCTGGGCTGGGGAGCCAGGGGCTCCTGGGCCACTGGGCCTGGGCCGCCAGCAGCCCGCTGTCCTGAAATGGCCCGGACCAAAGGGCCCGACAGCAGTTACTCAACGACAATGAGGACAAGTTGTTTGCAGTGGCCACGGGCCAAGGGCTCCAACTGTGGTCTTGCCTCGCCTCAAGAGACATCTGGGAAGGGGGGTGTGGCCATGTGAGCCCCTCCTGGGCAGCGGCATCCTCAGCACTCTGCGGGGTGAGCAAGCCCTGACCACACCGCCCCTCCCTCCAGCCTCCTCCAGGAAACTCCAAACTCCACAGGTTAGCATGGAAGCCCCAGCGTCTCCCTCCCACCCTCTTTCCCGTGCCCTGCATGCATCCTCAAGTCCAGCCAGATCCTGTCCTTTCCTCTGCTCATGCTATTCCCTACACCTGTAACGCCTCACTCCCCCTCCCACCCCACCCCACGCCCCCGCCCGTGGGATCTGTAGACTCCTGCCCAGTCCCGGCATCTCCTGCGCCAGCACTGCCTGCTCCCTGGTGCTCTTCCGGTGCCCCCACTGGAATGTCTTCACACTCTGAGTCCCTGGGGCCCTTTCTCAGAGCCTCGGCGTTTTCGTCTGTAAAACAGGTACAGTAATGGTGCCCAGCTCACCGGGCAACGGCGAGGGTTGGATAAGAGAGACCAGTCTTGTAAATCCCAGCCACTCACACTCAGCAGGTGCTCCATAAATGCTGGATTGATTATCACTGTTATTATGTGATTCCCGCCATTGTGGGCAGCTCTTCCTCCCCCTCCGCCTGCCCCACGAATGCTGGTCTTCCCTGGAGCTCTGCCTGCCTCGCTGGCCTCCTCCCTCTCCCACCCACCCTGAGCAATCCCACCCCCTCCCACGGCCCTCCCCAGCTCTCAGGGGCTGCCCACCTGGGCGTCATGCTGACCTATCCAGCTTCCTCGCGGGCACGGCGCGTGGACGACCCTCGGGGCCTCAGAGTCAACATCACCGACGCTGCCACGTGCCCCACGTCTTCCTGCCCCAGCAGACTCTGCTGCTTCCAATCGTTTCCAGCCACACTCTTGGTACCAAATCCTGTGTTATTCAGGAATGCCTTTGGCTGCTAAAAGAAGGCCCCATGAACAGTGACTTAACCAAAGAGGGGTTTGTTTTTCTGGGAAAACAAGGTCTGCAAATCAGTGGCTGCCGGCCTTGGTCCAACAGCCCCAGGCCAGCCCAGGAGGACTCTTCTTGGCCTTGCTCTCGTTGCTACAAGATGGCTGCCCCTGCTCCAAACCCTCAAACAATGTTCAGAGGCCGGAAGCAGGGGAGGTGTAGGCACGACATCCCTCCTCGTGTGCCTTCTCTTATCAGGGAGGATAAAACCCAGAAGCTCCCCAAGAAACGTCCCCTTGCATCTCACTGCCCAGCCCTGACTCGCACAGCCTCTCCCGGCTGTAAGGGGGGCTGGAAAGGCAGTTTCCTATCATGGAGAACAGCACCACCAGGCACCACATGCACCGCGACAGAAACCTGGACCCCTCCCTCTCCCCCGCAACCTCCAGCCAGCCCCGTGCCCTCCCCCTCTCCCTGCTCCCTGCCTGTCCCTCCCTGCTCTGCACGAGGTCCCTCACCTCACCTCTCCAGGCCCCAGGGCCGCCCTCTCCAGTCCACTGAATGAGCAGAGGGATATATTTTTTTTGAGGAAGATTAACCCTGAGCTAACATCTGCTGCCAATCCTCTTTTTGCTGAGGAAGACTGGCCCTGAGCTAACATCCACGCCCATCTTCCTTTACTTTATATGTGGAACGCCTACCACAGCACGGCTTGCCAAGTGATGCCATGTCCGTACCCGGGATCTGAACCAGCGAACCCGAGGCCCCAAAGCGGAACGTGCGCACTTAACCACTGTGCCACCGGACCGGCCCCAGAGGGATATTTTTAAAATCCAAACCATCCCGTGACTTCTGACTTCTCTAGAAAAAGCTTGAGCCCCTTGCCGTTCCCCAAGGCCTCCTGACCCGGCACTGGCTATCTTTCCAACCTCACCCTCATTGCCAATAACCACAGACTTGGTGAGGGTTCCCCCAGATGCCACCTGGACAGGGAATGAGGGCACATGATTTTGGTGGGAGGAGGTCCCAGGACTCCAGGAGGGGAGTGAGGAAGCCAGGAGGGAGGGAAGGAGCCAACAAGGGGTTCCACGGTTGAAACTAGAAGATATTGCCCCCAGGAACTCTGGGGCCCACCTGAAGGGCTGGGGAGCTGGGGTACTGATCCACCTGCTCTCAGTAGTCATCACTGAGGGCCACTGCTGAGGGGACAGAGTGGACCCTAATTCTCTGGATCTTCTGGCCTCTCCTGCTCCCTCAGGCAAAGCAATACAGGCACGGGGGGTGGGCGTGGGGGCCTGTACCACATGGCGAGGCGGAAGGAGTGTAGGCCAGCCCTGGGCAGCTGGCTGCCTCCGACACCCCAGTGCCCGCTCCTGCCTTCGGGAAGTCCCATCCTGCAGTCTCCTGCCCACACCTCGCTCTGAGCTGTCATCTCTGCTCTCTTTCAAAAGCTCCCTTCCCCTCAACCCCGCCCACCTTGGTGCCCAGCCCAGCAGGCCTCGCCCCTCCTCTGGGACTAAGAACTCCTGAGTTTCCCCAGTGGAGCCATTCTGCCCGGCCCGGACCAGTTCGGGCATGAGACCTGGGACTGTCTTGAACCCGCCCACTTGCTGCAGCTCCAGGCCTTGGGTCCTTCCCCACCCCCTGGAAGGGGAGGCAGGAGGGGAGAGGAAAAGGGGCGCCAGCCAGCACTGTCCCTCCCAGGGGCAGCAGAGCTGGGGAGCCAGCGTTCCCCACTCCACTGCTGCTAGGGGTCGGGGATGGGGGCTGGAGGCCACAGCCAAGCACAGAGAGAGGAGGATGAAGAGGAGAGCACAGAGGGACAGCCCAGCCCTTCACCCCAGGATGCGAGATGACAGCCCTAATAAGGAAGGAGCCAGGTGCTTGGAGCCGCCGGGGCTGGGTTCAAATCTTCCATTGCTGGAGAACGCTGCTGGGGTCTCGGCAAGCCGCTTGGCCTCTGTGGGTCTAAGGCTCCTCGTTAGGAGAATGGCCACCATGACACCCACATCACAGGCTGGCTTCGAGGAAGGCCCTGACGTGCCTGTACAGCCTCCCAGGCTCAGCCCAAATGTCATCTCCATCGAGTGCCAGGCAGAGGGCCACTTCCTGCCCAGGCCCCTCACTCTGTGCAGCCGAGTCTCGGGGGCTGCCAGTGTCTGTGTCCTTTCCATTTGCCCCCCAAGACCGGCAGCTCCATCAGGCAGGCCTGAGACTCCCCAAGACACCCCAGGGCTCTGACTAGGGGAGGAGTGCTCCCTCCTCCCAGCATCCTGGAGGCCCTTGTTCTCCCCCCAGGACCCCGTGGGGCAGGGAGAGAGCTGGCTGCCCACTGGGCCACCGAGAGCTCAGCGGCTCAGGCGCCTGTAGGACGCCTCCCTTAGGCCTCCCCTTGCCCGGCAGCCCCAGCTCACAGTCAAGGCGCAGGACAGAGTCGGCGAGCACCGGGTTCCGGGGACTAAGGCAGTAAGGCCCCCAGGGTCTGTAACCACACAGGGCTAGGACTTTGCACTGTGTTCTTTGGGGGGCGTTCCTTGGAGCCTCTCTCACTACACTGTACAGTGGCATCTGAGAGATGGGATGTCCCTTAGAAGCCATCTGAAGGTGGGAAGGTGGAGCCCCAGAGAGGGCAGAGATGTGTGCGAAGCGGCACAGCCAGCTCACCCCCGGGCGGGGCACAGAGCCTGGGCCTTGTGCTCCCAGCCCAGGAGGCCTTGTCCTCACCCCCACTTCAGCCAGTGACCTCCCGAAGAAGAACCAGACTTTGAAAACTTCCCTGGGGCAATGGGAAGGAGCCAGAAACCTGGGGGCTGAGCCTCCAAACCACTTCCCCTCACCGAACCTCAGTTTCCCCTTCAGGAAGTGGCCATCAGAGCTCCTGGGAGATCTGTAAGCTTTCGCAGTGCACACTGGGGAAGAAGGTCAGTTGGAAACGGCATTCGTGGCCTGAGGTGCCCTGTGAGGGAGAGAAGACCCTCGCCTCCCCCACTGCTCTGTGCACTCCAGCTGTCTAACTGGCCTCTGCCCTGGGTGATGGGAGGAAGATGGGGCCAGCCCACAGGCCAGCGCCCACCCTAGAAGCAGAAAAAGGGCAGAAGCTCGAGCTTCCAGGCTCCTCCTCAACCCCTGAGACCCTCCCCCAGGCCCATGTCCATCCCTTGGGGTCTGAGGGCTGATAGGGGCCCAGCTCTGGGGCAATGTCTCCAACAGGGTGGTGCCCAGGCGTGCGTGCAGGGTGGCTGCCAGCTCTCCGGGTGTCTCAGTGATTGTACCCTAGGGCGTGGGCCACTGCGGGCACCCGGGCCCACGAGGCAGACGGAGGAGGGCAGGGACAGGGCGGAGGCGAGGCCGGGAAAGCCCCAGGCGGCAGGGCTGGGTCAGTGACAGGCGGCCCAGCGCCCAGGCCGAGGACAGGACACTGTGTTTTGATTATTTCCAGTTTCCTGACCCCCAAGTAGTGATTTAATGTTCCTGTTTACTCCGAGGGCTAGAACAGAAGGCGGGACGGCTAAGCTGGCCTCCTGGGCCTCCCCTGGCGTCCCCCCCAATCTCCCAGCAGGGAAGCGGTCGGAGGGAGCAAAGGGTCCCTGGGGACGGTGGGAGGACTCTGGGCATGTCGGGGACCTGGGATGGGCTCAGTGCTGGGCTTTGACAAAGCAGGTCCTGTCGGGGTTGAAGGGCATGACCTGGCCACAGGAAGTGTGGCTGGGTGACCCCAGAGTGGCCTGAGAGACTGCCCGACAATGGGGGCCAGTGCCCAGGGCTCACTTGCCTGGTTCCACCTGGCTCAGGGCGGACGCATCCACATTCCTGGACCTCCCCGACATTATCCTGGGCTCGGACTTTGGCTGGGACGCTGTCCCCCCTCAGAGTCTGAGTGCATTTCACGGACTGCTTGGCAGGCAGAGCCAGGAGCCTGTGGCCGGCTGGGAGGGACTCCAGAAGTCATAAGCCCAGCTCCTCGCTCCTGAAATCTTGGCACACAGAGGCCAGCTTGTAAACCACTCGAAATACGGCCTTCCATAGCATCCTCTGAGGTTGCGGCTACGCATGGCAAAGTGAAGGGTGTTACTTTTTTAAATTACAAGTAATCCAATTTTTTTGTTTAAATCAACACAAGTTTATGTCATTGTTGGCAAGAAAACTAGAATGCCAACATATTTTCTGCACAGGGACGTCCTGCTCTTCAGGGTCCGTTCCTTTATTCAAGAAGCGTCCATCAGCACTAGGCAGCTGCTGGGACCGCAGACAAGCGGCTGGAGGAAAGACGCAGGCGTGGGAGGGGCCGTGGCCAGGGCCGGGCTGGGGAGAGCCCCCTCGAGTGGGGACCGCTGAGGGAACGGACAAGAGCCGTGCAGAAGCAACGGGGCAAGTCCACGGACACAAATGAGGGCTCAGAACAAGGAGCACCCTAGACACAGCCTGCAGATCTCAAGTTTCCAGATACGCAGGGAGCCCAGGAGCACTGCACAGAGGACCCGTGTGCACCCAATGTCACCACGACTCCTTTGTACCCCCATAAGCTACAAGGGGGACAGCAAAGTCACAGAGGGTAGATGTGGGACTCAAGGAGCCCAGCAGATCCGGGTCTCCCTAAGATAACAGGAACCAACCTTCCAATGCCACTTCTAGTTTTCTGTCGGCCTTGGTGTCAGGAGGAAGGTCTGTACCAGGTGCTATCCTTGCAAAGGGGGGGCTCATTGAGCCCCCTGCGTTGTCCTGGATGTTACTAAGGTCCTGGGGTGGCAGAGCTGGGCGGGCCCAGGAGACACAGCCCCCTGCCTGTCTCCACCTCTGAAGCCGTGTTTGACCGTGGACTCCGTTTCCCCCTCACTGAAACCAGAGCTGGGCCCAAGGACCCCTTAGGTGCCCCACCCCCATCACAGTGGGTAGCGGGGTGAGGGAGAAGCTCCTTTCTGCAGCCAGGCCCTTCGTGTGCAGAAAGGTCGCTCCTGAACGCCGGTCCACAGACGTGGACCAGAACCTGGGACCTTTCGGCCTTCTTCACCCAGTGGTCACACAGCGCTGCCGTCCAGGCCCTGCCCCGCCGCTTACAGCTGTGTGGCTTCGGGCAAGTTTCCTGACCTCTCTGAGCTTGAGTCCATGATGCCTGGAATGGGAGTGAGAGCCAGTGCTGAGCAGACCTGAGAAGGCTGAGGCAGGCCTCCAGGTGACGGCGGCTCTGCAGGATGTTGAAACCGTAGAGAAGCGTGCACCGGGGAGGAATCCTAACAGTCGTCCCAGGGCCCCCTTCTCCAGTGCTCGGCCCGGCAGGAGGGCAGCTCTGAGGGACCCAGGGGCTCAGCTGGGAAGCCCCGCCCTGCCGTTCAACCACTGTCTCCTCCTCTGCGGCCCCCTGGGTGGGGCTGACAAGTGGCGCCTGGCCTGGGCCCAGCACACAGTAGGTCCTCAGGACACCCAAGCGGGAACGACTCTAAAGTGACTGGACAGTGTGACCCAAAGGCTGAGCTTCTGGGTCCCCAAGGTCAGCGGTCACTGCCCCGGGCCCGCCCATGACCCCACCTCAGGGTGACCCCCGGCTGCCGTTTGGTCTGGAAACACTCGGCTGAGCCACTGGGGCCAGGCGGGGAGGGGGTGCTGTTTGCGGACAGAAGCGGAACAACTGGGGCCAGCGCGTTCAAAGTCAGAGTCCCTTTTTCCAGAGTAGTTGTTTAGAAGGGAAAAAACATGGTCCAAATCACAGCCGAGAAAACCTGCAATTGCCAGAGAAACGGGGGTCGGTGGCCAAGAAGGATTGCAAAACAAGAGCCCTGGGGAGGCGTCCACTCGTGCCAAGCCCTTCAGGGCCGCAGCTCGGGCACCTCCCCGGACTGTCCGGCCTCGGAAACTGAAACTCCTCACCCCGGATGTCCGAGCCTGGCTCGGGGCAGAAAAAGCCACAACCAGGGTGGTCACCGGACTTCACAGTTTGCAGAGGGAATGCCCTGGTGGTCCCCTGAGAACCTTTGGGGGGAGGGTCCTAGAATTAGGAGGTGAGGGAGGGGCGGAGAATTAGGGGAATGGCTGGGGGGCAGTTGCCCACCCCAGCACTGGGTCCAGGGGTCCAGGGGTCCAGGACTGTGGGCAGGAAACCTGCAGGAACTGGGAGGGGTGGGGGTCCCAGTTCACAGCCACAGGGGAAAGGAGGGCGCCAGTCCCTGCACTCCTGGGAAAGGAGCCCATGTACCCCATGACCCCTACACCCCTGCATCGTGCCCCCTACTCCAACAGCCCACCCGCCACAGGACGTCCTGGCCGTCCCCTGAGCCATGCAGGGCCATACTGCCTGGGCAGCCCAGCCAGGACAGGCCAAGTGAGGGATCATTTCCAGGATCCATTCGTCTGGGAGATCAGGTTCCGTGTCACCAACTGCAGCTCGACCCCAGGTGATCCGGCTTCTGCTCTGCTGCACCCCAGCTTGCCAGGGTGTCTACCAAGGCTGCAGAGTTGAAAGTGGCCATCGTGACCATCTGCTGCCCACCTACTGTGTGCTGGGCTGGGAGAAAAGGCAAGTGTCCAGTGAGGACCCAGGGCTCACCTGGGGAGACGGAGAGGGTAGATGATCTACCACACTGTGGCGTCAACTCACAGGAAGGGCTGGTGCCTGTGGGCCCCACTCTGCCACGGCCTCCCTCCCAAGCCTGCATGTCTGATGCCCACAGCCCTCCATGGATATGATATAGGAGGGCAAGTGAAGGAAGAGCATGTGCTCATCTGGTGCCGGCACCAGCTCCCACCGACATCCCCCCGGGTGTGGCCAAAGTCCCAGGGCAGGTGAGCTCTCCGTCGGGTGCAGGAGATCCACCCTTGGGACCAAGGATGCAGCTTCAGGCGTCCCCATGCCCAGCGGCCGTCCACAGCCTCTGTAATGTAGTCTGAACTCCTGAGCTCTGTTCTGAGCCTCCAGGCGGGGAGCCAAGCTGTCCTGAATCCACAGGCTGCCCGTCTGAAGAATTGACCACGTGCGGGCACAGCCACGTGGCAGGGCCTCCAGACCACAAGTCCTCACATCCCTCCCCAGGCCCCCATCCGCCTCAGGAAAGCTTGGCTTCCTGGAGGTCACGGCCTTTGAGTGGGGTCTTGAGGACAGCAGGGATTTCCATTCAGGTGGAGGTCACAGCATGGTGAAGGTGAGAACCATGATAGGTCAGTGTGACTGGTGTGGGGCGACAATAACGTGAGCAGTGGAGGCTGGGGCGGTGCCCCGGCACTCTGGCCCAGAGACATCCCAGAACACTTGTACCAATCAGGAGGTGTCACCAGGGAGGGCCTCCCTCCCTGCCGGGGGGCTGTGCTAAACCTGTAGCACATGTACCCTGCCTTGTGATTTCTGTAATAGTGGCAGACATCACTAATCAATCGATCTTTCCCATTGAGTTCATGTTGAACATCAGAATCCTTCTCAACACAGTGCACAAAGTGACCATTGGATCAAAATTGACAAATAGGAGAAAACCTCTTTACCATCCCTGGTCTGGGGAGAAGCTAGGCTGGGAGCAGGCCCTGGGGAGCAAGCTTCGTACTATTATCAAATAGCTCCTGCCTTTCCGAGGGAGACCGCCACAAAGGAGATCCCCCGAGCTGTGCTGGTGAGGAAGCATCAGGCTGCTTGTGTCCATGAGTGCCTCCCCCACAAGATGGATAGCCCCTTAATCCAGCCCCAAGACCCATGCAGGCCAGGCCAGGCCCTAAATGCACCGTCAGAAGGGTTTGCCCAGTGGTGGTCTCTTTGATGAGTCTTCATTTCTGAGCCTGTTTCATGCTAAGTCCTCCTTCAGTCTCACCTCAGATAGCATCTCCTCCAGGAAGCCCCCTTCAATTTTCCCTCCTGTGCCAGTTAGGGTTCCGTGTAGTACCTCTACAGTTCATGCACTCCTTTAGTCATTCAACAAACACTCTGTGTTGTATTCGTCTCTGAGTCTGTAAATCTGTGGCCCCAACTCCCAGCCCAGCCCCTGACAGAGCACCAGCAAGTGAGCCGGCAACGGAGGAAGGCACTGATTCACCTGACAAGGAGGTGTCCCTCATTCATTCACTCATTCATCAGGCCCCTGGCGCTGGGATGCAGTGCGGGCGCCCTCCTTGCCCTCTGGAGCTTACGTCTTGGTGAGGAAGAGAGGCGCGTAAAAAGACAGTTACACATACAATTAAGAGGCCGTACGTGGGAGATGTTTCAGACGGGGCCTTGAGGGGGTCTCCCTGAGGGTCTGATGTGTGGACAGAGGTGGGCAGGGAGTGGGCAGCCAGGAGAACCGTGGGGCTGCTCTGCCGACCTCCTCTCATTAATATTCTCAAACACCACATTTCAGAGGCAGAACTGGAGCCCTGAGTGGAGGTGACCGGCCTGAGGGACAGAGCGTCTCTCATGCGGGATCCCACGTTCCCCTTGAGGGGAAGCAGCAGCCTCCAGCCAGGACCTTGTGGGTCAGCCTCCAGCCGAGTGGGGCCCGGGAGGCCACCCCCCCCACTCTCCCCACGCCGGAAGCTGGCTGCCCTGGGGGCTGCAGCGGCACCGCCTGGGCTGGTGGCCGGGCTGGTCTCCTGGTGGAGGGGTGGCTTCAGCACGGCTGGGGAGGGAGGGGGAGAGAGGGGGCAGGATGTGGACCCCATACCGGCCAGGCTTCCCCTGCACACGGAGGTGGGGGTCACCCGGCCCTTTTGACCTGGGCCACTGGGGTTCGCTCTGCCGTCTCTGAGAGGCACGGGGAGCGGGGCTGGCAGCTCCCCCCATCTGTCCCCCTGCCAAATTGAACTTAATTATAATGATAAATGATGGCAGGCATCCACGGCCACATCGCAGAACATGACAAACACTCCACATCACCGAGCCAACAAGCTCCACTCCCCCCACCACCGTGTTCCTACCAGGAGGCTGGGGGTTATCTCAGGCCACAGGCGGCCCCCCGACAGCCGGCACAGGCTAGACCAGGGAGGGCACTGCTGAGTGGGGCCCAGGACCCCACCATCGCCAGAGACCCGGACCCGAGCCCTCGCCGATCTCCTGGTGTCCTGGGGTCACCTGCTCTTCCTAGCAAAACATCAAAACAGTAGCCCCCCACCCCCAGGAGGAGCTGACAAAGTGCTCAGCAGCCACCTGCCGTCTGGAGGAGCGTCTAGAATCACGACTCTAGCCACACCGACCCTACGAGCACAAGTGGCCACCCAGGGGCATCCGCCAGGACCTGGGGAGTCCCCATAACCGGGGACACCTGGCAGGGGTTGGGCAGGGTGAGCCAGAGAGCCCCCAGGGTGGGCGAGGTGTGGCTTTGGAAGGACAGGAGCTCCTCCCCCGACCCCAGCAAGCCTCTCTCACTCCACGGGGGGCATTCCTGGTACCACAGAGGGAGGGGGGCACCATGTCCCCCAAGAGAAGCACCTGATCCCAGTTCCAGCGTCACAGGGAGGAGGAGGGAAGGGACGTGCACCCTTCTTAATGGTCGTCGCAGGCAGGGCTTCCCGCCGGGATCCGGGTCCCGCCACGCGGCCTTAGGATGGACGCCAGGGCAGGTGCTCTGCGCAGGCTGCGCCACCCGAATTCCTCGTTCCATCCGCACGGGTGAGCCGTGCAGCGTCTGAGACAATGATAATAAGGCAGCTGCTATGGCTGTGTCACTTACACAGAGACGTTACGGAGGTGGGCCAGCAAACCAGGAGAGGAAGGGGGCCCCGGCAGAGGGAACCGCGTGTTAAAGATCTCAGGGTCCAGACAACCATGAACTTGGATGGAAGGGGCAGCAGGTGGAGAGGAGGGGCTGGGAAGACCCTGCAAGGCCTCATGCAAGGAGGGGAGTGAGCCTGGGAGGGCCACGCTGCCCACTGGGCGGCTGATGGATTGAAGAGGGGTCCCCCCGCTGGGCATGGGGAGGGGCAGGAGCTGCCTCTGTGCAGGGGAGGGATGAGGGCCTGGACCGTGGCCGTGGGAACAGAGATGGCAGGAGAGGCGCCAGCTGAGGGAGCATCAGGAGGTGGGATCAGCACTTGGCGACTGAAGAGGTCGTGCCTGGGGAGAAAGATCTGGTTTGCATGACCATGTGGATGGTGGTTCCAGTGCTGAGATGGGGCCAAGCAGGCCAGCAGGTGTTTGGGACGTGTTTCCCTGAGGCGTCCCAGCACTGGTGTCCAAGGGCAGCTGGTCCAGAGAGCGTCTAGACTCAGCACACAGGTGCTGGCAGTCGGCAGGGTGTAGCATCCGTGGATGCTCAGGTGTGGGCGAGATGGCCCAGGCAAGGTGAGGGGACAGAGACCCAGGTGCTGGGGACTTGGTCATAAGTAAACACTTGCAGCAGACTCCAGGGTATCCTGGAGTCCAGGAGCCAACGATGGGTGTGGCAGGGAGAAAGGAAGCCAGAGGGTGGGGCCCAGGCGCCCAGGGAAGAGTGGATGTGACAACAGGGCTGAATGCCACCGAGAGGCAGGAGAAGGGTCCCTGGGCTGCAGGACAGGGGGCCAGGCCAGTGGGGTCCCAGCAGGAGACCACTACCTTGCAGAGCGGGGGATGTAAGGAGAGCTCGGTGAGGGGGAGGCTTAGGAAGGCGCGGGCAGGTGGGGCTGCAGGGCAGTCAGTCTCCGGGGGTAGGAAGAGTAGGCAGTGCCCCCCCACCCCGGGCCTGGAGGAGCGAGGGGAGGGGCGCAGTTCCTGGAGCCCACAGCCAGAGCGTGGAGTTGGGTGGCACGGGCCTGAGAGGAGGGGGCCCTTGGTTCAGGGGTGCAGGCAGCCCACAGCACCCTGGCAGAGAGCGCTGGAAGATCGGCACCCCAGCTCACTCTCCTCCGGCCCTCCGTTTCCTGCTGATACTTTCCACGGGCAAATTCAGGCCGAAGCCAGTGGCCGGCAGCATCCCTTCCACATGGCCCATTCGGATGCGCCTCCCAGGACACGGAGCAGGCGCAGGGTGGGCACGGAGCACGGTCAGTGCCCCTGGGGAGGGCAGCTGCAGGAGGCAGGGGAGCGGAGGTCGCGGCGGGCGACGAGGAGCCCTGAGTGGGGGCACAGTGCGAACACAGACGCTCTTCCTTCTGCAGGTTCTTCTACAGGCGGAGGAGTCGGGGGAGGCTGAGCAGTGAGGGCCAGTTTTGTTTTTGTTTTCTAAGAGCCTCAAGCTGTGGGTCCAGTAGTGCAGGAGAGCTGAGGATGCAGGAGAGAGCTGGGAGGGCCGAGGCGGGGGAGGGGCGGGGCGAAGTTTCGACAGCAGGAGGTGGAGACGCAGGGGCAGCATCTGGCCGCCATGGGCAGCTTGCTCGGGTGTGAAGGGCCCTGGGCTCTCCCAGGGTCAGGGTCTGGCCAAGTGGGGCAGGAGAGAGGGAGCTGAGGACTCACGTGATAGGACCAGGGGTCAGACTGGGTGTAACACAGCAGGGCTGACTAGTGAGGGGAAAGTGGAGGGCTCCGGGACAAAGACCCAGGTACAGGAAGACCTGGATCAGGCTGGAGGATACGGACAGGGAGGAGACATTCGGGACGCAGGTTTTCAGAGGCAGAGCCAGCTGGGTGTTGATGGCATCAAGGTATGCAACGGGAGGGGTGACGGTGGACGCTGGGGAGAGTCATGGGTGCCATGGGGGTTGAGGATTGAGAGGCCATAGTGGTGACTGAGCACCTATGGGGACGTGGAAGCCAGAGTGACAGCCAGTGCGGGTGGGAAGGAAGACTGAGGCAGGGCAGGGAAGGGCACTGCTGGAAAGAGGGTTGTCATGGAGCTGGCTGGGGTGGAAGGCAGGGGGAGAGGTGGAGGGGCTGGTGGAGCCACTGGGGGTTGGGGCAGGCACAAGCAGATTGCCTTGGACAGGAGAGGAGGAGTCAGCCTCAACCAGAGGAATGAGGGACGAGGGACAGGGTGGAGGATGTGGAGCTGTGTGGCAGGCACATCCGCGCTCCCTGAGCGTCATCAGCCTATTGCACAGATGGGGAGACTGAGGCCCAGAGAGGCAGGAAACGGGGTGCCCACCTCAGGACCCGGACCTGCAGGACCCAGATATGCCTCTCAGAGACCTTTTTCATGCTCCCACATCTAGGTCGATCCTCCTGCAGGGTGGGGTGGCAGAGGGAGTATGTAGGGGCAGGCGGTCCAGCGAGCACCCATGGAAACCCCGGCCCTGGATCTGGCCAGCCCACAGGGCCCCTGGGAAGGCAGGGCCAGG
This sequence comes from Equus przewalskii, assembly GCF_037783145.1. Taxonomy (NCBI): domain Eukaryota; kingdom Metazoa; phylum Chordata; class Mammalia; order Perissodactyla; family Equidae; genus Equus; species Equus przewalskii. Next base: position 42,809,952 of record NC_091855.1, read on the forward strand.
CCATGGATGGGGGCTGGGAAGTGGGGGGCACATATGTGTGGAGGCTGGTGGGTGTGCTCACCTAGTGGGTAATTATGACCACAGGGGTGACAGGTGCCTACAGGGAGGAGAGGATGCCATTGTGTCTCCAGGCAGTGTGGGCGGACGGGGAGGGGGAGAAGTGGGGACCCATGGGGGACGTTGCTGTGGGGGCTGTCTGCAGAGGGTGTTGAGGGGGTTGGGGTGGCTCTGGGGGTGCAGGGTGATATGGGGGCGCCTCAGCAGCATGCACGTGAGCCTGTGTGTGGGAGGAGGGGAGGATGTGGGTGGGCGGGAGCTAATTAGCTGGAGCCTGGTCTCCCTGCAGAGCCTGGACGGGAGCCCGTGGCTGGCAGCCTCCTCTCAGCCCGCACCAGCCCCCTCAGTCTTACTGTGGCTCCCCATCTGCCCCAGAACCCCCCAGCTGCCCACCAGGGGTGGCCAGGCAGTCCTACCCAGAGTCCTCCAGCACTGTCCACTAGGTCGGGGCAGGGGGTGAGCACAGAAGGCCACGGTGGGGGGGGGGGGGGTCTTCTGTTTTCCATCTGAGGTTTCCATCCCCCACTGGTTCCTGCAGGGGAAGGGTGGGGAGGCACAGGACACAGGCGGGCCTCCTGGCCCAGCCCATGAAGGTCTGTAGAAGCCGCCCAGTTGCAGGAGTCGGGGAAGCAGTAGCCCAAGTCACCATGAAGACGGGAGCAGAACCAGTTCTCCAGCCCACCCCTCCTCCCCCATCCAGGACTCTGGCCAGGCTCCTCTGGGGTTTCCAAGCTCCTGGCCTAGCCTGGGGCAGCAGCTGGGCTATCTGCCTCTCCTCTGCTCCTCCGACGATCTGCAGCCCCTCCCATCAACCCCAAAGGCCAGCCACACCCTAGCTCCAAGGCCACCAGGCATGCAGAACAGGGCAAGGAAGAACAAACCCAGATGGTCAGGTGCTCAACTGAATGCCCACTGAGCCCCAGGAAATGGGCCTCGGCTCTACAGGCTGCAGGGAATGAGGGGGACCCTTGTCCTTGCCCTGGTCCTGGCTCCCAACTGTCCTGGAGCAGGCTCCATGGCCTGGATAGAGCCAGAGGTCATGCTGGCACCTGGGAACGGCCATAAGCTACCTACACCCCTCTACTCCTTTCCATTCCATCCGACTTGATTAATATCAATGCAGTAACTGACACAAGAAGCTAAGGTACACCTCCAGACATCTCTCCATCCTCCTGTCCATTCACCCATCATCATCTTTCCATCTTCCCATCCGTTCCTACGTATCTCAGCCCATCAATTCATTGACCCAGCAAGCCAGCCAATAAACATCCATTGATGTATCCAACTCTATCTATCCATCCATCTGTCCATGCATCTAGTTTTGCGTCATTCCGTTCATTCATTGATCCAGCCAGCCAGCCAATCACTGGTCCATCCACCCATCTGTCAATTCAGCCAGCCGTCTACAGAGTCATCCATCCATTGATCCACCATCTACCATCCACCCAGAGATTACTTATCCATCCAGCCAGCCATCTGCAGATCCCGTCATCAATGGGCCTACCGTTGGAACAGTCACTCATCCAATCAACGATTGATCCACCCATCCATCCATCCACTCGCTCATTATTAAAATCGAGCACTTTGGCCTTCAGAAGTCCAAGGAAGGCTAAACCCCGCTTCCTCCCCTACTGTCTTCACATGTTGCTGACTCCAGACTGCGTGTCCTTTTCCTCTGCATCCAGGGCCTGATCTCTTGTATAGAGTTTTTCCTTGGGGCAGCCCTGGCTACTCCTCCTGGCTCATCACCAGGGTCAGGAGGAGGGGACACAGACAGGAGCCAAGAACAGCGAGTGGTCCCATAACCACTTCCAACCAAGGAGTTGATCCTGCCCTGCCCCCACCACCCCAACCACATGCAGGCACAATGAGCAGGAAAGCTCACAACCTCGGAGAACCTCCCCTGCCCCCCCCCCCCCCCGCCCCGGCTCCGCCCGCGACAGTACCACATTGACAACAGTCAACCGCCCGTGCATGGCGCTGTGGGCCAGCCCTGTCCTAGGGGCTCTAGAGATATTGACTCCCTCTATCCTCACCATCACCCACTCATCCAGCAGTGCTGCCACACCCATCGACAGAGGAGGCACAGAGAGGGCAAGAGACAAGGAGAGAAGCTAACATTGCCTGCGTCCTGTCCATGTGCCCGGCTGTGCCCCATGCTTTACAAGCATTATCCCTGTCATCGCAGTGGGAGTCCCTATTGTCACCCCCACTTTACAGCTCCATCCACTGAGGCCCAATGACTCCTCCTAGGTACCAGAGCTGGAAAGCGGAAGCGCTGGGATCTGAACTCAGCTTTCTGACTCTAAAGCCCGAGCTCCATGCCACCCAGGTTTCTGTTGGTGGTGCTGTGGCCAAGCCCTAGAAATATCGTGGGGGAAGGGTGGCCAGGAGCCCAGGCGCAAATGTGCTCCAAGAGCCTGCCCATCGGATCTGCAGGGGACGGCGTGGGTCCCTCAGACCCAGGACCAGGGAGTGGAGGGGTGGGGCTGGGGACCCAAACGGGGTCAAAGCAGGAAAGGAAAACCAAGAGGGAGGGAGACAAGACAGCCCGAGAGTGCAGGGCAGTGGGAAGGTGGCGCTGTCAGGAGTGGGCTGGGGTCCCAGCCAGTTGGGCGACAGCACAAACCTTGGGGGAGAGCCCCTCGCAGGGTCAGAGTGTGAGAACTGATGCGGTAACCAGGTCTCGGGCAGGATGTGGGGCAGGGTGGGCATGGGTATCTGCAGAAAGTGCTCCAGGCCTGAGAACAGTGTGTGAGGCCCACAGAGAGCCCGAGCTCTGGAGCTAAAGCAGCCAGGATGCTTCAGACGGCCTTCAGTAGGCGCTCAGTAGGTGCTAGTTGCCACCCCGGCCTGGCTCCCCACTGGGCCACAGGCATCTGAACGTTTTAGCAATTAACTTTCTTCTGATTGTTAAAGTAAGGCATGCCCATTGTGCCCCTCAAAAAGTCTAGGGAGATGGGAGGGAGGGAACAAGGTCATCGTGTTATTTCTGGAAAGTCTGTGGCCGCCGAGGCCTTGCTGCTGGAGACCATGTGAAGTGTCCCGGGGACCACCGCACTTCCCGCCCTGACTGACTGGACTCAGCCAGCCCCAGACAAGCCTGCTCGCCAGAGAGGGTGTGTGGAGACCCACTCAGATGACGATCTGATTTTCGCTCGTTCACGCATTCCTTAGCAAACATTTGTTAAGCACCTGCTGTGTGCCAGGAGCCAGAGAAGTCCACAGTGGCCGGGATAGTGAACAGCCTGGGGTGGGGAACAGGGGCCCCACAGAAACCAGTCTCGACCCTCCGAACGTGCCCTCATATGGCAAAGTCTCTGCAGGTGTCATTAAGTCAGGGATCTTGAGATGAGCCGATCCCAGATTACTCAGGGGGGCCCTAATGCCATCACAAATGGCCTTGTAAGAGAGATGCAGAGGGAAGTCAGACACACAGAGGAGAAAGAGATGGGAAGACAGAAGGAGAGATTGGGGCGATGTGGCTACAAGCCAAGGTCACCGACAGCCACCAAAACCCGCAAGAGGCCAGGAACGGCTTCTCCCCTCGAGCCTCTGGAGCGAGCCCAGCCCTGCACACACCTTGATTTTAGACTTCTGGCTTCCAGAACTGTGAGAGGATAATGCATTTCTGTTGTTTTAGGACACTGGGTTTGGGGTAATTTGCGTAACAGATTAATACAGCAGCTATGTTAGTCAGGGCTCTTCAGAGAAGCAGAAGCAAGAAGATGTAGAGAGAGAGGGGCTCACACGATGACGGAGGCGGGCAAGTCCCAAGGTGTGCCAGCTGAGACAGCCAGCTGGAGGCCTGGGGCAGCCGAAGGTTTAGTTCCAGTCTGTCTCAGTCTGTTCCGGCTGCTGTAACAAAATACCCACTGACTGGGCGGCTTATAAACAACGGACATTGATTTCTGACAGTTGCGGAGGCTGGAAGTCCGCGATCAGGGTGCCAGCACCGTCAGGTGAGGGCTCTGGCTGTGTCCTCACGTGGGGGGAAGGGGGAGGGAGCCCTCCATCCTCGGTTACAAGGGCACCAGGCGCATCCCTCCCAGAGGCCCCACATCCTGATGCCATCACCCTGGGGGTTAGGTTTCAACATGGGGATTTAGTGGGGAAAGTATTCAGACCACAGCACTGTCCAACTTCAAAGGGCTGGGGCCCATGAGAGGTGATGGTGTAGTTTCCATGCAAAGGCCAGCGGCCTCAGGGTCCAGGGAGAGCTGATGTTTCAGTTCGAGTCCAAAGGCAGGAAGAAGCTGATGTCCCAGCTGAAAGGCAGTCAGGCAGAAAGAATTCTCTCTTACTCAGAGTGGGGGAGTCAGTCTTTTGTCTTTTGTTCTATTCATGCCTTCAACTGATTGGATGAGGCCCACCCACCTTGGGGAGGGCAATCTGCTTTATTCAGTCTACCAATTTAAATGTTAACCTCATCCAAAACACCCTGACAGACACACCCAGAATAGCGTTTGACCAAATATCTGGCCACCTCATGGCCCAGTCAAGTTGACACATAAAATTAACCATCACAGAGACTATGGGAAACTATTACAGGCCTCGTGTGCCAGGTAAAGGAGCTCCATCTTCATCCTGAGGGCAATGGGGAGCCATAGAAGAGTGTTGAGCAGGTCACATGGTCTGTGAGGAAGGCTGGAAGGGGAGACCGAGGAGGAGGCCGGGGCAGGGCTGTGGGGATGGAGACGGAGGGGAAAGGAGCCAGTCCGGGAGGTGGAGGGGGCGTGCAGGTTTCTGGGGCAGACATGGGCAGAGGGCAGTGGAATCATGGGCTCCACTCAGAAGGGTGGCTGGGGTGTCACAGTGCTCACCACTTCCGGCCCTCATCTGCACGGACACCCGTCATCAGGATGTTCTGGTAGGGCCCCGCTGCGGGGAGTGCGGCCACCAGGACATGGGGCCCTGCCCCTACCCGGGGAGCACAAGCTCTGGGGGAACGACCTCAGCTGCAGCCCCCGCTCAGGAAGCCAAGGGCCCCCCAGCCACTGGCCTTGAGGGCAGGGAGTGTGAAAAGCATCTTTTTCACTGAAGAAAAAGGAAAACCTCGCCTCACCTCAGCTGTAATAAGCTAATTTTCTCTTCTAAATGGGGCATAATCAAATTCAGCCCCATAGCCTCATTTCCAGGCAACTTTATTCATTGTTATTTTTATTCCAAGAATTCCCTGGCATTTTCTGGGAGCCACTGAAGTGTTTAATAGCTGCCTAAGTAACGACATACCCTGTTTGGAGCAGAACCCAGGCGCAAATAGTCACAGCCGGGGGTTCTCCTGGGAGGACAACTGAGGTCAACGGGCCCGGGCGCAGGGCTAGGGGGCGGCCGGCTGGCTGGGCGGGTGGAAGCCCGGCTGGGTCAGGGGCCTCTGGCTCACGCGCCAGGGTGACCTTTTAAAAGGCCTGGAGCCTGGGCAGAGGGAAATGTCGGGGGCCCCTGAGCTGCTGGGGACAACATCAGCAGAGGTGTCATTCCTGGGATGCTGAGGGTTTGGCGCCGTCTAACCAGAGGGGTTGCCTCCCCCTCTGCTGTGACACAGGAGACTGGGGGGCCTGTGTCTGCAGCTCTGACTCTCCATTAAACTAGGATTTGTTGTTTGCTGGCCTCCTGGGGTGGCCCCAGCGCCCAGCAAGGATGACAGTCACCTGACCTTTACCACACCTTCTCGGTGGCCAAACTGGAGGACACCTTGCACCCGAGGGCACCCCCAAGAACTGGGCATGACCTGTGTCCCCTGTCCAGCCCAGGGACATGGAGGCAGCAGTGGCGGGCCGGGGTGAACAGAGAGAATAGAGGGCAGCTTGAGGCCAGTGAGCAGGCGGCGGCCACGGCCAAGCAAGGCCTTGGCTAGGGATTGGGGACAAGGGACGTACAGGACAGACGGTGCACAGGTGCAGCCCACCAGGCTGCGGGACCATTTGGATGTGAACTGTTTAGATACGAGAAGATGGCAGGCAAGTTTGCGGCTGGCAGCAGGCAGCTGGGGTGGAATGAGGAGACCGGGTGCTGGGCACATCAGTCCAGAGGGAATTTGGTGGCAATGTGGCATCTGAGAGGCCTGAGGGGTTCAGGATGCTGGGCTCAGGAGAGAGTTCGGGGCGGGAAGCTGGACTCTCCGGGGGCTGCCCCGGCCACACCTGAGCTCAGCGTCCCCCACAGTCCCCTCTGCTGCCTGGATCCCACAAAAGGGCTGCCCTGGCCCTCAGGACTATTTTTAGCTTCTCTGGGTCCCCTCAGTCCACATCACAAACAGCCACCAAAGCCCCCAGGGCATTTTGAGAATTTGCGAGCCTTTGGGGAGGTCCGGCCGGTATGTTTCCCATTCATGCTGCTTAAATCATTAAATGGCTCTTTTGTAAGAATCATTTGACGTCCAGGAAGTCTTTTGATGTCTTTCAAAGGGCTTTTTAATAAGTGTTTCTAATCCTCTTCTCTTAAAAACAGGAAGTTACTCTTTGCCAACCATAAACACCAGAAGGTCCGAGCTTGGTCGGCGATGCAGAAGCCACAGGCTCCCGATGGCTACGAAACCCACCCGGGAGTGGCCAGGGCCCCGTGGCCAGTGAGCTCAGGCTGGGGACAGAGCCGCGAGTCTCCTCGGAAGTCCTGGCACCCCAGTGGAAAGTGCGGGGCCACAGACCACCGTGGGGGGACCCCTCCCCAAAGGAGGACGTGCCACACCCACAGCCCACCCTGGTCCTTTCCAGGGGTTGCTCCACAGAGAATGGCCCCAACATTGCACAAGCCAGAAACCCAGGACTCATCCTCAGGGACCTGCCTTCCTCCAGTGCAGCCCCAGCTGCTGCCCTTTCTACTCTCTAGTGCTGGTCCCTTCGCTCCCCTGCAGAGACCCTCCCTGGCTGCCCACTGCCCTGAAATGGTTTTCACTCACCTGAGCGGGCCCCCCAGGACTGGGCTGGGCCCCGCCTGTCCCCCTTCTCTTCCCACCCCGCACTCTCTACTCCCACAACACCAAACGGCCTGGGATTCCCTAACTACCCCATACTTTCCCACACGCAGCTCCCTTCACCTTGCCACACAGTGAACTCCTACCCATCCCTCAGTACCCCTCCTCTCAGAAGCTTTTCCTGGCTCCATAGGCCCATGTACCCTGCTTCAAGCTTCCTCGATGCTCCCAGCACACACTGCATTTAATGCAAAACTATCGATGCATTTGTCACCCTGCTAAACAAAGAACCTTCAGAGGTGGGACTGTGTCTTCTTACCTCTGCCCCAGGGCCTGGCACACAGCAGCCCCTCAGCCAGCAGAGTTCCCGGGGTCATCTCTCTGGGCTCTGATTCCCGGGCAGGGCACATGGCTCTGGGGTGGCCTTGTGTCTTCTCTTGCCAGGTGCAACCCTGAAGCTGCAGGAGTGACTCTGCTCAGATCCCAGTGCCAGACGCAGCCACTTAGCTGCCAGGGAAGCTGGGAAAGGCGTCTTTCGGAGCAGCCAGGTGCTGGAGGAAAGTGGCTACAGGGGCATGGCAGTGGGCTCTCCAGGACTGATTAGGAAGCAGTTTGCACTTTACTTCTGGAGAGAAGGCACGAGGCCGAGGAGAGACGGTGGGATAAAAGGACTCAGTAGAAGGAGCTCGGGTGGGAGAGAGGGCAAGCTGGGGGTGGTAGGGGGAGCTACTCATGAGATAAGGGGCCCCAGAGGAGGGTGGGGTGGTGCAGACTTCCGCTGAGGGATGGTGGTGAGAGATGCTGGGATGTGTTTGGCTGTGTTGAGGGCGGTCTGCCTGGGGACATCCTGAGGGAGAAGTTCAGTGGCGCTGCAGGTGTGGACATTCCTGCAGAGAGAGAGCAGTTCCCGTGGTGACTGGGCCAGGGGTGGGCCGGGTCCTCACACAGGACCCTGGGGGGAACAGTGCAACCAGGGAGGAGGAACAGAAAGCGCAAAGGGCAGCATCCTGCAGCCCAAAGGAGGAGAAGACGCAACCGAGGAAGTGGCTGCTCACAAACCCCCGGCAGAGATGCGCCCCGCAGACTCCAGGCTGGGACCACCTCCCTGGAGACAGCTGTGGTGGGGTGGAGGGGAGGAAGGAAGGATGGGGGCCAGCTCAGAGGGGCTGAGAGCTGAGCAGGCGGTGGTGCTCTCCACCAGCAGACCAGGGTGAGTGTAGACAGAAGAGGGGGAGGCAAGGTGAGCGGCAAGAGCAGGGTTTCAAAGGCCCCAGCCCCGAGGACAGCCAGCCCTCTGGCCTTTGTGGGGCAGGGCAGGGACAGCCCCTTTCACCCCTGGGGACAGGGAGGCCCCACCCCCGAGGTCCCCAGCCCCGGGACCCTCCCCAAGACACCTGGGCTCTGGGAGGGGCTCCAGACTTGCCCTTCCTTCCCCTGCAAGAAAGGCTCTATCTCCGTGATCTCAGGTGACCCCCACAACTCAACCTATGGAAGAGGAAACTGAGGCCCAGAGAGGTGAAGGGCGCTGCCCCTGGGTGCCAAGGCAGCCTTGGGCCAGGGGGCAGGGAGAACAAACACTCCCATTCCTCTCGTGGAGATGAGGAGGCAGAAGCTCAGAGAGGTCACCCTCGCCCCAGCCCACGGCGGCAAGGCAGCTCCGTACCAGTGCCGGGCCCAGCTCCCAGGCCACTGTCCCCCAGTGGGGCCCTATCCTTGCTCCGAGTGGCTGCCCCTCAATGCCCAGAGCAGAGCAGCTGGGGCGGGAAGGGGGCACCCAGGGCTGCAGGAGCCCCCAGGGAGGCCTGGCTGGTCTGGGAAGCCATAGGGGGCTCATCCAGGAACTGGGAGCTGGGCCGGGGGTACCATGCCCACCTTCTTCCCTCCCCATTCTTCCACTCCTCTCCTGCCAACAACCCCATAACCTTGGCTGCCCTCCACCGCTGCCCATGCAACTCGAGGCCCGGCCCAGCCACCAACTGCCAGTTCCTGGAAAGGCCGCAGTGGGAATTGCTGCCTCCAGCCCAGGTCATGGAGCAGCGTGTGGAGGTCAGATCAGCAGCCCCGGCCCCTCTGGGATCACTCACGTTTCCAGGAAAATTGCAAAACATTCGAGGAACAAATGGTCGATTCCTCGTAATCTTTTCCCATCGTCTTGAAAAGAGGTGTTGGGGAGAGTGGAGCAAGAGAGTAGACAGCATGCGGGGGCCTCCTGGTCCCCCAACAAAGCCCATCCCCAGGCAGTCGTGGAGGGGGCAGGGGTGGCCACAGGGATCAGTGCAGACAGAGGAAGGAGGTAGCCGGTGCCTGGGAGGTGGGCACCTCTGAGGGGACGGGCAGCTGCAGGGCTGGGAGGTCCTGGCACCCCTTAGTAGCTGATGCCCAGAGCCTTGATCACCCCCTGTTTGTCACCCCTGCAAGTCACGGCCCAGCCACAACCCAGCCTCAGAGAGCAGGAACCAGGGCAACCACTTCCATTTGCCCCACGGGATTGGGGGGCAGCCTTCAAGGATGGCCCCATCCCGGGGTACAACCCCTGTGGAATGCCCTCCCCTGAGTCGAGGGAGGACCCCGTGACTCACTCCTCAAAAGTGACGTGATGTCATCCCCACGATTAGATTATGAAAGGCAGGGACTTCCGTCCGTCTCCTGGACTCTGAGGGCTGCATGCCTTGAGGAAGCCAGCTGCCCTGTTGGAGGGGCAGGAACTAGGGGCAGCCTCAGGCCATCAGCCCGCGAGGAATCCTGCCCACCACCACCTAAGACCTCAGAATCATTGGGCAGTGTCCTCCTCTATAGACTGGAGATGGCAATGCCCCTCCCCAGGGGGCTCCACAAGGACACATAACTCAAGGTCGCTCAAGCACAGCACAAAACACAGCACATAATGGAGAGATGGGCTGCACTCCCTACTCCTCCAGGAAGCCCTCCACGACCCCCCAGCGGGATCTTGCCTCTCATGGACCCTTCCGTGAAGTGGGCTGTGTCTCCATCCTGAATGCTCTTTTCTTTCCACTGAGCTTCCAGTCTGAACCCAGGTCTGATGCCCCAACAGCACCACTCCCGCCCCAGGAGCTGACATGATTCTTCCCAACCGAGCAAGAATGCAGCCTGAGGGTCCCACAGCAGGTGCCCACCCAAAGCCTGCTCAGAAGAAAAGGAAAAGGCTCCACCAGGTAGGCGTGAGGCGGCACCAGGGATGGTGACCAGGCTGGGAGGCGGAGATGGGGACCCTCTGCTCAGTCATGCCTCCATCCCTGGGCTCCTCCCCCAGGCCCCGCCTTGCGGGGTGCAGGGCCCCAAGGCACTGAGGGTGCAGGGGGGAACAGGTGAGGCTAGAGCTGCAAGGAGGCCAAGACCAGGCCAGCTGCAAACACCAGACCCAGCAGCACCCCCAGGCCACCGGTGCCACAGAAGGGCTCAACACAGCCTCAGAGTGCAGGACAGACTGGCCAGTACAGGCTGGAGGCCCAGCGACAGAGGAATCAGATGTCACTTCCCAACAAACGCCCTTCCCCTAAAGTGCTCACCCAGGAGGCAACAATGCAGGTATTCAGGGGGCAGGCAGATGGCCTGGACCACGGTCAGCTGGACCACGGACTCTGAGACGCTTAGGGACATCACATCCCATCACAGAGCCTCAGTTTCCCCAACCAGGTAGTTCAGAATTTCTCAAAGGGAGGTGATTTTAAAGGGTATCCAGAAAAAAATTTTTCTATTTCAATAGTCATTGATTTACGTCCATATGTATTGAAAAAATATATGCATAACTATCACCCAGAGTTTCAGATTCTATTGCTTAGGTCATAATCACTTAACTTTAAAAAATAAGTTAATTTAAATAAAACATTAAATTATAAAGCTGATGACACAAGGATATGATATAAATCATGTTGTGAGATTCTACTGACCATATTTCTTGACCAAAGAATAAACTCCTCCTGTGTTTAAGCCACTGTTAGTTTGGATCTTGCCATGGCAGCCAACCCTGTATCCTCACTCATACAAGCAGCCATACAGCTGTCTAAGGGAAGATGTTCAAGGCAGAGAGAACAGCAGGTGCAAAGGCCCTGGGGCAAGAACAAGGTTGGTTCCTATCTCAGGGCTTCAAGGGCTTTGCACTTGCCAAAAATGCTGTCCTCCTGAGGTACAGTGAGTGGAACACCTCCGAGCAGAGCATTCCAGCTAAGTAGGGCTAGGGTGGAGGCTCCAGAGCCCACCAGCCAGGCCCACTCCCTTCCTGTGATGGCCCATTGAAGCAGTTATGGGCGAGTCTGTGAAACTGTCTGTGTCTGCAGAGACAGGGGACCACCCAAGGGCAAAGCCTGTGATATCTGTGTGTCCCAGTACCCAGCCCCCACCTGGCAAAAAAGAGGTCTCCATAGATGTTGCTGAATAAATAAAGGAGGGGCTCTGGGGACCTGTGACCTCTGCTTCCAGGCACCCAGTGGGCAGAGGGCAGAGCCAGGAGGAGGAGGCCAGGGTGGCACTGGGCTCTCCACCTTAGAGGTGGGGAAGCAGAGGCTACCGTGGGGTGGGACAGTGAGGGCCAGCACTGAGAGAGACGGGGGAAGGGGGAAGTGAGGGGAGAGGCCCCAGAGTGGGGCTGGCGCAAAGGTACTGCCATCATCGTCCCAGCAGGAGGGGCCACCAGCCCCTGGCTGAGACGCCCACAGGATCTCACCGTCTGCCCCCTCTCACCTGGCAGGGTCACTGGGGCCACAGGCTGGTTCAGCTCAAGGCCGTCTCCACAGGTGGCAATGAACGAGTGGCCTTCCTCTCAGCTGGGGAGCCTGGCCCCAGCTCTCCTCACAGGACCCCACTGCCCCACCCCGTGTGGCCTGGCCACACTTTCTACTATTGACCCCAAGAAAATTGTCATCCCCAAGCTGCAGGATGCCACCTGGGCCTCCCATCACCAATGGATTCAAGGCCAGACCCTGAGTGGGGCCTCTGGGTACTGGCTGCCCTCCTCCCATCCCTGGCCCCACACTCCACTCTGAAGCCTCGAAGATCAGCAGGTTCTCAGGGCTGCCTGAGCCAGGTCCTGCTCCCAGGAGCTCAGTCCTGGGGACAGAGCCTCATGCGTTAAACCACACTGCAGCCCAGGTGCTGGGGCTGGTGGGCACAGAAGACTGAGCCCTGAGCCAGGCCTTGAAGGAGAGGGATTCGTTTTCCTGGAGAAGAAGCGGGGAAGGGAGAGGAAAGGAGTCTCGAGAGAGATGCTCCACTTGGTGGGAAAATTCCTGAGAGGGCGCTGGATGGCTCCACTAGCTCCTGGAGGCCCTGGCAAGCAGGCTCCCCAGCTACAGAGGGTGGGCACAAACCCTGCCCTGGGGCCCACCTGCAGCCCTCTGACAGCACAGCTCTCCCCTGGGCTCCAGCAGCTTCCCCACCTCTCCGCTCTCCTCGCATGTGCCCTTCCAGGACCTGACACACCTGTCCCCACTTCCAATCACACAGAGCCATCTGATTGGCTTAGATCTGATGCCCTATTGGACAGAGCACCCTGGGCCCGGCCCCTGTGCAGAGAACCAGCCTATGGCTGCCCAACTCTCGAGTCAAGTACCCGCCCTCATCCAATCAGAGGCCTCCCCTAGCTCCCGGCTTGGCCGAGACTCGCGCACAGCCCGGGCAGGTCTCTGGGCAGTGGAGGGAGGAGGGCGTGGAGGGTGAGGCATCTTCGGCCCTTGATCTGGAGCAGCGCTAAATGACTGACTTTTGAAATGTGACCCAACCCACGGCGGTTGGGGCAGGGTTCAGGGAAGGCTGTGGGTTCACTGGTTCCAGAGCGCCCTTGGTCTCAGCGAACGCAACCTTGTCAGTCCCTGGCTCCTCCCCCGCCAGCCCCTCCCCCGCGGCCCGAGCGCCTGGCCAGCGCCTCCTGCCCCACACAGGCCTCATTCCAGTGCACCTTCTTCAGTGGAGCCCCCTAGATCCTCGGGATCCCCTACCTGGAACAACTGAGGAATTCACGGGAAGGTAACAGGGTAGTCCATGAAGTCCAGATCTTGGAAGGGGAGGGCCTGGGGTTTCTAAAAGCCCTGAGCCTCAGGACTGGAAGGACAGTCCCTGGAGGGCCCACCAGCTGTTGCCTTGGCAGTGACCATCCCCTGGCCTTGGGTCCCACCACTCAAGACCCAAGTTCTGGCCTCTCTTGGGCTGAACACCCACCTAGGGTCAAGATGGGGGGTGGGGTACCTTAACTGATGGCCCTGCTCTCATCTGAGGGCCACAGAAAGGGCAGGAATTTCAGGAATGCAGAATCAAGAGGGGTCCCTTGCCTGGTCCTGGTCCACCTCCCAGGGCTCAGTCACCCCATCAGAGGACATCTCACAGTGGCACCCCTGTGACCCCTAACCTAGCCATGAGCCCCTCAAGGGCAGTAGCTGAGCGCTTGTTCCCTACTGGGGACCCCTCGTGGGCAGTCTGCCCTGCTCCTTCCTGAGCAGGCTTGACGGGAGAGCATCCAGAGACGGGTGCTGGAGGAGGCGGCACACCGAGAATCGTCCCCTCCGGCTGCGGGCAGCTCAGAGGCTGAGGGCTCTCACAAGGGCGTCAGCCTCCCCACAAGCGGACACAGCCCTGTGGGGTGGACAGAGGGATCTGGAGACTGGACTCCCCGAGTGGCCACACCCCGACCTGTGAACAGCCTTGGGACCTGTCTCCATTCACCATCTGTAGAAAGCGTGGCTTTGAGCACCTCACCCCCTTAGGATGGCGACTACGAAAGAAAAAAGGAAAGAACAAGTGTGGCGAGGATGTGGAGAAATAGGAAGCCCTGTGCGCTGTTGGTGGGAATGTAAAGTGGTGCAGCCGAAGCTGCCGACCGGGGTCCTCAAAAAATTAAACAGAGCACTCCCAAAAGATGCAGCAATCCCACGTCCGAGTATAAACCCCAAAGAACCAAAAGCAGAGTGTCAGAGAGCTCTGTGCACACCCATGTTTACAGTGGCGTTATCACAGTAGCCGAAAGGTGGGAGCCGAAAGGTGAAGGCACAGACAAACCGTGGTCCATCCACACAATGGAATGCTATTCCACCTTCGAAAGGAAGGACAGTCTGATGGATGCTACAACGTGGGTGAACCTTGAGGACATTGTGCTAAATGAAATAAGCCAGTCCCGGAAGGACAGATAGTGCACCTTTCCGCTTCTGTGAGGTCCTAGAATACGCGGATTCACAGAGAGAGCGAGAACGGTGGTTGCCAGGGGCTGGGGGAGGGGGCGGGGGAGTCGTTGTTTACCAGGAACAGTTTCAGTTTTGCAAGACGAAAAGAGTTCTGTGGAGGGACGGTGGTGATGGTTGTGCAACAGTGTGAGTGTGCTTAATACTGCTGAAGTGTACACTTCAAAATGGTTAAGATGGTCAATTTTATGTTACATGTATCTTGCCACAATTAAAAATGTTGCAAAGGGATGACTTGGAGCGGCACCATCCACTCGCCAACTATTTTTTTTATAGCCGTGAAGCCCTTTGTATCAGTCTGCAGCTAAAAGGGAAGCCCTGTTCCCAAAGCAGGGGAGAGCAGGGCTGCCCAGTCTGATGCGGGGTGGGACCCCAGCCCCGCTTTCTCAGCCCCCCACCCTCAGCACTGCGAGACCCCTGGCTCAGCGCCTCTCTGGCTCCTGCCAGGCTAGTGGGTCTTGGCGCCCAGATTTCCAAAGGTGGGAATGGGGCTGGGAGAAGCCCTTTCCTGACTTTGCAGGTCAGAGCTTCTGGGGCCCTTCATTCCCACCTGGAGGCTCCCGCGGGACACAGGGCAGCCAGCGAGGCGCGGGCGGGGGCTCCCGAGAGGTGGGCCTCCTCCGCAGGGTGAGGTCAGGACTGCTCCCACACGGACAGCAGGGCTAGAGGGCACACGGGCAGCCTTGGGGGCATGTAATTCTACAATATTAAAAACAGCTTCTGGAAGGGAAACGCCCCTTTCTCCTCTGCAGCCATTTCCAGAGATCCCGAGATCATTAATTTAAGAACAAGAAAAGTCCTGGTGGAAAATACTCATTGTTACAGGCTGAATGTTTTCATGTGGGCTCATTAAATCACCCAGCCCTCCCTGGGAAGGGTGAGGGTACAGAGCACAGGAGGGAGGAGGAAGGGGTGGCCCCCTTGAATAGGAAGGGGGAGGGGACAGTGGAGGGGCAGACGAGAAGAGGTGTGCCCAGCTCTCACTAAAGCCATTTCTGCCCAGGAGAGGAACCAACACACACAGGGGCCTTCGAAACCAAGCCCTTTATGTGGGTCATCTCATCTCAGCCTCACTCTGCAGGGCGGACTGTCACCCACGTGTCACAGAAGAGGCCTGTGAGCCACTGAGCCATTATGTAGCTTGCCCAAGGAGCCACAGTTATGACGTGGGCCAGCACTGAAACCCATGGACACACCCCTTCCGTGACCCCAGAGTGCCATGTGCTCTGAAAAGCTCACTGGCTTCTGGTTAGTAATCCCTTAGCCATTCTGCAAACAGTTAATCAACTTCTCAGTCTGAGTCAGTACTAATTAGGATACAGTTTGGCTGCTATAACAAATGCCAAACTAACACTGAATTAAATGAGATCAAAGGGGATTTTTTCCCCTCTCTCATGTAACAGTCTGAGCTTTAGCAGTCTAGACCAATGTGGTGGTGACCCAGGTTCTTTCTACCTTGTTGCTCTGTGATCCTCAACACCCAGCTCCTACCCATAGTTAATATGGCTGCTCCAGCTCCTGCCATCACCTCTGTCATGCAGCAGTGCAAACAGAAAGAAGAAGAAGGGGAAGCCATGTCTCTTCCTTCTGGAGGCAGGACCCAGAGGTTTCACAGGTCACATGTCATTGGCAAGGATTTAGTCAAACAGCTACATGTAGCTGCAAAGGAGGCTAAGAACTTGAACGGACAGTCATGTGCCCAACTCAAATTTGACGTTTCTTTTGCTTTAGGAAGAGAGGATAATGGATATTGGGGGCAACTAGCAATCTCTGCCACTGGAACACAATCTCCCCTCCCCCCCAGGACTACGGTGAACCAAGGTCAAGGCAATGGCAGACTGCAAGGGGAGGAGAGAGGTGATCTGGCAAGTAGTCTGAGGAGGCTGCCTGGGGGAGGCAACATCTGGGCCAAGCCTTGAAGGACAACTAGAGTTTGGGAAGCTGAGATGGAAAAGAGTTCCAGAAAAGGTGGTGGACTAGCCGATGGAGCAAGTGTGGAGAAATTATGGTTCAGTGTGAAGAGCCTGGTTTTGCAGCCAGAGGACCCAGGTCCAAGTCCTGACACAGTCGGCGGAGCAAGGCGCCCGCTTCCCCGAGCCTCGGCTGACCCCTCGTTGAAAGGCTGATGGCCACAGCTCCTCGAAGGCCTGCGGGGGGCGGCGGCCGCGGAAGGGCCTGGCATTCGGTGGGGTTGTGGCGGATGTTCCCATGGCTGGAGCGCGGGGTCAGGGTTGGGCAGGGGCAGGAGGCGGAGGCCCCACCTGGCGGCCTCGAAGGCCAGGCCAAGCGGTTTGGATGTTGCTCAGAAGCTGTGGGCAGCTGCTTGGCAGGGCAGCATCCTGAGAGGAGAGTGGCTTTTCAAACACGACTCTGGAAGATGGAGAGGAGGAGGTGAGACTGGAGGCGTAGGAACCCAGCAGGAGGCAGCTCCAGAGTCCCCGGGGAGAGACACAGTGTGGACCTCCCAAAGCCAGGGAACCTGTCCATCCCAACTGGGCATTTGGGAAGACTGCCTGGAGGAGGCAGCCCCAAAGCTGTGCCAGCCAAAGAGGGGGAAGTGGGGAGCTTGCCCTGGAGGGGACCAGCCAGGCAGGAGGGACAAGCCAAAGCCAGGCCATGCCCAGGGCAGACAGGCCCTGCCCCCCACCAGAGGCACCCACACCCCAAACACTCAGAGCACCCCTGGGAGCCAACGCTGTGCCTGGCGGTATGCCCCCATCCCAGCTGACCCTCCCAGTGACCTTGCAAGGTAGATATCCTTGTTCCCAATTTAAAGAAGAGAAAACTGAAGTCCAGAGAGGGCTAACCGCTTCAGTGAGGCCACACAGCAAGGATTGGGGCCCAGCAGTCAGACCCTGAGTACCCAGCACAATTAGACCTCCCTGGGGCTTTGGGCTGTCCTTCAGAAATGCCCTGACACTGTCAGCCTGGACGCAGGACAGATTTTCATCCTGAAAAAGGGATGAAGATCAAAAACTGCTTTATCCACATCACCCCGTCAAGGCATCCCTTACGAAGCGGGGAGAGAGTTACCCCATTGAACAGAGGGACACACTGAGGCCAGAGAGGTGAAGTCACATGCCCAGGGGCACACAGCCACTCAGTGGCCGGCAGGATTTGCATGAGGTCTCTCTGACTCCACGTCCTGGTTCCCAGGATCCTCGTCCTGGCCGAGGCCGCTCTCCCCTCCCCCTGTCTGCTCCCCCGCTGTTTTCCTGGCTCTCTCAGGGAAGAGAACATGCTCTGAGTCTCTGTTTCCCTGGGAGAAATCCATTTTCAGAATCTGGAGGTGTTGAAATGTGTTCTTTTTTCCTCTCCAAAGAGCCCTTCTTGAGGACAGAGGTGCCCCGAGAAGCCCTCTGGGGCCACCAGCGGCCAGGCTGGAGCCCAGGGCTGCCCACAGAGGAGGGCTCAGCTCCAGCAGTGGGCCCCGTGGTGGTGAGGATGTCCACCCTGGGACAGCGGGCGGCTGGGAGAGCTCAGAACTCGCCCGAGACTTCCAGCCCCAACCATCCGCCAAAGACGCTCCTCTGCTCCCGGGAGCAGGGCGTTCCCGAGCCCACCTACCCAGCAGAGGTGCCCGGGCACATTCCATGCTGTCTCCCCTGGACTGTCCCCCTCCCAGTGACAGCTGGGCCCATGATGGTCACAGAATTCTTGGTCACAGAAGTCTCTTGCTGTAAAGGGCAGAGGCATCACTGTGAGCTTCTTCTAACCCATGGAGGGAGCTGCCCGGGGAGCACAGCTGTGGGCACAGGGGGGCCCAGCTGAGGGAGGAAGGGAGAAGGGAAAGGAAGAGCGGGGGCAGGTGTGGAAGGGACACAGAGGGGGAGAAGGGGAGGAAGGGAAAGGGAGCTAGGGGGAGGGAACAGGAGAGGGGAGAGGGAAGGGGGAGGAGGGGGGAGAAGGAAAGAGGGGAGGGAGGGGTGAGTGGGGAAGGAGGGAGGGGTGAGTGGGGAAGGAGGGAGGGAATGTAGGCTGGGGGCTTGGAGTGCGCATTCCCCTTCTTTGAGGCTCTCTGTCCCAAGGCACTCACCTGACACCTGCCCAAACACCTCCCAGCCTCCCCCTTTGGATATCTGCTCTAGAAGGAAGATCTGGCGTCTCCCTCCCCACCCTGGTCTCTGCCCACCCCATAGGCCTCTCCTGACCACAGCTTCCTGTGGCTGGATCTAGCCCTCCCGGCTTCCCATCCTGCCCCCAGGGGCCTCCCTGCCTGGTGTAGGCCCCCAGCCCTGCCGACCGCCCACCCCCAGCAGGGACTCCTGGCAGGCCTGGTGTCTCAGGCAGCCAGCGTCCCAGAACTGTGGACTCGTCGACTCCTGGGGCATAAGCCTAGAAGGGCCTGGCAAGGCCACACTCTCCACAGCCCACCCCCAGCCCCCCAGTCCCCCCAGGAGGAGTTCTCAGCCTTGGTTCTGAGCCTTCAGGACAGGAAGCAGGCTCAGCTGATGACACCACGGGACATCAGGGTGAGGATGTCCATGGGAACCTCCGTGCAGGGTGGCCACACAGTTACTCTGCCTGTCCCACTCACACCCCCCAACCCGACCCACCACACCCCTGACATCCCCAAACAAGTCAGGCCAAAACCCCAGCATAGTCAGTTCACTGAGGGCCCCAGAACGGCCTGTCGGAAGCCAGGTCCCGGGCCCTCCACCGTCAGCATCAACTTGTCCGGCTGACTGTAGGGTCAGGACCGGCTTTGCACAGGTGTGTAAGGACAGTGGCCATCTCTGCGGAGACAGCCCCAGGCCAACGTCTGAAGCCCCCAGAGTCCCAGCACTCGCCCCCAGACCAGGAGCCCCTCCAGGACAGAGGCTGGGCTGGGTCTTCAGAAAGCGTGTGGGTGCTGGATGAACCAATGAATGAGTGACGGAACGTGCCACGCCGCCTTCCTCTTGGGTGGATTCCGTGGATTCCACGGCTATTCGAGGGCACAGAGATTCCTCCCACGGGACTGACACGCGGCAACACTGCGCTCGGCACCTGGCACCCAGTAGGCACTTGACAGAGAAGCTAGAGCGCCCTGGCTCCGCGTCTCCTGGGTGGAGTCATTGCTCTGCTCCCAAAAAATAACTGGGGATAGATTTTCCACACTCGTCCTGGGTACCTGCTCCCAGTGTGTTAACAGCTTAACCATAACAGGCTCCTGTCCCGGATACCCACCCAGGAACCACCCCCCAGGCAGGGAAGGGAGGCAAGGCCACAGACCCCTGGTTCAGGGGGACCGCCAACCCGACCCGGCCCTTCTGCCCAAGGACCTGCTCAGCAGGCCAGCCGACAGGCACATGGTGAGGTCATCAGAGTCATGAAAGGGAGATCATCCACCCAACCCCTGTATGTACACCCGCACCCAGGGGAGCCTGCAGAAGCTTCTGGAAAGAGGCAAATCTCAGAGGCAGAGACTAAGCCTACCCCCCAGACTCCTCTTTCTCTCACCCTGTCTCTCTGTCTCTCTCTGCCCCAGAGACCCCCGACCCCCAGCCCTAGCCTGGAAGTTCCTTTACAAATCACTGGGTCCATCCCATAGAGGTGAGGACACACGGAGGCTCAGAGGGGCAGGTGTGTGCCCCAGGTCACACGCGGGGCAGTGTCCAAGCAGGAGGCAGGCTATTCCCCAGAGGACTTGTCAAGTGCATCAGTGAGCCCTCAGGGCCATTTGGACCACAGGATACGGGGGCCCCCTCCCTGTCTCCAAAGCTTCCTTCCAGCCACTGGCCAGTGCTCCAGCCTGGGGTGCGGCTGTGGCCGGGGAGGAGCAGGGACCGGAGACCCTACAGAAACACATCTTCCCTCAAGATGGGGCTTCAGAGCCAGACAGGCCTGGGCCTGGTCCAGCTTGGGCACCAGCACCAGCAGGGCAGGGGTGAGGGTGAGACCTCTGCCAGAAGCCCCAGATGCCAGTCCTGGCTCTGAGCCTGCAGCAGACTATTCTTCATACTCCCTGTGCCCCTGGCTTTGCCGAAGAGCTCTGCAGGCCCTCACCGCTGTGCGTGCTCTCCCAGGTCCTCCGTGAGCCCAGAGGTTGCAAGCAGACCCGGAACGAGCACGGCTTCAATGAGCCCGTGCATTGGAGCCACTTTCTTTCAGCGCCTCTGCCATCCCTGTAAGATCAGGCAGGGCGAGCCTGCAAGGGAGGAGGGACACAGGAGCAGAGCGGAGCTGCCATCCCAGCCAGGGCCGTCCCAGGTCAGCTGACACCAGCCTACCCCTGGCATGCCAGGGAGCCCACCACGATCAGCAGGGCCCTGGACGCAGACCCGCTGAACCCCACGGCCCGTGAGAAACAGCGCCTCACGTTGCGTGATTATTCGCCACCCAGCGTTACTGTGGCAATAGTGGCCAAGAGAGTCCCTAACTCACCGGGTGACAGCGCCGGCTCTGAGCTGGGCCAGCACACCCCCTCAAGCAACTCATGCTCAGGGAGGCCAGAGGCTTGTTTGAGGTCACACTGGGAATGGATTCAAATCCAGAAGCTGTCCGGGGGCCCACCGTGTGCCAGCCTGGCAGATGGGCAAGTCGGGGAGCCCCAGGTCAGTGAGGGAGCTCCGGGAGGCAGAGCACTGGCAGCAAGGTGGGCATTTCACAATGCTGGGAGGACAGCCATCGTGCCAAGCCCTGAAGGAGATGGATTTCCGCGGCTGGAGAATGAGGAAGCAGGGAGGGCCTCCTTGGTGGAGGCGTCCACAGGAGCAAGGAAGGCCTCTCTTAGTCCACCATGGCCCCTTGGCCATCACCCCGCCCCCGGCCCCACCTCATGGCGCGACACCATGACGCCGCCAGTGCAGGCGAATTTCACCCTTGCAGCTGGACTGCGGCCGCCTCCTTCCTCCAGGCCCATCACACTCTGACAAAGGACTCATCTGCAGAAGTTGCTGCCTTTCGAGCCCCCATGCAAGACACACCACATCCCCCATCCCCAGGCACTCCACAAACCCAGGAGCAGGGGTACCAGCACCCTCCACAGATGAGCAACCACAGCTCAGAGAGGTTCAAGAAGTCGCCCAAGGTCACACAGCCTACAGGAGGCAGAGTCAGGGTTTGAATCAAGTCTGAGATCCCAAAGGTCAGGCGATCTCTCAAATGGAAAGGCCTGGTCTTTCCGGGATGGTCTTAGCTGACTGGCACTTGCACCCTTCCACCACCCCAGGGCCCCGGAAATGCCGTTCTCAGAGAAGTGTTTGCTCCAGGCTCCGCGGCCGCTGCTGCAGAGCTTTGACCCTGTGGCCTGGCGGTGGCCCTGGAGGCAGGAGGGGGCCAGCAGCAGCACTCGCCCGCTCCCTGTGGCGCAGCTGGCTTCTCTCCCAGGGTGGAGGTGTGTAGATTTTATCCTTCCCGCCGTTCCTCCTACGGCTTGTCAGCAGCCACCGATCCCCCAACACCATGACATCCCCAAAGCACAGCCAACCAGGCCATAATGATTCCCGCATGTGAGGCGGCACCTCCGCCCCCCAATCCTGGACATCTTCTCCTGAGACCCACGGGCACCCAACTCGGCGTGTCCCCAGGAGCTCAGCAGCCTCCCCCTCGGACCTCCTCTTGCCCCGGCTCCTGTCCCACATGCCCCCCCGGGGTCACCACATCCCCTCCTCCTGGCCTCCCCTCACCCCTCCCCACCGACCCCCGTTCTCAGGGGGCCCCTGCTGCCCCCAGGATACCCTGATTAAACACCTCCCATTAACTCATGCGTGTGCATTTTGGAGTCCGACATTAGCTGTGTCTCCTCAGGGCAATCCTCTCTCTGAGCCTCAGTTTCCTCTTCTGTGAAATGTGGTAATAGCCTCCACCACCACCACCCCCCCTTGGAGGTGGGGTTATGTGGCATGCGTGGTCACTGCAGCTGCTGTGGTCACCGTGATCCTCGCAGTTAGTGCGGAGGACATATACGTGTCTGCCGCACCTCTCGCCCCCTCCCCTGTCTGGAGTGGTCCGTGCAGTTCACAGGAGTTGGGATCTCTGTCTCAGAGAACGGCACAAGACGCAGCTCTGAAAACAGAGAGCTGAGCCCGCCCCGCGGCCTCCCCTGGATTCCTGACACAGGTAAATTATGCTCTCTCCTCTCTGGGCAGCTAGGGCATGTGCTGCAATGACCCCAAGACCCGGAGCGCCTGGGGCCACCTGGCCCACATGTGGAAAGAGAGCCCCCTGAGAACCATGCTGGCGCAGAGACTCAAGCTGAGAGCCTGAGGAGGCAGCACCCTGGCAGCATCTGTTGAGCACCTGGACACAGCTGTGCCTGAAGGCATGGCTTCTCCTGGATTTTTAAATTCCTTCTTAGCTTAAGTTAGAATGGATTGAGTTTCTGCCATGTGAAAACCTAAAGGGTCCTAACAAAACACAATTATGAGGGACACGGTGGTGCCTGGGGACCAAAAGTCTTCATAGAGATGGGCTTCTGGGATGGGGAAGCCCCCGACTTAAAGACATGGCAGTTCTCTGGCAGGGCAAGGGGAAGGAATGGACCACGCTGGTGGGCCCTCAGACACAAGCTCCTGAAGTGCCCAGAGCAGGAGTTCCCAGGCCAACCAGAGAGCAGGGTCATACCACTAGCTCCAGGCATCCGGCCTGTGGTGGGGGCTCGGCGCCAGCTGTCACCATGATTTACTGAGCACTCCCGTGCACTGGACTCTTTTCCAGGGGCCATGTGTGCACGACTGAACTTTCTCTCCCAATTACCTCCCAGGGAGGCAGGGTGGAATGTTCTGTCCGTTCCACAAATGACATGGATGAGATGGAGGCACAGAGAGTTCAGTAACTTGCTTGAGATCACACAGCTTGGCAGTGTAGACACACAGAGCCACGCAGACACTGCCTTCCCTGCCTTTTGTGTCCTCTGCCTGCCCCAGAAGGTCCTATGGGAGACTAGAAGCCCTCTGAGCACCAGGCAGAAGGGAGACCCAGAGCACCCAACCTCCAGCTGGGCCAGGGGCCTCCTCGAGGGCAGACAACGTGCCCATCTCACTCTGTGTGCCCAGGACCCCTCTGGGAGCCCGGTGTGGACCAGGGCTTCGGGGGAGGGGGTCCCAAAAGGACAAATGGTTCAGGAGGATGTCTCACCATCAAAAGAGCCCAGGGCTGCCATGAGCCACTATAGCCGAGCACATCCCATCCCCGCGTTCCCGCCCCCTGAGCCCTTGGCCAGGCAGAACGGGCTCCTCTCCTCGCGGGGCTCCTGTAGGGCCACCGAGCCTCTGCCTTCTCTCATTTAATCTGGGCCCAGCCCTTGCACATCTGCGCTGTAATGACCCCTGAGACCCCCACGGAGCCAGAGCTGGAGGCAGAGGCAGGCCTGACTCAGAAGCAGCGTTGCCAGGATTCCGACCAGCACGGCCACATGCACAGAAGCGCATCTGGCACAGCTGGATGGTCGTTTTTATCTTCTGGACAATGGGAACCATAACTAGTCAGGTTTTACCCCCAGGATACTCAGGACAAAACGTGTGCCAGGTCCACAGCCCGGGCAGAGGCTGCTGGGGCCCCACAGCGTCCCCAGTGGGAAGTGGGTCCTCCCTCCTGTCGTTGCTGTCTCTTCTCACTTGTGGTACCCCCTGGCACCCCCTCCTACAAGAGGCTTGACAAGTACTTTGGGATAAGGTTGGGTATAGATAAACATACACATACACGTAGACATGCACACACACCCACACACGTGTCCACCTGGCATCATCCTGCATGACACAGTGAACACAACACGTTCACGACATCGGGCTCACCTCTCAGTTGAGGAAATTGAGGTTCCGAGAAGCAAAGAGACTTGGGGTACCTGTCTGCTGGCTGGCTTAACCCCATCTTTTTCCAGAGAAGATAAGAGCTGGACAGGATGGATTGACCCAAAGGTGGCCCTTCACCCAGCCTCAGGGTTCAGAGTAGGGCCTGCCCTTCGTACAAGTGGCCCAGGATCCCAACACCTGGTCCAGCCCCAGGCGGGCCCTGGGCACCCAAGGGCAGCTTCCCCATACAGGGCCTCTGGTAGGGTGTTGCCCACCCTCCAGGGGGAGCTGGCTGAGCACAAGGGAGCACGGTGGATGCTCAGCTGTGTATGCACTCGGAACAGGAACAAGTCAGAGTCCGAGCTTGGTTTGACGGGTAGGGATGGGCCAAAATGTGAGCACCCCAGAGCTGGGGCAGGAACAGTGCAGGTAAAAGAGGCCCTGGGAGCCAGTAAGAGAACACGAGGCCAGAGGCACCTTCCGTCCTCAAGTGGGGGTCTCAGCAGCCCCAGAGCAGCATGCAGAGTCACAGCAGGTCCTATAGAACTTCCTAGAAGCTTCTGGAGTTGTGGAGGCACAGCATGGGGAAGGATTGGACAGGAGCCACCCAATCCCCTTGCGATGCAGATGAGGCCCAAGGGAAGGCAGACGACAGGGCCAGGTCACACAGCAGGCAGCCGGGGCATCACTGCCCAGGCCTTCTCCTCTCGTTGGCCCAGAGCCCCAGCCTCCTCCAACCCCAGGATGTTGCCAAAACACCTCTGCTCCATCCAGGTCCTGCGGCCCCAACACGTTCTCCTGGCCTGGCTCCCAGGCTGCTTAACCACCCCAGGGCCCCACCGTCAGCCTCCTTCCTGCCCTGCACTCCGGGAAGGGTGCCCGGCCAGGGCCTGCCATGAGAAGACGGACAGAGACCTGCCATCTTGAGGACACATCCAAGACCAGACCACTGAGCCCTCTGCTACTGCCCTCCTGTGGGGTGTCCCCCATCCTGCCTAGCCAAGCAGGAGGCGAGAGAGGTAGAAGGAAGTATGGAAAGAAGAAATCGTTCTTGAAGCAAACGAGAAGTGTGCACGCGTCTGCGCGAGGGCCCACGTGCCCGTGGGAGGACCTGCTTATCCTGGAAGGAGACGGGCCGGCCCAGTGGCAGGGGCTGGACAGACTCATTAGACACCACACCCGCAGGGGGCTTCCAGGGACTGGCTGCTTGGCCCTCACGTGGCCCAGCGGCTGACACCCCCTACCTCACTCACTGCTGCCCGTGTGCAAAAGGGCAGAATGAAATGTCTTGAAATCCTCCTGAAACAAGTTTCCAGTAAAGCCCACACTGCACCCATTTCCTCCTTTCACAAAGGTTTATTGGGCTCCGCCCGGCCGGGCTCAGGTTAGTCACTGCGGAGGATCGCGGGCTGGCCTGGGAGGAGCAGGGCCAGAGCAGCAGAGGCGCAGACTGGCGTGACACACGCCCCTGCTGAGGCTGCAGCAGCGGAGGGCACCAGAGGGCGCCGGAGGGCACGAGGGGAGGGCTGGGCCCAGGCAGAGGTGAAGGCAGCAGATGAGGAGGAATCAGAGTTACCTGGGGAGGGAGAAGCGCAGAGGGAACAGCAAGAGTGGAGGCTCAGAGGCAGGAAAGTGGCGGGGAATTCCCAGAGCATCAAGAGGCCAGTGGAGGAGAAAGCGAGACAAGGGTCAGCGGCCAAGGAGGGCTGAGGCCCAGGCAGCCAGGGCACCATGAGGCTGGGCAAGGGCACAGGCAGCACACACCTGCAGTTCTGCCACACTCTCCACCAGGTGTGAGGGCTGGCCCATCTCCTCCCGCAGGGGGGCCCAGCACCAACCTCTCTGGGCTCCAGGAGTTGCTCTGCCAAGGAGATAGAGGCTATGCCCACCACACACCCACACACCCAGCCCCACACAGGGCAATCCCAGGGAGGGGACAGAGCCTGGGCAAGCCCTCCCAGCCCCGCCTTTCACAGGGAGACACCCCCTGAGGCTGGGCCGGGAAGCAGGCAGGCCGCCCCTCCCCCAGGCTCCTGTCCCCTCCCCCAGCCCCTCTCTGAGTTGCTCCTGGACACCAAATGGACCCAGTTCAATTTGTCCTTCCTTTCCTTTCCTCTGCCCGCCCCCTGCTGGAGCTGTGAGAGGAAAGGGGGCAGGCCTCACCAGGCCTGTGGCATGGGGACCAGCCCCAGCTCCCACTCTGGTCTCCCCGGGGCAGAGCCTGCCAAGCCCACTGGGGCCAGGCCTCTAGGTGAGGACTGGTGCTCCCCCAAGTTCTAGGGGGGTCTTGGCCTTAGGCCAAGCCTCTCACTGCTGACCCCCAGGGACAGACAGGTCCAGACAGGATGGGCAGCTGGTGGGAAGGGCCAGGACTAAGGTGGGAGGGTGGTTCTGCCCTAGAGATGGGGGACAGGGGCTGCTTGGGGAAGAGAGAGGGTTTGGGAGAAAGAGAAGAGAGGGAGGCAGGAGCATGGTGGAGAGATGGAGTCTGCAGTGAGAGTCACCAAGCCAGATCTGTGTCCCAGAGGCCAGGACCACCTGGACCTGGGGTCTGCCCTCACCTGCACAGATGGTCCTGAGCACCTTGAGCGATGTTCTGGAATCCGGAGGTGTGGGGCGGAGGCTGTCAGCCCAAACAGCAGAAGCAGATCCCCCAGAGCAGCTGGCGGCCCTAAGGACAAGCGCGGCTCTCCTGAGCTCGGGCTGGAGGCAGCGTGGGCAGGTGCTGTTGGTGGGCCGCACCAGCAGAGGAGTAGAGGGGTCAGTCAGTCTCACAGCTGCCCAGACCACTCCTTCCACAAACGCACAACCTCCACCGGACCCCAGGCAGCACGCAGGCTCTCCCAGCCCAAGGTGGCTTTTTCATTCTCTGACACTAAATTTGGGAAGAGCAGGGGCGGGGCACAGCCGCATGGCTCTGTCCCAGCTCCTGTGGGGGTGGGGGCAGGACGCTGGTCCTAGACTGGCACCCTCAGGAATCAAGGAATCAGGGCCTGAGGGTTCCTCCAAAACAGCTGGTACTCCCTTTGCCCCTACCCAGGAGGGGGCAACCCCAGGCCCCCAAACCTCCCCTCAAGAGACTTGCCAAGTAGGAGGTGGCTCTCCCCAGACCCTCCCCCCAAATGAGAGGCAAGACAAGAAAACAATTTGCTAACTCAGAGGTGCCCTGCGGGAGGGGGCAGACAAGTGGGACCTCCTCCCCCCTCCAGCCTGGTTTGACTCAGGGAGAACTCCCTAACCCACCTGAAAGACCCCTACCCAGCGGGGTGAGGGGCAATGAGCGCGCTGAGAAGAGCGAGGCCCAGGCTGGCCTTCCTCTGCGGGGAGTTTCCGGGCTGGGTAGCCCCCGGCGCCCCCGCCCCAGGCAGCAGAGAAATCGCCCACCGGGAGAAAGAAAGGGGGCTGCTTAACGCCACCCCCGCCTTCCACTCAGCGTCTTGACCTGCTGGAGCCAGGGGTCCAGCGGGAAGCTCACCGAGCAGAGGGTCCCGCCAGGCTGTGAAACCCGGAGGTGAGGACCCCAGCACAAGGCGAGGCGTCTACCCCGGCGCCCGCTGGGTCGCGCTGGGTCCTGGGTGGGGGCTCCTTGTCCTGCGGTTGACTTCTCCGGACTTGTTCCCTCGTCGCCGCCACCGCACCGGACCGATTCGCCCTCGCCCTATCCCGCCCAGCGAGCTCCCACTGCGGCCGGGACGCGAGCGCTGTCTCCGTCCCGGGAAGAAGTTAGGCGGCCGGGGCTGGCGGCGCACGGGACGCTGGCGGCGGTGGCGCTGGACTTGGGCTCCGCCACCGCCGCCCCGGACAAGTGCCCGCGATTGCGAGGGCGTCCCTGGCGGCTCGACTCCCCAGACGGGTACAAATCGCTCCCGACAGGACTCAGGCCTCGCCCAGGAGGGCAAGTAGGGCCGAAGCGAGACTTGCTCCCGGCTTCGGGGACCCCAGGTCAAGGCATCTCGCCGCCCCGCCGCCCCTAAGCCCAAGTCGCCGACCCCGGGCCGCGCGCTGCGAGGACTAAGAAGGTCTCGGACGCGGCGGCAGGGCCCACCAGGGCCCCCCGGAGTTGGGGAGTTGCCCCGCATCCCTAACAGCCTCAGCACACATCCCCCAGTTGCAAGTACGCACTTTACGCGTCCGGGCGCCGCCGCGGTGAGTCGGGCCGCAGCGCTCGGGGTCGGCGAAGGTGGCTCAGCTCGGGCGCTCCAGTCTCGACGTTCCCGGGGCAGAGAGCAACGTCCGGGGACGCACGGGACGGGTGCGCCCGGCGGCCGGGGCCGCGCCGTGCGAGACGAGCGGCGAGAGGGGAGCGCTCCGGCGTTCAGGCAACAGCTACCCCTAGTGGGAGAGCCGCCCGGGGCCGCCGCCGCCCCGCGCCCGCTGCCCCGCGCCCCGCGCCCCGCGGCGCCCCGCGCCCGCTGCGCTCCCGGGTCCCCTGCGCGCAAGGAAGGCGCTGCTTTCCCCAGCGCTCCCCGTCTCCGGCGCTGGGCGCCGGCCGGCCCGCGGTCCCTACCCTCCGCACCTCCCCGCTGCGCCCCGGAGGCTGCCGACCTGAGAACAGCGGCGCCGAGTAGGGGCGCGATGGGACGGGGCGGGCGCGGCCGGGGCTGCGCGGGCTGGGGCGGCGCGCGGCGGCCTCGGGCAGCGGCGGGGGGCGCCGAGCGCGGTGTGCGTGGCGGGGCGGTGCGGGGGGCGGCCGTGTGCGAGGCGCGAGTGTGAGCGCGCGCGGGAGGCGAGCGGGCGGGCGGGCTCCTGGAGGCGAGCGGCGCCCGCGGGCGAGCCGGGAAGGCGGCGGGGGCCCAAAGTTGCCTCCTCGCTGGCCCGCGTCCCCGGCGGGGCGGGAGCCGGGGCCAGCGAAGCGGCGGCCGCGGACCTGGACTCCCGCGGCACCTGGGCAGCGGCCCCGCAGGAGCAGCAGCGGCGGGGGCGGCGTTGGCGGCGGCGCGCGGGAAGCGAACCGGAGCTCTGGAGCGGCGCGGCGGCCGCCGGGGAGCTCCGCTCAGGTGCGCGGCGAGAGGGGCGCGGCAGGGGCCAGGCCGCCGGGACCAGGGCCGCGCCAGCGCTCGCACCAGCCGGAGGTCTTGCACAGCGGACGCCTGGGTCCCTGGTCCAGCTCCCCGTCCCGGGCGGCAGCCGTGGCAGCGGTGGCCGGGGTCCCCCGCCCCCGAGAGCTGGCTCCGGGGCCCGGCCCCGCCCCCGCCAGCCCCCGGCCCGGCCGCCCCGCCCCCCGGCCGCCGATTTCTAAGGCATTGGCTGCGCTGCTGGGTGATCCCTCCGGGCTCAAGTTGCAAGGGGGCGGGCCCAGGCCGGAGGTGGAGTCTCCCGCCAATTGAAGCCTCGGCTATAAATCGAGCTCCCGCACAGCCGAAGCCCAGATGCCTTGCCAGGCCGCCCCGCGGTTGGTGGTGGGAGAGGGCAACGGGTCCCAGGGGGCTTTGGGGGCGGCAGCCACCATGCTCCGCTCCCTGCTGCTTCACTCCCTGAGGCTCTGCGCCCAGACCGCCTCGTGCCTCGTGCTCTTCCCGCGCTTCCTCGGCACCGCCTTCATGCTCTGGCTCCTCGACTTCCTGTGCATCCGCAAGCATTTCCTGAGCCGCCAGCGCCGGGGTGGACCCGAACCTGAAGTGGAGCTCAACTGTGATGGCGAGGAGGTGCCCCCCGACGACCCGCCTATCTGCGTGTCCGACGACAACCGCCTGTGCACCCTGGCGTCGCTGAAGGCGGTGTGGTACGGCCAGAAGTTGGATTTCTTCAAGCAGGCGCACGAGGGCGGTCCGGCACCCAACTCCGAGGTGGTCCTGCCCGACGGCTTCCAGAACCAGCATATCCTCGATTATGCGCGAGGAAACCGCCCGCTGGTGCTCAATTTCGGCAGCTGCACCTGACCACCGTTCATGGCGCGCATGAGCGCCTTCCGGCGCCTGGTCACCAAGTACCAGCGCGACGTCGACTTCCTCATCATCTACATCGAGGAAGCGCATCCCTCCGACGGCTGGGTCACCACAGACTCCCCCTACATCATCCCGCAGCACCGAAGCCTGGAGGACCGGGTCAGCGCAGCTCGGGTACTGCAGCAAGGAGCGCCCGGCTGCTCCCTTGTCCTCGACACCATGGCCAACTCCAGCAGCTCAGCCTACGGCGCCTACTTCGAGCGCCTTTACGTCATCCAAAGTGGCACCATTATGTACCAGGGCGGCCGCGGTCCAGACGGCTACCAGGTCTCCGAGCTGCGCACCTGGCTGGAGCGCTATGATGAGCAGCTGCGCGGAGCTCAGCCCCGTTGAGTGTAAACAACCAATGGACAATTGACTGAACTTGGCTGCCATGCCTTCGAGCCTTGGAGGCCCACGTGCAAACACCCCAAACGAAGTCGAGCTTGGTGAGGGCCCAGTGACACAGATGTGCTGCGTCACGGATCGCAGGCTGAGTCTGCACCCTCAGCCAAGCCACCTGAAGACTCTTCCCCAGACTCTGCTTCTGTGACTGTCCTTCGCCTGTACCTCCCTGGCTCGCTCTAAACCCCCTGCTGAGTGCAGATGTGGCGACAGCTTTGCCGTGTGCCCCTGGACTTGCCCCCACAGAGGCCCCTGCCGTGCTGTCTCACACCCCTCCCCCAGAGAGAAGAGCCAGCGAGCCTTTAGCCAGGCGCAGCGGCCCCGCACAAAGAGACTTTGGCTGCGCCCGCGCCCTGAGCGCAGCTGGGTTCCAGCAGCGTGTGCGCCGCTCGCCCTAGTTGCCTGGCACCCACACCTGTCGCGCGCCGGGAGAGGATGCCCTGCTGCTTTTGTGTCTGTTTCTTGTCCCTGAGTTGGGGGAGGGGGCTTGGGATGGGGAAGGGTGGGCAGGGTTATTTTCCCCCCTTATTTTGGGTGCTCTCGAGCCCCACTGCTGATGACGAACTGACTCTAACTGGTCTTGACCACGAGCTGGTTCTGAATTGCAGGGGGCTCGCAGCAGTGCCTAAAGGGAGAGGGGGAAAGTGCTCTGGGATTCCGTGAGGAATCCAGCAGAAACGGGGTGGGGGTGGGGGGGTTCGGGACCAGAGGAAGAAGACTGGAGAGGCATTGGCGAGGTTCGCAGCGCCCCAGGGAGAGAGAGGAGGCTGGGGCTCCTGGGAAACGGGGTTTGGGTGGCGGAGTCGGGGGAAGGGAGATGGGGGGAGAGCTTGGGGACCCCGAGTGAGGGGCCTCCTAGGCAGAACTGCCAAGTGTGGGGCTAGGAGGTGGGGAGCCCGTGATTCGAAGGCCATTTGGTGAGTGTTTTGTTGGAAATATTCCTTGTATGTAAACTTCTTTACGCTACAGTAATAAAGGCTTGAAGTAAACGGCATTCAGGTTGCCTTCGGTCCCTGTATTTCTTCCCTCTGAATAGTGGCAGGAATTAAACACAAACCTCTCCCTCACGTCCCCATAGTGACCCTGGGGGGAAGGGTGGCGACAAGGAGCCGACGGGGGCTGGGGCGCGGGAGGCGGAGGCAAAGGTAGGGGTCTGCAGCGGTGCCCGGGGCGCACACATGCACGCACACACCTGGGGTGGGGAATGTGGGGTCGGAAGAAGAGTGAAGAAGCCGAGCCGGGAGGAGTCCGGGAGCGAGGTGGGAGAGGCATGGGGGTCCTCGCTTGCTGCCGGGCGCGCGCGCGCACGCACGTACATTCAGTGACAGCTGCCCCTGCAGCCGCCCGTCTAACATCTCCGAGCATCCGACGGTGTGGGGGAGGGGGGGAGAGGAGGGGAGAGGGGGGGGAGGGGGGGAGGGGGGAGGGCCAGGGAATCTGGGCTAGGTAGAGCTGCGCTCCCGCCCACCGCAGGCGCCTCTGCACACCTGGCTTCTCCCTCCCCCACTTCCCGCACCTGCAAAATTGTCTTCCCCCACCTTCCGCAAGCCCTGCCTCGCTGCTGGGGTCTGCGGGAGGCGCACAGCGCAGGGTGGCGGAGGGAGGGGTGACGGCGGAGGGAAGGCGGGCATGCACCGCCGTCACTCCAGCAGCAGCTCCTACTGCGAGGCGGGGATGGCACGGAGTGCGCCCCCCGCCCGAGACTCCCCTCCTCCTGCCCCTCCTTGGCTTCTCCAAATTCGAACCAAACCTCACCACCACCCCCAACGTGCTGGGGGCTGGGAAGTGGAGAAGGGGAGCGAGGTGGATGAGCCAAGACACACTAGAAAGAGAGGGATGGCCGCTGGCGGGACGGGGGGCTGGGGGAGGAAGGGGTCGTGGCGTTTGGCACAGATCGCCGCCTGTAGTCAAGACCAGGCGCTCCCACGCAATCCCCGCCCTCACTCCCTCCCCGGCTTCTCCCTGGCTGAGGGCGACGCCAGGAGCACGGGGTTGGCGCGGCCCCCACCTCCCTCTGCTAATGACACCTTGAGCGGAAAAGTGGGCAAGGGGAGACAGAGGAAAGAGCACTGAGGCGGGAGTCCGCAGATTGGGAGTGGGGGGAGCGGGAGCACCCGAACTTCCCCGGCCCGGCCACCCAGGCCCATCGGCGTCCCAGGATGGGAGTGGAGTGAGTGTCGGGGAGCCCCCGGGCGTGACGGCGCGCGCACGGGAGAGGAGAGGATTTGCGTGGGCGAGTGGGGGCGCAGCATGCAGGGTGGGAGAGAGTGGACCTTACCCCACCTACACCGTCCCCAATTCCGCGCCCGGCCCCCACGCTGCTCCTCCTTGAAAACTTTTTGGAATTGACACTCAGTTTGGGGAATTTTTGTTTGTTTGTTTTAAAAGTATTTAAATTGAAAAATAACTTTTAAGAAAAAATTGGTACAACTGGTATTTCTGCATCTCTTCCTCTACCCCTCCTCCCGCGCCCTTCTCTCCCTGAAACCCCCAGGAAGAATCCTGAGCAAGCAGCCCAGACAAGGCTAGGCACCGAGAAGGGCCCGCCCTGAGCTCCGGCCCTCACTGGCCCGGGTAGGAGCTTGGTGGCGTGCTCAGGCTGCTTCCAGTCGTGGCCTGCCCCTTGGGGGTCTAGTTGGATACGCTGAGCGACCTCCCCTCCCCGCGGAGCCTGCGCCCCCTCGGCCTCCTGGAGCTTCCCGGAAGAAAGCCTGAGTGCTCGAGTGCTCGGTGCTTCTCCTGCCCCTGCCCACACGGCCGGCTGGCGCGCGCGCTCCACTGGAGTTCGGGCATCCCCTCTTTTTCCTTCTTTCTCTTCTGCTCCCTCCCTCCCTTCCTCCCCTTCATCTTCTGTTTCTCTCTCTTCCCGTTCCCTCCTTCTTTTCTTGTTTCTACTTTTCCTCTCTTTTCCTTTAAAATCTCTTCTTATAAAAGTAGTGCGTGCTCATTGCAGAAAACACAGAAAAGTCCTGAGAAGAAAATAAAACCAACCCCAGGTAACCTCCTGGTGTGTGCACTTTCAAACTTGACTCATACTCCGCACTTGTAAAGATGCATTTTAAAAACAAGAGAGAGACCATCCTTTTGAAACCTCACGTTAACTTTTGACTCGTGGATATCCTCTTTCCACGTCCATAAATGTCTTGAATGGCACCACTGCCACATTGTCAAATGGACAACCAGAGATCACTCCACGGGCACTCCAGGTGTGAGAGGTGTTTCTTTATTACACACATTATTCTTATTGTTATCCGATGAGTAGTCTGTGCACATCACATGGCTCACACCCCCCCCCCCCCAGCACATTTCTTGAAGTGAAATTGCCAGGTCAAGACACGTGCAAGTCTTTAAAGATGTCTGTTTGCCACATTTTGCTAAACTGCCTTGCAGAAAGTCAATTTAATTTCATTGTTTTGTATTCTCCCAGTCCTCTCTCTCTCTCTTCTTTATTTTTACTTGAAGTATATGAATATAATACATAAATCCATTTTCAACATTAAATTTTAAATACAGAAGAACCTAGAGCAGAAAGTGCCAGCCTCCCTTGGAGCAGGATTTTTCAAACTGCACTTCAGGACGCAGCAGGGGGTCAGGAAATTAATTAGATCAAGTTGAGCATTTTGAAGAACTGAAATAGAATAAATACAATGTAAATACCAGTGTACATTTCACCTAGAGTAACCATAGTTTCCTGAGACTTTTGTTTCAATTGTGTGTGTGGATGCATGTACAAGGTGGTTGATGTGAAATGTATTTCTCCTGAAGGATCAAAACGTTTGGAAATGTTTGAAAGCCACCCCTGGAGTGTCCCTCAACTGGGATGGCCCCTGCAAACTGTTGGGTGTTTGCTTCCGGACTCTCCTTCATCTGCTGACAGTGTGTGAGAACGTTCTCAGATATAGTTCTGAGTGAGGAGCGTGCTGCAGTGTTTGATGATTGCCCTCACCCACCCCCACTCACTTTCTCCTGCCATTCTCTATCCCCCACCCCTCGCCCTCCATACATCTAGTCTGAGCAGGTCTCTGTCTGCAGGCTTACTTGTGCCAGGCACGTATGGATGCCTGAGCACCCCACCCCCCACCTCTAGGAGGAACTCGTCTCTGCTCTCAAGGAATGCTGGGATCAGTGGGGAGGAGGCGTGAGCAGCCATTATTCTTGTGGTTACCATCAGGGTCATCCTCGTCACTGGTGCTTTCAAGGTCTTCCCTCAGTTTAGGACACAGTTTAGTTTTAGGCAGGGAGAGGGAGGACGTTAAAAGAGTTCATAGAGAAGGTCTTATTTGCTGCTTGAAGGCGCAAGCGCTTCTTCCAGGAGGACATGGAAGGAAGGGCATCCTTGGCAGAGGGCACTGGCAGTGGAAAGCCGGGCAGGCCCAAAAGGGCAGGTTGTGTTCAGAGAGTCCGGAGGCCCCAGTGTGACTGCAAAGCAGGAGGGTAGGGAGGAGGAGGGGGAGGAGGAGGAGAGGCCAGAGGAGCTTCGGGGCCAGCTTGGGGGCTTGGGCATCAGCCCGAGGTCTCTGCTGAGCCGCAGGGATGGGAGCCTCAGACAGGAAATGGGGGAAGTCAGGGGGAGAGGGGAAGGAGCGTCAGATGCCTGGGGATGGGGGTAGATGGGCATGTCCACCATCCACCACTGACGGGGACAGGTGCACTTCCAAGGGGCAGGCTGGCATCTCCACCTTTGACCTAGCAACTGTCGTCTAGTATTTACGTGAAGGAAATAAACTATTGGACAAAGAGGTGGGAAGCTACCCAGAGGTCCATGGCCTCCCCTTTACATTATCCAGACACCCATTGCAGAGAAGTCACGTCCCAAAACTGTGGGGCTGCCTACACCTGGAAGAGTGAGAAGTGACATCTGAGTGTTGGCTCCAGGGGCCAGGCACCAGGCAAAGTGCATTCTCAGGATTGTTCAGTTTGGTCATCCTAACATCCCTCTTAGATGAGTACAATCGTTAGCCCATTTCATTGATGAAGAAACTGAGGCTTGGTGTGGTTGGAGTAAGCTGGCCAAGGTGTTCTGGGCTGAACTGTGTCCTCCTCCAAAGTTTGTATGTTGGAGTCCCAACCCCTTGAACCTCAGAATGTGACCTTATTTGAAGACAGGGTCTTTACAGAGGTAATTAAGTCAGGATGAGGTCATTGGGGTGGACCCTAATCCAAGATGACTCATGTCCTTAAAAGAAGGGGAGATCGGACACAGACACACACAGAGGGACGACCGTGTGAGGACACAGGGAGAAGACAGCCGTCCACAAGGCAAGAAAAGAAGCCTCAGGAGAAACCAGCCCTGCTGACACCTTGATCTCAGACTCGAAGCCTCCAGAACTTGGACAAAATACATGTCTGCTCTTTAGGGCTCCGGTCTGTGGTGCTTTGTTATGGCAGCTGTAGCAGAGCCATGCACAAGGTCATGGACAAGAAAGGGGCTTTGACCACAGGCTTCTGTGACCTCTTGCTGGGGGTTTAACGTCAGGATACACAGCATCCCTCTCACAGTGGCTAAAACAAATTAGGGTGCGTGAGCCTCCACAACACAGACCGGTTCCTCCCTCTGCAGCTCCATGAAAATGCAGCTCCCAGGACAGGGGGTCTGAACACGGCAGCGAGGGTGCATGCTCTTCTTTAATATCTGCAGAGATGCACACACATGCAGCTCTAGAAAAATCTACACCGAGGAACTCGCAGTAGCTGTCTCTGTGTGGGTGGGATTATGTGTTTTCTTACTTTCTTCTCGTTGCTTGTCTGTAGCCTGTGACTCTTCTGTAGTGAACATGTATTGCTCTTATGACAGAAAAATAAAACTAAAAGCAGCAAAAACAGGGGCTGTGGCGAGTAGAAACCTGGAGGCGGGGAGGCCAGAGCAGAGAAAGGCTCTGGCTGGAGATGCTGAGTTCTGGACCAGGCCCGGGGGCGGGAGGCGGGGGTGTTGAGGCCAGTATGGAGATGAGAGACATTTGGAAGGGAGAAAGGGGGTGGGGTTGCTGAAGAAATAAAGGACCCCAGGTACATGTGACTGTTAGATGAACAACAAATAGTTTTTTAGTACAAGTATGTCCCAAACATTGCATGGATATATTCATAGAAAAAGAAGTTATTTGTTTTTAATCTGATATTTACACTTAACTGGATATGCTGGGTTGTTTGTTTTTCTAAATTTGACAGTCCTAAGTGGCAGGCACAGGAGACAATGGTGCAGTCTCTCGGAGGTCCAGGTAGGGGCAACCTCAGAGCTCAAAGGACCGTGGGTGCAAAAGATGAAGCCACAGTCTTAGGATGTTCAGTTCCATCTCCCTGGGGCCAGAGAGAGGCCCCCAGACTCTCCAGAGACTACATCTGGTGACCGGGAGCCGGGGAAGAAATGGCGGTCAACATGGCCAGCTGCATCATTTGCAGCGTCCTGAGCAAGAGGAAAATGCAGAGCCCCTGCTCAAAAACAGGGGGGAAAGTGCCACTAAGTGTAGCAAATATAAAGCCTGTTCCTTTCTACCGTAGCACCTCAACTTGTTGTCATGTTTATTTTCTATTTAATGTTGTTACAAATAAAGAAAAATTAACATTTTAAATTAGGTATTAGTCTGGGTTCTCCCAAGAAGCAGAGCCAATAGAATATACAGGGAGAGGTTTGGCTATAAGGAATTGGCTCACGAGATTCTGGAGGCTGAGAAGTCCAAGATTTGCAGTCAGCAAGCCAGAGACCCAGGAGAGCTGTTGATGTAAGCTCCAGGCCAAGTCCAAAGGCCTGAGGCCCAGAGAGACAGTGGTGTAAGCTCTGGTCCAAGTCTGAGTCTGAAGGCGGGAGAAGACTGGTGTCCCAGCCCCAAGACAGTCAGGCGGAGAGAGGGAATTCTCCCTTACTCAGCCTTGTTCTATTCAGGCCTTCAACTGATTGGATGAGGCCCACCCACATTGAGGAGGGCAATCTGCTTTACTCAGTCTACTGATTCAGACGTTAATCTCCTCCAGAAATGCCCTCACAGGCACACCCAGAATAACGTTTGACCAAAGAGCTGGGCACCCTGTGGCCCAATCAAGTTGACACATGAATTAACCATCACAAATTGTTAGC